>NC_086328.1:118532738-118882738 GCF_036172605.1 Pelobates fuscus | reverse complement strand
CAAAATGGTTGTAAGTGTAAGGGCATTTCTTTTATTTACCTCACCAATACTTCTAATATACTACACTATATTCCGTTCTCCTGTCCTCTTGTTTTACATATCAGCAAAATCAGATTTTGGACTTAAGAACACCTTTAAGATGCTGCTTTCCTCCTCCTTCCCTCTAAGCAATAAATCCAGAACTTATCACTGTATTACATAGTACGTTATGTCCTTGGTGGAGATCATACCACCCAAACACTATCTCTTGAGCAGTATTACTGCTCTACTAAATGTGAGTAAATTACCATTGCTAGTTTACCTGTTTTGGGTTTTACTCAGTAAGCACTATTGTTTGCTTTTCATGTTTTAGTTTTTTATTTTCATTTGGATGCTGTGAGGCTAACTTTAAAGAGCTACATATCCACCAGTGGGGATTATATTGTTGTACAATGTTTTCCTCAAAAGTAGTCTATAACTCTAACAAATGTGAGTGTGATCCCACATATCCTTGTTGTGTGTCCTAAACAAAGTATTTGAATATCTACACTATTATTGGTTATTTTTGGTTTTGTTACATATACTTAACACCACCTGAAGCCTGGACGATTCCAAGCCAGGATTTTACCAAAAATAGTTTTATTGGATTTAATACACACAGTATTCAGTGCAACTTGTTGTTTGTGTTTTCTTTCATTTTGTATCTGTTTATGTTAATAGATTTCTTAGCGTTTATCCTAGCTCATATTTGCTGTATCTAGTGTTCAATATGTATTACTGACGGTGGTGAAACATCTTCATGCAAGTAAGGGACAATAATTATATGTCCTCATCCCAGCAACAGGGTTGACACATCACCCGATGGGGTTTGTTTGCTGATATGATTGATCCATCTATTAAAAAAGTTGTGAAAAGAGAAGGTAAAATGCATTAATGGCAATGATGATTTAACATTACACAGTTTAATAAAAAAACAGGATGACGTCTGAACAAGGCTAAATTTGGCAACGCAGATGCCAAGAGCTCAAATGGATAAACTTAAGATTCACTCTAACAAGGAGAACAAAAGAAGATAATAAATTTGTTATTTGGAAACGTCTGCTTTCCCTGATTTCAATCCATGTATTGGCTGCAGTCATGGGCAATGATTTTATGAGGTTTGCAAATAGAAAAGAGGCATTAAAATATGTCTGCGGCTTTTCCTTGTAAAAATCTGCAGTGAGAACCCTAAATCTGTGCAGATATTGCTATTTAACTCTATACTCTCAGTCACTCTAGATCATACAGTGCAAGCTTGGAGAAAGAGCGAAATATATTTTAATATCTCTTATAATCATACAGTTATACATACACAGATACAATCTGTAAGTATGTTTGTTTAGAAAGCATCAATATGAGCGAATTGTGAGACATACTTTCTATACAATACCTTGTTGTGGATATCTTGAACTGCAATGCCGATCTCTCTCGGGTTAAAGTAGAACTGTCTGAAAACTCTAAATTTGTCTAACAGGATAGATGATAATGTAATATTCACAGATATAGATACTAAATATTCTGTATATATTGACTGTGTTTAATAATGAATAATCGAATAATGAAGCTTTTAAAGCTGTATTTTTCTAAATGCCATTGAATACAACGGGTTGTATTTATTAAACTGTGAATTTTGAAATAATTGACACGGTAATGGAGAATTTTAGGCCCAAACAAACAAATGAGAAATTTGCTAATATGTTGTAGTTACTATATGAATATATGCAAGTAGAGTAATAATGTTGTTTTTCTTTAATTTTCTCAACAGCAGGGTTGTTGTTTACCCTTTCAAGCTGGTGACAAAGACTTCAGAACTCACTTTGACAGAATATCATTTTCCTATTACATTGTTGTCATAAATACCGTGTTGTTATTTTTGTTCATTGCATTGTTGCTCCTCCTTGGTCCTTGGTCACTTTAAGCACCTGTAATAAATCTTGCTATTATTTGTCACCTCTCTTACTATTGATGGCTAGTTTAGATGTATACCTAATGGGGGTATTTATAGTAACCCCAATATAAGCACTGAGAGAAAAGTGTACTACTATGTTCTCAAAAATTAGCAACAAATGGGACTAATGATATGACCGTAAGTGCCAACAGTCCCAAAATAGCTGGGCAAGTCCTGCATTTTGAGGTACTGTCCCATTAAAATTAGGTCCCAGGATACCTGTACCGCATTTTGCAATCAGCCAAACAGTTCAAATCTGATGGGCAGGTTTCAAGATAAAGAATGGGACTGGGCACTAGGACCATCCTCAGAGTGCTTCCGGTGTGCTCCATGCATGGTCTGCCTTGAGAGGGCATACTGTCCGTTAACCTGGACACCTTCTCTAGTGGAAGACCAACCCATTTTTACAGGTGGACCTTCCCCTTTCATATGTGGGTCCATCCTTCCATGCAGTATGCTTTCTTGCCTGTCCACCTCCGTCTAGGAAGGTGTAGAGGGAAGATTGTCCGGTTTGTAGGGTGAGAGGAAGGAATAAATGAGTGCTCAGAATTGTTTGTATATTTGTGCCTGCAGCCCCCTAAGTGTAAGGGTTGACCATGGCTGAGTCTACAGCAGAAAATAACTAAATACACATAAGAAGAATCTCACTACTCTGAGATAATTTGTTCTTTATTATAAATGCAACATTCAACATTTTTTTCATGGACGGATATTTTTTCAGCATGTTGAATGACTGCACGTGAAAATAATGCCATGTAGCCCATGGATCAGCACAGCTTAGTGGAATAGGGCCTTGACAGAACTAGGAGGCGGGCATTCATAGTTAGTGTGTTTGGATTGGCTAGCTATTTGGGATGGGCAGGCTGATACATATAGGGCAGCCATCTTACATCTTACAATTTTCCCATTTTAATGCATTCTAACTGACCTTATTGCTGTCCCTCCCACCCTCCCTTTTTTGGTTAGGTTTGAAGTTATCCTCCATCTGATCACAGCGGCGGGGGACTGGATATGTAAATTAGGGGGTGGAATAGGTTTTTATTATGGATTGAATTAATTAATCCAAGACAAGAGTTAAGAATGTATATTTTTTATTAGTTATCACATGTCGATAGTTCTGAAGGGGTTACCACATATACATTTATAAAATATTATAATTTTACAGAACACGACTTGTTTTGGAAAAAAAGTGTACAAGATTCAGAAACAGTGCAAGATTTATATGTTGATATTATCAATATCGTTAGCGAATACACCCTCACAAATCTCCCACAATGCACTGTACAGATATTTTATTCTTCCTATTCTCTACTGTTCATTACATTTTTCAAATCCATTACAATAAGCTGGTACATTGCAAGAGGAGGAAAATCACTTTTTTTTTTATTGTTTTATTTCCACAAGAGCAATAATATATAAACGTGACCTGTCATTCCAGGACAAGTTCTTTTAATTATTGACTTGTCACTAATTGTTCATTAAAGATAATATGCTCCATGATGATCTTCACCTACCTACTCTGCCGGTTTTAACCAAGCAGTATGTCCCTGTGCCTCACCGTAGATAAAAATGCTACATTTTCCTGCATGACATTTAAAATAAATCGCCTTGTGACAGCCTTGTCTTCTTGCATTGTTGAATAATACAATAGGAATCAATCATCTCTCTTTCATTATTTATAACACCTGAACAATGAATTTTACAATGAGGGAAGGGCTTTGCTGTTGTTGTAGATTGTCCAAGGCCATCGTGTGGGGAGAAAATGCTCTATTTTGCAAATCTTTTTCCTCACCTGTTGAACTGTGGATGATGAATACAGTTATAAAAAAAAGAACACTCTTTGGCCACCTCCGATGAGTGCTCATTTTTTGTTTGAGCCGGTAGACTAGATTGCTAGAAAATATAGCTTTAATATCAATGGAAGAGTTTACACAGGATACACATTGTACATCTACACCTATATACATATCTCTACATACACAAAAGTATATACAATTGTTGAAAATGATAGCACTCCAAGGTCTTTGTAAAGATGAAAAATAAAACTTAACTTTTATTCATTGTTGCCAGTAAAATCAATTAATGTTTCAGTTCAGGATGTGAATTTTCATCAGGACGGTAGAACAATGGTGCATGTAATGTTTAAATAGTTACACAGTAATTAACAAACACAATGCATGTGGGTACTCACCACCTTGCTGCCCGCAGCTGTCTCCTGAGCGCGGGTTAAACTGACCCAGTACAACTTGGAATACTTCGTTACACAGCTGACACTCAGCTCTGTGTTCCAGCTGGTTGCTGTAGAAACCGCTGGAACGTATATTTCGAGTGTGTGGAGTCTGAATTAGCCCCGCCGTAATCGGCTACTGTAGGGTTGCCATGGCGATACTAGATGCATCTCGGGCAGCAAACAGAGACGAAGGGGGGAATAAATATCCCCTGTCACAGAGGTGGCTAGACACCCACGTGCTGCAAAAAGAATTGAAAACAATTTAACAACATGATGTGAATCATTAAAACCAATGCATTGGATAAAGGGTTAGCATAATTGTATAGGAGTATGTACAGTGCCTTGCAAAAGTATTCACCCCCCTTGGCATTTTTCGTGTTTTGATGCCTCACAACCTGGAATTAACATGGATTGTTTGAGGATTTGCATCATTTAATTTATAGAACATGCCCACAACTTTGAAGATTTTTTATTTTTTTTTATTGTGAAGCAAACAACAAATAAGACAAAATAATAGAAAAAGTCAATGTGCATAACTATTCACCCCCCTAAAGTCAATACTTTGTAGAGCCACCTTTTTCGGCAATCACAGTTCCAAGTCACATTGGATAAGTCTATGAGCTTGCCACATCTTACCACTGGGATTTTTGCCCATTCCTCCTTGCAAAACTGCTCCAGCTCCTTCAAGTTGGATGGTTTGTGCTTGTGAACAGCAATCTTTAAGTCTGACCACAGATTTTCTATTGGATTGAAGTCTGGGCGTTGACTAGGCCATTCCAACACATTTACATGTTTCCCCTTAAACCACTCAAGTGTTGCTTTAGCAGTGTGTTTGCGGTCATTGTCCTGCTGGAAGGTGAACCTCCATCCTAGCCTCAAATCACACACAGAGTGGTATAGGTTTTGCTCAAGAATATCCCTGTATTTAGCACCATCCATCTTTCCCTCAACTCTGCCAAGTTTCCCAGTCCAGGCTGCTGGAAAACATCCCTACAGCATGATGCTGCCACCGCCATGTTTCACTGTGGGGATGGTGTTCTTTGGGTGATGTGATGTGTTGGGTTTGTGCTAGACATAGCGTTTTCTTTGATGGCTGAAAAGTAACATTTTAGTCTCATCAGACCAGAGCACCTTCCTCCATATATTTTGTGAGTCTCCCACAGGCCTTTTCACAAACTCAAAACATGCCATTTTGTTTTTTGCTGAAAGTAATGGCTTTCTTCTGGCCACTCTGCCATTAAGCCCGACGCTATGGAGCTTATTGTTGTCCTATGTACAGATACTCCAGTCTCTGCTGTGGAACTATGCAGATCCTCCACGGTTACCTTAGGTCTCTGTGCTGCCTCTCTGATTAATGCCCTCCTTGCCCGGTCCATGAGTTTTGGTGGGCGGCCGTCTCTTGGCATGTTTGTTGTTGTGCCATGTTCTTTCCATTTGGTTATGATAGATTTGATGGTGCTCCTGGGGACCATCAAAGATTTGGATATTTTTTATATAATCTAACCCTGACTTGTACTTCTCAACAACATTGTCCCTTACTTGTTTGGAGAGTTCCTTGGTCTTCATGGCAGTGTTTGGTTAGTGGTGCCTCTTGCTTAGGTGTAGTAGCCTCTGGGGCCTTTCAAAAAAGGTGTGTATATATAATGACAGATCATGTGACACTTAGATTGCACACAGGCGGACATCATTTCACTAATTATGTGACTTCTGAAGGTAATTGGTTGCACCAGAGCTTTTTATGGGCTTCATAAGAAAGGGGGTGAATACATATGCACATGAACATTTTCTGTTTTCTATTTCTAAAAAAAAATTTTAGGTATATATTTATCTCATTTCACTTCAGCAACTTAGACTATTGTGTTCTGATCCGTCACATAAAATTCAGATTAATAAAACATTGAACTTAAGACTGTAATGTAACAAAATTGGTAAAAAGTCAAGGGGGTGAATACTTTTGCAAGGCACTGTATACATAACTCAATGTATCTATTGTTGTAGGACTGCTCTAAGGTGTCAAAAAAGTGTATTCTTGAAGATAGACTAATTACTTAATAGATACAAAACGTGTTACACTGATAAAGATTATAAACAACATATGGGTAATGGAGAGTACATTTCTATATTGACAGAGATTAAAAAAGTATTTATCCACTGTATAATAAGAAGCGAAATAAATATTATGAGACACAACACCAGTGATTATCTACAGCAGGAACTGGTGAATTTTAAATTGGTAGACCAATAGGTATAGAAAAAGGCTATGTCTTTGTAATATGACAGGGATAATATGTGATATCTGGATTAGCCTGAACTGTGTATACCTAAATACAGTACAATTTTTTTTGGAAGGTTAGAATTTCATTGGATGACTTTACAGTATGTAATGCAGGTAGGTTCTTTTTGTTAATCTGAGAGCTGTGCACTGTATTTAACACACAACACAGCCACTACACTAAATCATTTTTGCCAGGAACAACTGGGCTATAATAAACTAGTGTTTTATCATAATTACACTAATTTTGAGTTTTTAAGTCACATTTAATATTTCACAAGCCACATTTAGAAATTAAGTTTGAAGTAGCAGTTTATTTTTGTGTATATTCACCACATAATATGTTAGTGAATTATAAATGCATGCTTATTATTCATGAAAAATGTTTTTTTTCTTATGTATAATTGTATTTTAGAATTTGAGCTAAGTATTAGTCCAGGTATCTACTACTCCTTTTGTGAAGTATTATTGTCTCACATTGCAACCTATTCTGAAGACCTATACTGTGAGCAATAATTGCTCCTATGCAGTGTGAGTGGCAGGAAGTATTTATAGTCTACCAACAATAATGAGAGCTGAGTCTCAATAGAAAAAAATATTTTCTCCACTGAGAAAGTACCAGTGCCGCAGAAGATAAATACAAGAGGACAAACTACATCTCATTGAGTCTGTTCATACACCGAGTTTAGACAAGTTGATAAATAAGATAAAAACCAATGTTGACCTGGTTTTCCTTTTGCATAGTAATTTGGTTAAAGAGTTATTGCCATAATGTCTATCTATGGCTATGAAACATTACACAAGAGAGTTGTGGTAGGCTTTTATGATGTCAAAATATGTATAATGCTTAATATTATAAAAGGAAAATATTTGCCGGAGATAGGTAGATCATGTAACAAAACAAAGATAAACAATACGTGGTATGTATAAGATTCTGACTTCAAATTAAGAAATACACCTCAATCTATCAATCCACTTTGCTGAAAGTGATTTCATCTAAAATATGCAGGAAGGCTGACACAGACAGGGGAGAGCACTGGACCAATGCACCAACGCGTTTCGTGCCTTATTGGCATCTATGTCTCTGAGGAAGTGCCAATAAGCCACAAAACGCAATGGTGCTTTGGTCCAGTGCTTCCTCTGCCTGTTCCAGCGATTCTGTATATTTCCGAAGAAGGGTATGATTTAATTATTTTGAACTATCAAAGTCCAGTCTTTGCATTATTTATATTACTAAATATATATTTATGAAACTGTGTTTTTTAAAACAGTATATGCAAGAAAAATATACACCTTATCTATAATCTTTTTCTGAGAAGTATTCTCAAATTCTGCCTTGTTGCACGCAATAGTGTACCTATCAAGATCTGTAACGTATTTCTGTGTGGGTAGCTATTAAATTGTCTATTACCAAAAGTGTCAGAAACGTCCAGTTTTACATAAATTAATTATTTTACAAATGATCTGAAGCTGCATTAAATATAATGCCAGGACGAGATGTCCTAAAACATGTGATCTGAGGTTTAAAATGCCATTACATCATCATAGAAAAAGAATATATTTTTGCAAAGGTTGTCAACTCCCTAGTATAATGTATTATTGTCCAAGGGAACTGGCCTATGTTACTATAGTCACTCCTCTCTTATGATGGACAGTGTAGTTACCATGCATGGCTGGACCCTAATTTGCTTGTCAAGCTGAAAAATGATTGATATTAAGGATGTATTCCCACAATAGACTTATCTACAGCATTATGTCCCAGACACGTACAGATGCTACATTGCAAAAAAATAAAAAAAATTAAGATGATGAGATTGATCATTAGTTAGAGAAAGACTGACCTAGAAAGGTATTTTAGTATTGCACATTGTTAAAATTTAATGTCACTTGCATATGAACCCTAACAGAGTTATTTACTAAAATAAAAATTCAAATAGAATTCAAAGTTCATTTAAAATTGAAGGTCAAGACAGACAAGCTTGAAAAATTCTCTATGTTGGATACGCTTTCAGTTCTGTTAACCTGGCCTTAATGTTTACATTTATTTTAAATTTACTTCAAATTCTCACTTTATTAAATAATCCTGTATGCTTACTTCATAGCTCTTTAACCCCTTAAGGACCAAACTTCTGGAATAAAAGGGAATCATGACAGGTCACACATGTCATGTGTCCTTAAGGGGTTAAAGGGGAAATGTGGGAGCGAAGAGGCTGAGAAGGGTATGACAAGAGATGTCCACCCTATCGTCAGTCCCTATACCCCAGGATAGGCATGTTCATAATCATGGCTTCAAAAATTGCCAGTATAGAACATAAATGAAATATGAAAATAATAAATTTTATTGCTCCCTTCTAGGGAAGATAATAAACACACAAAATAATAAATGTGTATATACATGAAAAAAGTGTAATAGAAAATATAAAATAGAAATCGTCTGTAGCATGACACACCTTGTTATCACAAAAATGAGTGACACAATCAGAAGCGGGTAACTGTCGATGTGTATGTGACCGTTACCCGATAATTATCACTATAGTTGTAGGTGTAGAGACTAGAGCTTCTGTATAGCCGCACACTTTAAATTACAGAGATAAAATGAACATCTGTGTAAACAGGCTTAAATGGTGAGAGCGTCACGGAGACCTTGTTATTTATCACTAAAGTAGCAAAAAAGAGGCTATCACTGTCACGTACGAATAGCCTCTTTTTTGCTACTTTAGTGATAAATAACAAGGTCTCCGTGACGCTCTCACCATTTAAGCCTGTTTAGCCACACAGATGTTCATTTTATCTCTGTAATTTAAAGTGTGCGGCTATACAGAAGCTCTAGTCTCTACACCTACAACTATAGTGATAATTATCGGGTAACGGTCACATACACATCGACAGTTACCCGCTTCTGATTGTGTCACTCATTTTTGTGATAACAAGGTGTGTCATGCTACAGACGATTTCTATTTTATATTTTCTATTACACTTTTTTCATGTATATACACATTTATTATTTTGTGTGTTTATTATCTTCCCTAGAAGGGAGCAATAAAATTTATTATTTTCATATTTCATTTATGTTCTATACTGGCAATTTTTGAAGCCATGATTATGAACATGCCTATCCTGGGGTATAGGGACTGACGATAGGGTGGACATCTCTTGTCATACCCTTCTCAGCCTCTTCGCTTCTTTATTATAATCACTGGGTTATGCCCTGATACCCTGCAACCCTACCAACTTCAGTGCAAGATTGTATCCATTTACTTTCTTTCACTGGCTGTTGTGTTTTCTCTAAAGGGGAAATGTGACTTGCCAAGATGTCAGCCAGCGTGTGAAATTAATATCATGTTCGCTGTCTCATTTCACCCTGTCATCCATACCTCCTAAATGTCCCTATTTATTATGGACAGTCCCTATTTTGGACCCAATCCCTTGGTCTTTCTTTTCTATCTCGATGTCCCTCTTGTCTTGGAGCTGTTGAATATAACAGAGCTCCACAACAATAATACCCACAGTAATGTGTCTCAATAAATATATGTTTTTAGAAATCAGTCTGTGTAAATAAGATACATTGTTCTTGTACTAAATTACATATTAGTTTCACAAAAAGCTATTAATAATTCACCTAAGATTTCTCAAGAACAGCCCTGCCACTGGTCACACCCCGAAAATTAGATTGTTCCTTGTTTACCATTTGAGAGTTGTGTATGATCACAGGCAAACACCTCCAGGGGTATCATACGTATTCATTGTAATCTGGCGACCCGGTGTCCCTCAGATGCACTCACAGTCAACCAGGAAACATCCCAATGGACCAGTCCGTGTGTGGAAAGCATTGAGAGCCCAGATCACCAGCTCATTCACAAACCAACCCAGTGCCAGGCTAGCAAAGTCTCTGCACATTTCCAGCCTGCTGCTTCACTCCCACTAACTTGTTCAAACAGATACTCCAACACACCCCTCTCTAATTTAATTTTCAGAATCATTTGAGGCTGCATACCCCCTGCCCACCGAGCCAGCCCTGCTGTACTTGTCAATCATTGTTATGAGCTCTGCCAGTCAGCACAGAGAGAGCATTCAGAGAAAGAGAGAAACAGAATAATTTTAATATCTTCTCCTCTAATGCATTTTATGCCCTTGGTGTGCCAGTACTTACCTGGTTTTCAGCTATTAAATTCCAAGTTTCTCATATAATACTAAAAAATAATAAATTCCAGAGCATCACACAAAAAAGTGTTAACACAAGTTATAGGTAACTTTCAATGTTTTATTCAATCCTGAACACGCTTAGTTTCTGCATAAATTGGGCTTTACTCAACATCAAGGGTGCCAACAAGGTAGATCCCCAGATGTTGTAGAACTACTCTTTAGAAGGCTTTTAGAATGACAAAGCCTCATGGAAGTTGTAGTTTTAAAACACCTGGGGACCTACCTTTTGGGCACGCCTGCTCTACAGAGACACTTAGCATCTCCTACTGGAGAAGACCGGATGCAACACAGGTAAGTTGCCAGATCATGCTACAATGGTTTGACTTATTATGGTGGGACATTACCAGGGAACTCCTGGTATTTTAAGTACTACAGCAGGCTGTACTGATAATGGAGCTCTTTAAAACTCTTTTTAAAGTGTTCTTTTAAATTATGCTCATTTTGGGTTATATTTTATATACAGGTATATTATATGTTTGTAATTTGGAAACTGTTGTTTGAACTTTTATTCCAATAATTTCTCAATTTATTTTTCTAGATGGTGTGATGGAAGGCACCTTGACCCAAGGCTCAAGCTACAGATGACCGGATGACCAGTCTCTTTTTATTATATTCGCTAACGTAGATCATGATATGCTATGAACTTTACCCTAGTTCAGTTTAACAAGTAAACATAATTTCTTTATGCTTGCAACATTCTGTGGTTTCTGAGAAGACAATTGCAGCTTTCACCCTCAGCCCCCCTTCATATGTCCTAACTAACTTCATGTTTTTTATATAGAACCATTGAAATATGCTTAGTTCTGTACATTTATTTTATGGTACATAATATTGCAAGCTCTCCCAATAAAGAGGAAGTAATCTTTGAAACACAAATTGTCTGTTGTGTCTGATTGCTTCACCGAGTGCGCTCTCTAAGTACAAATTGGTTTCCCTTGAACATATTTCTGGGTAACATTTTATCCCTATCAATGGCATTAAGTAGGTTCATTTTCTTGGTGTAATATTGTAAAGCCTGATGTAGAATGTTTTTTGGATACATTCATTAGTGTATTGGCATTCATCCCTCAAATGATATGTTACATTAACCACTTTTAAGTATGTCACATTTTGTCAAATCTTTCATAGTATATCTCGCACCTCCTTATATTTGAGGTAAGTTTAGAGAAGATTGCTGAGAAATATTGCTGACAATTTCCTCCCGGGACAAAATACCCTTAGTAATGAAATCCGACAAAAAAAAAAAATTAAAAATAAGAAATACGGAAACAAGGATGTGATGAATATTTAAAGACATTAATTATAAAAATAGCAACTCTTTGAAGTTTAGCAATGAGGTGAATACCCATGGATTTCTGCCAGATGTTTTATGCAAGCGTGTCTATATTTATTTTTATGGGATTTAGAATCAGCTCAGCACAGCAGGAAACTGCTAGATAAGGGCAAAGAGACTGGGTAATATTTCTGAAAAGATGTCTGTGATTGGATGATTTGTCAGGTGATTCGAATGCTTAGAAAAAAAATGGAGAAGTCCCATAATGACTCTGATTTTTAAACTGTAGCTATTGAAATGCAAATGGAAATCTGTTCGCAGCTCAAATCAACTATTTACAAGGCAAGCTCTAGTAGCCTGAAGAACCAAAACCAAGCTGACAGGACAGGAAATCACAGCGTAACGGAACCTTCAGGCTGAAGTTTCCATCACGGAACTGAAGATAAAAAGTAACCTCTGTGAATTTGTTTATTATTTTTTTATTTTTTTATTTTTTATAAACCCTTGTTTTCATTAACTTCTTTCCCAGGGCCACTTCTTAAATTCTATAATTATCTGTAAATGAAAGCTTCAAGGAAGAATTTTAGGATAAAACCACTCAGGAGGACATTCTGTTTAGTCCTTATGTTGTGCGTTAAGCTCATCTTAAAAAGCTAAAATCAGACATGTCAGTCGGAGCCTATTGAGCCAGAGAGAAAATATATAAAGAGGTTTAAGATCTAAGCAGCTTTGACTTTGACAAAAGGAAAATAAAAAAATAAACCGTAGAGAACTTGGTATTTTTGTTTTATTTATTTTTTGTTCACTCTTGAGCAGACGATGATTTACTAATAATATGACAATTTATATTAAATGAATATTAAGTAATATATATATAGAAAAAATATTTTTTACCACTTTGCATTTTTTATGTTACATTATATGGACCGTTTTTTAGTTAAACTGTCAATTGTAGAGAATTGTTAAGGACGTGCTCAGTTTTAATTTTTATTATTGTTATAATTATTGTTATAATGTGTATGGCACCAACGTATTCCGCAGTGCTCTTTAACCCCTTAAGGACACATGACATGTGTGACATGTCACGATTCCCTTTTATTCCAGAAGTTTGGTCCTTATGGGGTTAAGTATAGAATGTGGATATTTCACAACAGATATTTCACAAAATTTATTTCACAAACAGAATATTTCACAAACAGAGATAAGAGGTGAAGAAGGCCTTTCTCAAAGGAGTTTAACTATTTTGACTTACACTTTGCAATTTCTTGTCAATTCTCATTTTTCTTGCAAGTTTTTTTTATTAACTTTTTTTATTACACATGGAAAAGATAAGATTTACATTCTAACCACTATGCCCTAAAATAAAAGACATTAATATTCGTAATAATATGTTAGTTTTTTTTTTATGGACGAGGCATATGCAGCATGAAGGCAAAGCATGGGCACGCTTGGCTGGCAAAAGGTGGGTGAGTCTTGGCATAGAATGGTAGAATTATGACTTTCTTATATATTGCTATAAGAGTATATCTTCTATTAGACTCTCAAAAGAGATACTGCTTTGAAGATAACGTCAAATCATTTAACCTATTTAAAATATTTTTAGATTTCACTAGTTTTCAATAATATAATTGATTTAAATCTATTACCCAACTCAATCGGGCTAATTCTAGTGACCTAGGAAGGATTAGTTAGCCCTGCAGAGAATCACAGGCTGCAGCTGGAGCACTAACCCCTGAGCTATCCCACCAAGACTACCTTATACCATTTCCTGTATTCCACAATGGTGGTAATAATGGTAACTGATAACTTTACATCATCTGACTTTATTTCTGACTTCTGACCTCATATGGTTTTGTATTTTTGATTATGAAGATTAATAAAAGGAGTTCTTTTACTTGTCAAAATAAAGTTTCTATCATTTCCCTAATGCATTTTCCTTATTGCATGTCTTTCTGCCTGTTAGATAATCCCTATTCCATGACATGAAAGAACCGGTGTCTGGGTCGTCCTCTGACTCGTTGGAATGCCATGTAGACATTTAGAGTCATGTTTTCATTTCCCCGAGGCATGAATATGGTTGGCTTCCAGGAGCATCATACTCAGATAGGAAATCATAGAAATATCTATTTATCATCTGAGAAACAGAAGACATACATTATTAACATGTTTACATGCCCTCAGCATGTCCCTGAAACAGCCTCATTAATTTCCTTGTCAGAAGCCATTTGAGATGTAACATGCAACATTCTGCGTACAATGAATTAACTCATTTCATATTTCCTGTTTCTTTTGCACTGCGTTTACCAGTGCTGACTGTGTAATGCAGAATGACTAAGCTGTAAACTAGGTTTGTAGTAATCAATTTAAAAATAATGAAATAAAAAAAAGCAATAGAATGGATTTTTATTGAATGAAATGGAAAATACCAGTTTAAAATATATATTCATGCCTGTCTGTGTCTGTCTTTTTATCTATCTATCTATCTATCTATCTATCCATTTGTCTGTAGGTCATTATATATCATTTTTACTTGACATGTTCGCTGATGCCGTATTTTATTTTATTGGTTTTTAATAATGAATAGAATCTCCTCAATACTTTGTTATTCTTGAGTTGACCGTGAGACTTCTGGTTCGGTTGGAGCATAGCCTTGTATGTAGACCACAACAATTAAATATCAATAAATAAAATTACTGCTAACATATAAGAATGCACAAATACATAAAAAGACAAGTTCATTTTAAATCACGTTAACTGTAGAGTATAGCCATAAATTCCACCTCAGCAAGCTGTTATGACCACAGCTGAAAGCTGTGTAAACATTTTGTGTATGTCTTATGGTAAATGTGTAACTTTGTATTTAGACATCGTCTCTTGAGCATACTTGAAAAGCTGGGGAATCTCAAGGTTTTATTTCTAGCAAACTACTTATTAAATAAATACACTAAGCTATAGGGTAAAAGTCTCCTTGAACTATCATTGCATAGATAAAATTCTTGTATACATCATAATTAAGCCAGATCTTTATTTTATATTCAGAATGAATACAGGTTACATGATATGATTGGCTTATTAGAAAACATAATTCTTGTTACATTTGTATGTTAAGTCCATGTAAATTTCAGTATTATTTTGGATTATTCTATTTAATTTTTATTGGAATAGGAGAAAAACCAAAATAATTAATAAAACCAATCCCATTGATACCTAAATTCCCATGACCTAAGCCATTATCTTTTTAAAATAATATTATTAATTATCGTTTAAAAATATGTAATTATATTTCAGTAGAGCATCTATTCCATTTTCAAAGCATAATAACATGTATTTTGATCAAGGTTATGATATAAGTCTCCTCTTCCTTTGTCATTTTTTTGAAATTCTTTTATCTAGCATTGTCCTTGATGAAAGGGAAGAGAAATGCAATTAAACTTGACCTTCAATAACACAATGTTAACATCATAGTCTGAGTCTAAACGATGACTTTTCAACCAACACTTTGAAAGAAAGCCGATTTTAAAAAAGTGATTTTAGGTCAGTTCAAGATGGACGCTTAAAGCCGGAACATGTTGGTACTATTCAATGAGTGAAGAATATGGGAGGAAGATTACTTGCAGATCATAAGGGATGGAACTTGTGAGCGATCTGAAATCGGGTCTCCAAGTTTAATATTTAATATATAGAGGCAATAAAGAGGCTGTTTCCTTACAATTAAAAGTTCCAGGTAATTCATACAGTTTATCTTTTCTATTACCACTAAAAGTCAAAATATATCATAAGATAAATTAGAGACAACTTTGTCTTGTATATTTTCTATATTGTAAATCAGTTGATTGGTTTACAAGAAAAAAAAACACATCAATATAATATTTTATATATATATTAATAATATTATATTTATCACATTTTGCGGTACGGATACATTGAACAAACTGGTAGTTGCAGTTATTTTCCAGTTCAACTATTTTGCATAACATTTGCAATTCTCTTGTAAATTATTTACAATTCATGATTTTATATGGAGGGAAATGCACCCTGCTTGGGTAAGAAGTTTTCAGTCAATGACAATTTCCCGAGTGCCCAGTGCATCTCTGCAGCTCTCCTTTCTCCACCATCTACAGTTGTCACTGCAACCACGCTGCTCTTGCTCTTAGCAGACAAAAGGTTTCTGGGCTATATGGCCCCCCCATTCGGGGCTTTAGGACCCCCCTAGTAATGCCCCTGTTAATATCCAAGGAAAATTCAGTCTGTGAGACCTAAATTGCGTGTGTCTTTATTTCTGCATCATCCTAGCCAATAAAAGAGTAAGGAATGTAACGAAATAATATCATAAATACATTATGGAACACGCGTTTAGCTAACTTAATATCTCTTGTGTGATTAGAGCGTAGAAGCAGGAAATTAGCATACTTTAATCAATTATATTAAGATATATTAATACAATCATATTGTAAAATTACATAAAAGCTAATTTATGATGAAACCAAAATTAGACGTGCATTACTTTTATACTCTACTTTGCACAATATTATGTTGAACATCAATACAATCGTCAAAGTAAAGATGCTTCAAATTGATTTCAATAAAATCCCTGGTTAGTGTTTCTACAACAGAAAACCTGGTTTAAAGGGAAACTCCAGTGCCAGGAAAACAATCAGTTTTCCTGGCACTGCAGGTCCCCTCTCCCTGTCACCACCCATCCCCCTGTAGCTGAAGGGGTGAAAACCCCTTCAGGTCACTTACCAGAGACCCCGCCGATGACCCTCCGATGACCCTCCCGGTGGTTTCTGCTCGCCGCTGCTCCTCCCAGTGATTACGTCAGCCGGTGGGCGAGACTGATCCCGCCCGCCGGCTGAGGAGACCTAATGCGCATGCGCGGCAATGCTTTTCAATGCTTTCCTATGGGGAATTTAGCGACGCTGGAGGTCCTCACACAGCATGAGGATGTCCAGCGATGCTCTAGCACAGGTTTCCTGTTCTATGGACACGGAAGTGCCCTCTAGTGGCTGTCTAGTAGGCAGACACTAGAGGAGGAGTTAACCCTGCAAGGTAATTATTGCAGTTTATAAAGAACTGCAATAAATACACTTGCAGGGTTACAGGTAGTGGGAGTTGGCACCCAGACCACTCCAATGGGCAGAAGTGGTCTGGGTGCCTACAGGGTCCCTTTAAGTCGAGGGCAGAAAATTAATCCTCTCCTTCCTTCTAATGATTTTTAATTTTTTTAATTTTTTGATATGAGCATACTTCTCATCTGCTATTTTGCTTTTAAAGTGACATAAACTGTATAAATGCTACTAGTTTATTTTAATGGTACCTAGGACTGGGTATAAATTAAATTTACAAAACATTGAGTAGTTCTGTGCAAAACAAGAGATACGTATCACACACAGCTTTGTGCCAAATCCCACCAATCGTCAGTTATATCCCAAGCTAATGAGATGTGTCTTCACTATTCTTAAAGGACCACTCCATGTCACCCGATTGTAATTAGTCTAACCATTTTAGAATAGTTTGACTTATTATCTGGGGTCTGCAGAGCTTAGCTCATTGGCTTAACTCAGGATAGCTAAGAGAAGTTCCTGCTTAGGAGCTTCTGTCTCTCCCTCGGAATTAGTGGAGATGGGAAGAAGCACCGACCAGACTCTCCAATTGGGGTACAAGGGTAATACTGACACTATAGCCTCTACAATGCTCGATAGTAATTATGGTGATTGGAGTGTTCATTTAATTAGAGAACCAAATGGGAAGAAGCACCCACCAGACTCCACCATGGGGTACCAGGGCAATACTGACACTATGACCTCTGCAATGCTCCATAGTGGTTATGGTGATTGGATTGTTCATTTAATTAGAGAACCAAATAGGAAGAAGCACACACCAGACTCCACTATGGGGGTACCAGGGCAATACTGACACTATAACCTCTACAATGCTCTATGGTGGTTGTGGTGATTTGATTGTTCATTTAATTAGAGAACCAAATCCTTAAAAGCAGTAGGTGCATTGTATCAAGTGCATATTTTTAGATCTGCTTTAAAAGCAAACATAACAATGGGACTTGTTAAGTGCTAGCTAATCATCACCCAGGTTTAAAAAATGAACAGGCAGTCAAGCTTAATGCTCTCCCTAATTTTTGACCATTTCAATGGTTCATTTATTTTCACCTTGACAGTAATTCAGAACCTGTAATTCTACTGATCTTGATAAGCTTGACTTTGGACCCAGAAAGCATCTTTAAAAACATGACTTTATACCTCCAAACATTAGGAAGTATGAATGTGGGGCAGATGTTGGGGTAAGCCAGGAGAGTTTGATCCAATGACATTATACACATCACTGACTATGCAACAGGCAGGCTTATGAATACAGCAGGCTGGGTTGTGGCTATGTGGCCAGCTCACTAAGGGCAGCCCACGGACAGATCACTTCTGATCACGTCTGAAAACTCTTAAATGGGCTGAATGACCTATTTCTACTTACATGCTCAAACTGTGCTTATTAGTAAAGTATTCTGGTGTCTACAGAAGTATTGGGGAGTGACTTGTATGTGTGCGCAATTATGTTTCTTTTTGACATTGTTTCAAGATTTGTTTAACGTGATGTTAAAACATGAAGATGAGAAAATTATTGAGATGAGAAACATTATAATTATTTTATTTATATAGTGCCAACAAATTCCGCATCGCTTTACAATAGGTGGACTAACAAACAGTTTCATGGCATTAGGATCTAAAGTAGTTAGGAGATACCTGGAAATATAGTTTTTTATGTGAATCAGATTATAGTAATCCTTTCTTGGGATTTCATATTCCATTATTAAGTGATCGTATGTTTTTAACTGAGCACCCTCCAAAAAGTCAATCACCTTTTTGTTGTTATACCACGTCATCTTGTTCAGATCTTACATTCAATTATTTCTATGGCAGTTTGAGTTATTATTTTATCTTTTAATCTAATGCTATTCTTCATTTTCCAGCAGAAGGAAATAATATTTTTGATAACAAAAATCCCTTTAGAGTTGTCTATACATTTTTTTGCTAGTAAGTTATTCAGCCATAAAAGATTATTCTAATTCTAGAGATTCAATATTTTTTGTTCAATAATGTACCAATCTTCAGTTCTAGAGGCTGTGAATGAATAGCATGTACTTGTATCAATGCGTAAATTCGACTAGAAAGACTCACATTAGCCAACCCCATGTCCCCCTTGGACTTATCTCCATACAGAATTTTTTTTTCGATTCTTGGTTTCTTATTTGACCAAATACATTTTTCTACTATGAATTGAAATTGTGTGCAGAAGAAGAAAGGGAGTTAAAGGGGGATTAGTTTCATATTGTAGAGCCATCTAGGTGATATATATGATTTAATTATGTTAATTTTGCCCATCCATGATAGGGGCAGATTTCTCCATTCTCCCAGTTTTTCAGAAAGTTGATTTAATAGTTTTTGATAATTCAACTCAATTAAAAATAGAGGGTCTTTTGTAATTGTAAGCCCTAAGTAGTCAATATATTCATTTTTCCACATGAATGAAAACTTATGAGTAAGAATTGCCATTTCATTTTCATTCATTCCCACTGACATAGCTTGTGATTTATTAATATTAAGTTTCTAATAAGAGTACTCTCCATATATTTTAATCTCATTTAAAAGGCATTCTATCGATGTCTTAGGGTCTGTTAAAGGACCACTCTAGGCACCCAGACCACTTCAGCTTAATGAAGTGGTCTGGGTGCCAGGTCCAGCTAGCTTTTACCCTTTTTTTTATAAACATAGCAGTTTCAGAGAAACTGCTATGTTTATACTGAGGGTTAAGCCAGCCTCCAGAGCCTCTAGTGGCTGTCTCATTGACAGCCGCTAGAGGCGCTTACGTGCTTCTCACTGTGAAAATCACAGTGAGAGCACGCAAGCGTCCATAGGAAAGCATTATGAATGCTTTCCTATGCGATCGGCTGAATGCGAGCGCGGCTCCTGCCGCGCATGCGCATTCAGCCGATGACGTCGCGAGGAAGAAGAGGAGGAGGAGGAAAGCTCCCCGCCCGGCGCTGGAGAAAGATGTAAGTTTAACCCCTTCCTCCCCCCAGAGCCCAGCGGGAGTGGGTCCCTGAGGGTGGGGGCACCCTCAGGGCACTCTAGTGCCAGGAAAACGAGTATGTTTTCCTGGCACTAGAGTGGTCCTTTAAGTCAACAGAACGTCGTCTGCATAGACCCTAGACTTGTTTTCAACATCCCCAATAGAGATTCCTCTAATTTCCTTAATATCTATACTTCTGGCTGCCAATGGTTCTAAAGACATGATATATAAAAGAGGGGCCAGAGGACAGCCCTGTCTAGTACCGTTCCTGACTGTGAACCATTGGAATGCAAAACCTTGCCCCACTATCTTAGCTGTTGGATCGGAGTACAAAGCCATAATACATTTTATTATATTTCCTCTGAAATTAAATCTTTTGAGTATTGCTTCCAGAAATTACTAGTCAACCCGATCAAATGTCTTTTCTGAATCCAGAGAGAGTGTGACTATAGAGATTTTATTGTTTAAGGCAAAATCTATTATATCAATGATTTTCCTTGTATTACCATATGGTTGATGATCGCTAACTAAACCTACTTTTTTTTTTTGTAAATTATAAGAGCTATTATCTTTTTAATTCTATCTGCTAAGATTGCAGAAAGATTTTGAGATCACTGTTGATTAAATCCTTCCAATGTTTGGGAATAGGTATAATGATCGCTTGCAACATTTCACTAGGAAATGGATTGCTTTCTAGAATATCATTAAATACATTTGTTAGATTTGGAGCTATTATTTTTTTTTTTATAAAAATGATTGGAGGAGCCATCTGGACCAGGTACTTTATTCCTTTTTGAGTTGTTTATAGCTTGGATGACTTCTTTCATCTCTATTGGTTTGTCTAGTGCTGCTCTATGTTTTGTATCTAGTACTTGTACATTAGAGTTTTTTAAATAGTCAAAAATATAGGGAAGAATAGTACTCTCTGAATGCAGAAGCAATTTTTTGGGGGGGACCTAAATTGATTATCACCTGATGAAATTTCAAAGATTCTCTCCTTGCGATTAGAATTTTTAAGTTGATTAGATAGATATTTGTCTGCACGGTTCCCCATGTAGAACCACTTCTGTTTCCATTTAATGAGAATTTTATTTGCTCTATCTAGCATTAGTGCTCTAATTTTGCTCTTAGATTGATCTATTTCAAGGATAGTTATTTGATCCTTAGGGTTAATTTTCTCTAACTCGTCCAATTTTAAATATAAGTCTGCCAGGGATTGGTTATTTAATTTTTTTATTTTGAGCCTCTAGTTTAATAATATGTCCTCTGATAACACATTTATATGCTGCCCAAATGTTACCCAAGCTAACCTCTTCATTTAGGTTCTCCTTAAAATATAGGTTGGAGTTCAGAATTTGTTATTCAAAATTGATTCTTTAAGTTTCCAGCTACCTCTCTTTAAAATGTAATCCATTTCAATTCTGATCCCCTTACATTTCCTAACTGTGTCACTAAATGAGAATAGTATGTAAATTATTTTCCCTCAGGATTTAATCTTCTCCAAATATCATATAATTTAAATTTCCCAATGGAATGTTGCAGAGATCTAGCTAATCCTCTAGCTTTTGGGTCAATTATTTTTCCTCCTATATTAGATTTATCTTTCTCTACATCCATGACACAGTTAAAAGCCCCCAGAAGAATAAATGTTCCCTTAATCTTATCGATGAATCTTCTCATTATGCTATTAAAAAAGTTAACCTGTCATTCATTTGGCGCATATATATTAAGCAATGAAAAGATCGAATCATTCAACTTACAAATTAAAAAGATTGCTCTTCCTCTAGGATCACATTGTTTATGAAATAATTCAAATGTAAAGTTTTTAGAGAAAATAATAGCAACACCACATTTTTTTTTTATCCTTTAAAGATGCATGAATGATGTTGGGGAAGTTTTTTTGAGTAAATCTGTTTGCGTCATCCCCCTTCCAGTGGGTCTCTTTATCTAACTATTCTAGATTGATTGCAAGGAAAGGACCATTCATCCGGTCGCACAGACTTAAAATACAATATACCCATACCCCAAAACAAAACACTAAGATTAAATGAAAAAACATTTCTTTTATAACACCAAAACCCAAATATCCAAAATGGACCATAGTCCAAAAACAATCCCAGAAATGGGATCATAAAGAGATATATTACCCTTGTCTCTTCTTAAATAAGATTGTTTGTCAGGGCGAGTGCTCCTTTAAGCCCATAGGCTCAAAAAATAATAATTATAAATAAGAGTGGGAAAGAGGGAGGGAGGTGAAGAAGAGAGGGGAGAGAGGATAATCCTCAAAGGCCTTCTCACAATACCAACAAAACTTTAAATAACATTTAATAAATGGAAAAAAATAATAATTCCAAATTATAACATTTTCCTTTTTTCTTTCCCTTTTCCAACCTTTTCCCTTTCTCTTTCTTTTCCTTTCTTTTTGACTCGTCTAGAGCCCTTTCTATTATCAGCTTATAGTGTCTTCCTTCTCCAATTTACTAGGAGATCGAGCTAGGAATGCATAAAAATCCCTATGTGTAAATATTTATGAATATTCGTGTTACTATTTCCAAAAAAAAAGAAAATGAAATACAAATACATTTTCTAGCTCTTTTTTTCCCCGTTTTTACATTTCCTCCGCTCCCATCCCCCCTCCCCATGCCAGCATCCTATCTTATGCAAGTGCGTGTGATTCATTAGAACTAGCTTCTTAAGACACCAATAGAGATTTGTTTATCCAATCCAGAGCTTGGCTAGCAGAATTAAATGTCAGATTTCTATCTTCATAAATAAAAGTAAATTTTATAGGAAATCCTCATTTTTACTTTATGTGCTTATTCCTAAGGACATCTAGTATTGGTTTGAATTCTCTTCTCAGTTGTCTTGTTTTGCTAGAGAGGTCTTGGAAAAATATAGGTTTTGAAATTTTCCTTCCTCTGTGTGGAAACTGCTTGAAGCAGATACAATTTTTTTAATGAAAAATTAGTTGAATCTTATAATGATGTCATGTGGTGTTTCTTCAGGGAGAAAACTAGGTTTAGAGAGTCTGTGAACTCTTTCTATAATATCATCGCCATGTGCCTATGTGACCTCCATTTCCTTAAAAAGTGCCATTACATAAGGTCTAATATTTCCTGAGTCCACCTTCTCTAAGATGCCCCTTATTTTCAGATTTTTTCTTATCTGTGAGTTGAGCCTCAAGTGAATTAATTTTTTTCTCCATTTCGTTAACTCTAGTTCTCTGTTCATTTGATTCAAATTGGAGCATTTCAATTTTATGTTATTTTTCATAAATGTTTTCATGCCTTTTTGTCATTTCCTGTTTTATCTCATCCATATTGATCTTAAGTTCTTCGTTGCTTTGGATTAATTGGATATCCAAGCATTTTTTAATATAATCTTGGGATGCAAGATGTAGTTTTGCTGCATTTAGGCTTGTTTTTTTAAACTATGTAGTTCAGATTCATTAGTATTGTTTTTCTCATTATTCTCATTATTCTCAGTAGTATTAGAGGTATTATGTTCGGCCAGTAATAACTTAGGTTTAATGTCTGGTGGTTTAGGCGAGGAAAAGAATGTAGAAAGTCTTCTTTGATTTTTGTGAGGATTCTGTTCTTTTTTCTCCTTTTTTCACTCTCTTCAGACCCACCTTTTCTTTTAAGTCCCTTTTAAATCTAGGGAAAATTCTCCCTATTAGCCAAAATGGAATGTTTCCCATACACTTGTTCAAAAAGTTCAATTAATAATTATCTTCCTAGATTCGCTCATTTGCTCTCCTTTGTGAATTTTGACCCGTAGTGATTAAGTTTAAATCAGCTTGAAACTTGTACAGAGAATGAAATACTTAGGAGCTTGTACAGAGAATTAATACTTACTTTTTTTAATAGGACAAAAAGAGAGGCTATTTGTTCAATTTTAACCCTCTCTTAGTAATCCTTAATCAGGAAATTTTCTATAATTAGCAAACATTAGGCGTGCAAGAAAAGAACAATAGCAAATTTTTAAAAGCAGAAGATAGACAGCATGTAGTTTTTGTTTTTATGCTAATGCCCCACAAACTCCCTGCTATCCCCCACATGCACTTATCTGTTCTTCTAATTAATTCTGGCAATTGTCACGATACATGCTTTCCAATGGGTGCAGTGATAAGGTGACTCCCACATGTTGCATCCGGTAAGTTGCCCTCTGGATGGTTGAGTGTTCTATCTAACACAGCTCTGGTATCAGCTACTATGTTAGGTCGGTATGGGATGTGGTATTGGCGTGTGGAGGAGAGCACTCGCCTTCACTGGCGTGCAATCTGGACGCTCCACCCCCTCAGCGTCCTACGTCATCCCGTTGCAAGCTGGGAGAGCACTGCATAATCTTTCATGCCATTGTTCCTATTTATGAATGTGAGTTAAACACAGAGAGAAGAACTTATAGTTATATTCCAGGCAAGAGCACATCTTAACCCCTTTTCACACCAAATATGAAGTTCACAAATCACTCATAGGCCCCGGAAGCTGTTGGAGCACCAGAAACAATGTATAATACCTGGATTTAGTCAATCTATTTCCATAAATTGACAATTGTCAGGTCAAAGGTTGTTACTAATATAATGCTGAGTTCACGAAGAACATATTGTTAAGATCATGTTGGCTAATCTTAAAGAGCATTACACAATGCTCCTGGTTGACACAGAACTTCAATCAATGATGTTAAGTTACATTGCATCCTGGGGATCAGACTATGTTTAATTACACATAGAACAATCCTGGTTTAAGAACAGTGTATGATAACTGCACAAAAAACATTTGCTCACGGCACTTGTCATTGTTTTGTCTATTCTTTATATGGGAGCTTATCCCTTACTATGATAGATCACCAATGTCCGTGGCTATCTCTTTGAACTTTTTCCTGGTGGTCCTATTCCGCTGACACACTGATTATTGCAAAGTACAATTGATGAGAATATTCCTTTTCGAGGTTGAAATCATGCTATGGAAACTGCCAGAAAAATAACTAGGATCTTGTCTTCAATGTTGCACAAAAAACTACCTGACATCAAAGAATCAATAAACAGTTATGGCTGAGATAACCAATCAAGCAGAATGTTTTACAGAGTTTGAACAGAACATATCAACAGCAAGATTCATGAATGATGGACTCATTACATCTCAGCATGAAAAAAACAATCAGCTATCTCACAGATAAGACGTAATAGAAGAATGTAATACTGTCAGAATTGTTAGAGTATCAGAATTTAGATCTCCTAAACAAGTCGGTAATCCTCATAGCTTGTCAAATGTTCCAATTTTTTTTACATCATTAGTATTAAATCACTGTTATTTAAATTAATTTACTTCATTATTCTATATATTCCAAACACATTAAAGGTTCACATTAAAGGTTTAAGTTTAGGTTTTAGGTATTTTTTTACATTTCGTAATATATATATATATATATAATGTCATAGAAGAATTGCTAGCACATTTGAAAAGTTTCCTAAATATGATAAACTATGTTGCCTCCTCTCACTCGTCAATCATTTCTCAGTATAGTTAGTTGACAGAACTGAAATGACAGAATACAGCAGGAGAACTTCCATTTCAGGAAGCTCTCCTGTTCTCTGTCCCAACATCTACAGTGCAGTTGATGTGATAGTCCTATGGGAAGGGCATCTAGAACTTTGCCAATGGAATATATGAACAGTGGACAATTGTAATTTCATTCAGATGCCAATGAATTGGCAATGAATAAGTCATTATCCTTTGGAAGGATTGCATTGCTTGAAGAATTGTTCTAGAGCAGGACCAGTCATGGTGAGGCTGGGGTGTTGGTGGGAGTAGGGTTGGTCGTTACACTAGGCTTTGCTGTTTTTGCTGGAAAGGAGTTTAATGCTTGTTACTATCTCGTAAAGGAATAACATTCATCACACATGTATTGTTATTGCTTAAAGTGATCCGCCATGATTAACTTTAAATACAAGTGCCTGTGTTTCTGTATATAGCATGCTTTTATCATCAGTCAAACTAGAGATTCTCATTGCAAGATACAATAAAACACAGTATTTATCTCAATGCCTTTTGAATGTGCTTCATGTATATTTTTACATCTTAGAACAGCATCCTACATGGAAAAATGATTGTTTTCTATTGAATTAATGTGCTGGCTATGTACCCCAGCTTTCACATGAATGTTATGCTAATGGTCTTAAAACATAAGTAACCCAACACTAAAGGCGTTAAACATAGGAATTTCTACAATGGCACTAAAAGAAACCCAATATACTTTTTAGTACGGGAGTATAAAGCTATTTCCAGTGTCCTGGTAGTAGGACAGGAAAATGTCCATCTATGTCTCTAAATATAAGTTGGGGTAATTTGTGAAGCCTAAATGCCATGTTTAATGCCATTAGATCAAATGCACGACAGCTGGGGGGAGTTTAGATTATTTCATTCCTGACAAGCTTCGGTGTACATCTCTAAGAATTTTTCCAAATCATCCCTCTTTTAATTCTGAAGGCACTGTCAATATTGTACAGTTTGGATTAAAATCATGGTTAAAATGTTAATCTGGTAAAATTCACACCCCAAACTATTTTCTGTCATTACTGGGGTGGAGAAGCCATACCTTATTAAATAGCACCAAATATTAGCAGCAACTTACAATTAAAAAAGGGGGTATATGAAGAAGACTAAAACAAGCTTGCAACATGCTAAAACAAGCTTGCAATATATGAGGGTTTGAAGTAGGTAGATAAATATATCATTATATATATAAATACCGTATATACTTGAGTATAAGTCGACCCAAATATAAGTCGAGACCCCTAATTTTACCCCAAAAAACTGGGAAAACGTATTGACTCGAGTATAAGACTAGGGTGGGAAATGCAGCAGCTACTGGTAAATTTCTAAATAAAATTAGATCCCCCAAAAATTATATTAATTGCATATGTATTTACAATGTGTGTATATAATGAATGCAGTGTGTGTGTGTATATAATGCAATGTGTTTGTATGAATGCAGTGTGTGTATGAATGCAGTGTGTGTGTGTATGAATGCAGTGTGTGTGTGTGTGTATGCATTGTGTGTGTGTGTATGAGTATAGTGTGTGTGTGTATATAGTGTGTGTGTGTGTATGAGTGCAGTGTGTGTGTGTGTGTGTGTGAGTGCAGTGTGTGTGTGTGTGTGTGTGTTTGAATGCAGTGTGTGTGTGTATGCAGTGTGTGTGTGTATGAGTGCAGTGTGTGTGTGTATGCAGTGTGTGTGTGTGTATGAGTGCAAAGTGTGTGTGTGTGTGTGTATGCAGTGTGTGTGTGTATGAGTACAGTGTGTGTGTGTGTGTCTGTATGCAGTGTGTGTGTGTATGAGTGCAGTGTGTGTGTATGCAGTGTGTGTATGTGATGCAGAGCCTTGGTGGAGGTGGGCATTTTTATTATTTTTTTAACTATTATTATTATTATTTTTTTTATATTATTAATATTTTTATTTTATTTTAATATTATTTAAATTTGTATTTATTTATTTTCTTCCCCCCTCCCTGCTTGTTAGCTGGCAAGGGAGGGGGGCTCTCATTCCCTGTTGGTCCAGTGGCATGGGCTGTGTAGGAGGGGTGCTGGCAGCGAGCTGTAACTTACCTTTCCTGCAGCTCCTGTCAGCTCCCTTCTCCTCCGTTCCGGTCAGCTCCCTTCTCCTCCACTGTAAGTCTTGCGGTCTGAGTGCTGCGCGGAGCGTTGCCACAGTAACCCGTGGCAACGCTCAGACGCCGCGGCTCTTGTGAGATTTACAGTGGAGCTGACAGGGGAGCTGACCGGCATGCAGGAGAAGGGAGCTGACAGGAGCTGCAGGAAAGGTAAGGAGCTGCAGGAAAGGAGATGGCACTAATGTGGGAACGTGGGAATGAGAACCCAGTTATTTTATGTTCTGATGTCAACTGCTAAATCTAAAAAAAAAGCATCACATGAAACAAAGAGGCATGGCACATCTGACCAGGAGCAAATCCTGATTGGATTGGAGTTTCTGCTGTACGGTACAATTTTTATGAGAATTCTCTCTGTCCCAGATCCACCTATCAGGGCACTATTTGGAGAGGAGACAGAGGAGATGGTGAGACATCGAACAACACCAATGACTTGAAGGAGCTTCGTGTACTGACTGAAAGCACCATCATTTTTTGGCTCTGCGCCGAATGGGAGGCTTGGCACGGCCTGCTAAAAACTTCCCCTTCCATCTAACTCAAGCTCGACACCTCCAATCCGAGCAATTTTTGGACAGAGTTGGCTCTCAGAAGAGAGTTCAAATCTGATCAGCAATGATTTTTTTTTTTTTTAAGTAGAAAGACAATCTTATGATTGTTCGTTTGTTCCTATCAACTTAGAGGCCTGGCAGTGTACTTATATAAAACCTTTCATTTATTTTGTAACCCATTTTTTTATCTCTAAAAAGATCGAATGAATATTTCAGAAAGAAGCTATTCAAACATTAAATGGATTTTATGTTTTACGGTGCCATGGTGTCTGCTGCTAATTAATGATGTTTCTTTCACTGACCCGATTGTCCTTAAAGCATTCAGTGGTGAAGGGGTTAATAGTTATTCAATGTATGAATTACCCTATAGAGACACAAAGGGCATTAATATATGACTTTATTGTCATCATAATTACCGCCACCTTCCAGCACTCGGCTCCAATATGTAAATATGGTGATTATGTTTATGTCCAGAAACGAAAAATTGCTTGCATATAGATTTAAAGAACCAATTTACTTTAACCACTGTGCATATGTTATGACTATCATAACATACGGATAAATGTATCCACATCCCACGAGTGAGGTTATTCTCCACTACCTGTGGTGACTCACAGCAGAGATTAATGGAATTGAGCAGGTGTAAATAAAGTGCCTCAATATAAATCTCTCATGCCTGTCACCATAATATGAAAAATGTAACATCTTAGTATATTTAAAAATGTTGGAGACAGTCGTACATTAAGAAAATAATAGTAAGGTTGTAGCAGTAAGATTGTCATGATACTGTTAGTTTGATTGCTCATATCACTCTAGTGCAGGGGTAGGCAACCTTCACACTCCAGATGTTATATACCGTATATACTCGAGTATAAGACGAGTTTTTCAGCACATTTTTTGTGCTGAAAAACCCCCACTCGTCTTATACTCGAGTCAGTTGTCTGTATTATGGCAATTTTCATTGCCATAATACAGACAAGGACCGGGGGCTGTCAGGAAGCTGTAACTTACCTTCACAGCAGCTCCTGTCAGCTCCCTTCTCTCTTCTCCGGTGCGTGCAGCTCCCAGGTCAGCTTCCTCTGCAACTCTCGCGAGAGCCGCGGGGTCAGAGCGTTGCCACGGGTTACCGTGGCAACGCTCCGCGCGGCCGCGAGAGTTGCAGAGGGAGCTGACCTGGGAGCTGCACGCACCGGAGAAGAGAGAAGGGAGCTGACAGGAGCTGCTGTGAAGGTAAGTTACAGCTTCCTGACAGCCCCCTCCTACAGCCCATCCACTGGACCACCAGGGAGTGAGAGCCCCCCTCCCTGGCCAGCTAACAAGCAGGGAGGGGGGACGAAAAAATTAAAATATTAATAATAAAACAAATAATAATAAGGAAAAAATTATTAAAATAATAACATAAAAATAATAATACAAATAATAATAAAATAAAAAAAAATAGTTACCTAAAAAAAAATAACATTAAAAAAAATATTAAAATAATAATTAAATACCCCACCAATGCTCTGCACTCACACACACACATTGCACATACACACACTGCATTCATACATACACTGCACTGCATTCATTATAAACACACTGCATTCATACACACTGCACTCACACACACTGCACTCATACATACACACTGCACTCATACACACACACTGCACTGCATTCATTATACACACACTGCACTGCATTCATTATACACACACTGCATACACACTGCACTCATACACACACACTGCACTCATATACACACTGCACTCATACACACTGCACTCATATACACACACTGCACTGCATTCATTATACACACACTGCATACACACTGCACTCATACACACACTGCATACACACACTGCACTGCATTCATTATATACACACTGCATTCATACACACTGCATTCATACACACACACTGCACTCATACATACACTGCACTCATATACACACTGCACTCATATACACACACTGCACTGCATTCATTATACACACACTGCATACACACTGCACTCATATACACACACTGCACTGCATTGCATTCATTATACACACTGCACTCATACACACACTGCACTCATATACACACACTGAACTCATATACACACACTGCACTCATATACACACACTGCACTGCATTCATTATACACACACACTGCATACACACTGCACTCATACATACACACTGCACTCATACATACACACTGCACTCATATACACACACTGCACTGCATTCATTATACACACTGCACTCATACATACACACTGCACTCATACATACACACTGCACTCATACATACACACTGCACTCATATACACACTGCACTCATTATACACACACTGCATACACACTGCACTCATACATACACACTGCACTCATATACACACTGCACTCATACACACTGCACTCATATACACACACTGCACTGCATTCATTATACACACACTGCATACACACTGCACTCATACACACACTGCATACACACACTGCACTGCATTCATTATATACACACTGCATTCATACACACTGCATTCATACACACACACACACTGCACTCATACACACACACTGCACTCATACACACACACTGCACTCATACATACACACTGCACTGCATTCATTATACACACACTGCACTCATACACACACACACACTGCACTCCATTCATTATATACACACTGCACTCATACACACACTGCATACACACACACTGCATACACACACTGCATTCATATACACACTGCATTAATTATATACACACACTGTAAATAAATATTCAGTTAATATAATTTTTTTAGGATCTAATTTTATTTAGAAATGTACCAGTAGCTGCTGCATTTCCCACCCTAGTCTTATACTCGAGTCAATAAGTTTTCCCAGTTTTTTGGGGTAAAATTAGGGGCCTCGGCTTATATTCGGGTCGACTTATACTCGAGTATATACGGTATATCAGATAGACTACATCTCCTCTGGAGCTTTGCCAGCATTATGGCTGTAAGAGAATTGTCGGAGTTGTATTCCACAACATCGGAAGAAAGCCTTTGCACAGTCACATTTGTTGGTATGCAGTGCAAAGACAAGAATATCCTAAAGACTCAACCGAGTACGAGATATCTTCAGGCAGTGTCCTATTTGAGAGAAAAGAATACGGAAAATTTTATCATACTTACCGTAATTTTCTTTTCCTGGCTATTATTCATGGCAGCATCACTTATGGGTAGCTCCGCCCTAATCAGGAACAGGACAGGATAAAATCAATTAATCAGACCAGGCTGGGTATAAAAGGTCCCTCCTCCTTCCATCCCACAGTCTAGTCCTAAAGCAAAAAACAAAAACAAGGGGGGGTTCGTTGATGCTGCCATGAATAATAGCCAGGAAAAGAAAATTACGGTAAGTATGATAAAATTTTCCGTATTCCTGGCTAATCATGGCAGCATCACTTATGGGTAATACCCAAGCTTCACCATAGGGTGGGAAAAAACAAGACAAACACATTCACCAGATGATGCTGAAAAAAAATATTTTAATCTATATAGATTCAACAGAGGACAAAACACCTCTACCAAAGGACGTAGAGGCCGAAGCCAAATCCAGCTTATAGTGTTTGATGAAAGTGAGAGGAGAAGACCACGTAGCTGCCTTACAGATGTCTTCAGATGGAACCTCTGCCCAGTTAGCCCATGATGTTGCTAAGGCCCTCGTAGAGTGTGCTTTGATCCTACTAGGAGGAACCAGGTCTTTTAACTGGTAAGCCTTGACTATGGTATTGGAAATCCAACGTCTCAAGGTGGAAGTAGAGGCTGCTTCCCCTCTCCTGGATCCAATAGGTAGAACAAAAAGCTGTTGAGACCTCCGAAACAGACTAGAGGCTTCTATGTATTTAAGCAGGCACTGCCTGACATCCAATTCATGAAGTTTCACTTCTTCTGGCGTAGAAAGAGAAGGATAAAAGGAAGGAATAACAATTTCCTGTAGGATGTGGAAATTCGAGACGACTTTAGGTAGAAACTCTTGTCTAGGTCTCAAGATCACCCTGTCGTGAAACACTTGAAAGTGATTTTCATCGCAGGAAAATGCATGAATTTCAGACATGCGCTTTGCCGTAGTGACAGCTACCAGAAACAATGTCTTATATGTCAATAAGACCAGACCCAGCTCATCTAATGGAGCAAAGGGTTTTTCAGCCAATGCCTCCAGAACCATAGGTAAATTCCACGGAGGAGAGTAGTTCCTATTTGGAGGCCTTATGCGGATGGTAGCTTTAAAGAATCTGGCAATTAGAGGATCAGATGCCCAGGACTTGTAGCAGAGCGCAGATAAAGCCGAAGCTTGGACCTTAAGAGTGCTTAGACTCAGTCCTTTATCCAGACCTGTATGGAGAAAATGTAGAATATCGATGTTAGACGGCTGAAGAAAATCCACATTATTTAGTAGAGACCAGGAACGGAAAGCTTCCCATATCCTATGGTAGCAGGAAGAGGTTGATACCTTTCTGGATTTTAGGAGCGTAGAAGCCACAGCTTCAGAGATCCCTTGAGCTAGAAGTCTCTCCTTTTCAAGAGCCATGCCCCCAATTTCAGCTGGCTGGGGTTGGGATGAACTGCTGGTCCCTGAGTCAGGATGTTTGGGCTGAGAGGGAGAGGCCAAGGAGGTTCCAGGCTCATCTTGTTTAGAAGGGGAAACCAAGGTCTGCGAGGCCAGATAGGAATAATGGCAATGACCTTGAGGCCTTCCTGCCATACTTTCCTCAGTAGCCGGTAAATCATAGGTAGTGGAGGGAACGCGTACCCCAGATCGAATTCCCATGGAAGAGACAGGGCATCCTGTCCTTATTAAGACCTTCCAATAGGCGTTCTCTACGCACTCCCCCAGAGATGTCTTCTTCTAGATTATTCAATTGCTGGGTGTAAAGCTGATCCCAATGCCAGGTATGCCTTATTCAGGTCGGCGTCTAATCGCTTTTCCATTGGCTCCCTTAAATATGCCATAGAGTCTATAGGAAGAGTCGTTCTTTTTGCCATGTGAATGACCGCTGCGTCAATTTTCGGAATCGACATCCATGGCTTGCAATCCTCAGGAGCATACGGGTATAGTCTAGGAATTTTATTCTTTAGAGTTACCTTCCTCTCAGGTCTATTCCATTCTTCAGCAATGACTTCCTTGATGGCCGAATGCACTGGAAAAGAGGGTCTGTTAGGCTTCAGATCTTCAAAGTATCTGTCGGACTCCTTCTTCTCCTTGCTCTCTTCAGGGATTCTTAACGTGTCTCTGATAAGACAAACCAGTTTATCTACCGACCTTGAATCCAGTGATTTTGAGTCATATTCATCCTCCTCTTCCTCAGAATAGTCTTCCATCATATCAGACTCATCTTCAGATTCCACATAATTCTCAACTCTGGGACGTTTAGAGATAGACATCTTATTAGAGGCTTTAAACCCTTCAGCAATAGCTTCCGATATCCATTTCTTTAAGTCCGTCTGAGGGGAACTGTCTTTCGCTGCTTCCGTCAGGCAAGATCTGCACAAATTATTCCCTGGAGGAGCCACTTGGTTGCAGTTTGTACATCGGTTAGACTTTTCTCGATATTTTCTGGGAGATAATTCTTGAGATTTTTCTGGGCTGAAATAGAGGCCAATATGAAACATATTATAGGCCTGTAGTGGCACTCTTTTCCCCCCTATTATAGAAGAATATATGTGGCTCACCTATGTCTTCTAGAGCGAGATCTTGAGGCAGAGGGAGAAGCCATCTAGAAAATAAAACACTTATTGCAGAACCAATGTAAATTAAACTGAAAATTTAAAGATTGTGAAAAAATTTTAAGTAGGATTTTACCTTAAAAAACAGTTTCTGGAGGAAAAAGGCAGCTTTCCTTGTTACCAGATGCTCAGGGAAGATACAAGGATCAATTTTGAGCGATTTCAGAATTTTCTGATTTTTGGCGCGATATACCTTTAAGCGCGCAACTAACCCGCGCATGCGCAGTACCGTCGGCGTCCGGCGGCCGCTTTGCGCATGCGCCGGCAATCCGAGCACAGAAGAGCAGGATCGGAGGATACACAGACCCTGCCAGTCAGTCAGAATGAAGGTAAGGACCAACTGACCAAGAAAACAGATAGATGATCCGATTTTAGAGCAAGATATCTTGTTCTCTCCATAAGAATACAAGAAAGAATATACAGGTAAAAAAAAAAGAAAACTTACCCTGGCTTCTCCAACACACTGACCTCAGATCAGGGGGGGGGGGTGGATGTTATAAGGGGAAATTTTTAAGGCAACAGCCGACCCCACATCATATCACCTAATATAGATCTCTCCCATATAGTACAGAAACTAATCTGTACTAAACTCAGTTAGTCCTGCCCGTGCAGGCTGTTTACTGAGTTCTTCAGATGAAGAGAGGCTGAACTTCATCTGGAGGCCCATGGTACACATGGGAAGGTGGCCCAAAATAAAATATCCTGTGTGTCCTGAAAGGACAGGAAAAAAGACTGTGGGATGGAAGGAGGAGGGACCTTTTATACCCAGCCTGGTCTGATTAATTGATTTTATCCTGTCCTGTTCCTGATTAGGGCGGAGCTACCCATAAGTGATGCTGCCATGATTAGCCAGGAAAAGGGCTTTTTTATTTTTTTCAGAGACAGCCTAATTTCGACAATATGGCAGATTGACTCATCCAAATTTCGATAATGAAAGAGGGTTCGAAAAACGAATCAGACAAACTAAACTAATCTGAATCAGTGTTCTGCAAAATATATACATGTCACAAATATTGTATATGTTTTGCATATAGACAGAAACTTAACATTCTGGCACTAGAGCTAATGTCAACTCGGTACAAGTTTCAGTGTAGAGAATGCGAATGGTTAGTTCTGTACCCTGCACTGTAATTATTATCACATATTTTAATGTAGCATCATTCAAGGAATAAGGGCTTGTTTTGAGAATCTCAAAAAAATTTAAATCACAAACTATGACATATCTGAACCACTAGTCCAATAGATATTAGCTTTACATTCCAAGAAAATGAACAGATTATTTCGAATCTAAATTGCTTTTCTCTGAACTCATGTTAAAAAGAAGATATATCCAACTTACATAACAAGAAAGAATCTAATTAATGATATCACGTTGCTTGCTACTACGGGACACTGTTTTCCCAGATGGTGAATTTTACTGTCAAGACATTTTCTACATTAGTACAAACTACTATGTTCAAATCTGTTCAGCAATGATTGTTTTTTTTAAGTAGAAAGACAATCTTATGATTGTTCGTTTGTTCCTATCAACTTAGAGGCCTGGCAGTGTACTTATATAAAACATTTTATTTATTTTGTAACACATTTTTTTTATCTCTAATAAGATTGCATATTTCAGAAAGAAGCTATTCAAACATTAAATAGATTTCTTTATACTGGTTGGACTATGTTTCTTCTTCTGACAGGAGGGTATTCCTGTCATTATCAAAATTAATATTATAGTACACTAAAGCGTTCTTCAACAGTAGGTCCCATAGGAAGTGGATGCCCTCCATGGCTGTACAACACATTAATTTAGTTGATGCATGATTATCACTGGTCGAAACTCTACAGTTTCTTCTTCACCAAGAACAGGTTGCTGAAGAAACTATCTGCGTTTTCGACATATTGAACAGCTCTGTTGGAAAGCAATGTCTAAATTTCGACATCTATGAGGAGTCTGTGCTCTTCCAAAGTCTGAAGTAGTGAAGGTATGGTAACCTGATTTGGAATGGAGAAACTCGATTACATAGCCTTGCACCATTTGTAGGATCCAAAGGTCTGAGGAAATTGCTATGCAATGCTGTAAGAAAGCATAAAGCCTGTAGTGAATTCTTTGGAAGAATGCTCACCTGTGGAGAAATGTGTACAGCCTCCTCATCAGTAACCTCTGCCTCTATCTGTTCTCCTCTAGAAGGTAGTTGTTCAGAAATCTTTGCCCTGGGACTGGTTGTCCAGAAGTGTCTCATTGCCAGGCCCCTCTGGCGACCAGCCCGTCCAAAAACATCACATGAAGAGGATGGTTGAAAGACTTGTTCCAGTGATGTGTATACTTTCCTGAGTATTGGAAATCAATTAACATGTTTCTGTAATTCTTTTATGAATGGCTCCCAGAATAGTAAGCTTTAACCAACAGTTCCATTCCTATGGAGCCCAGATATGAGAGTTTTGAATTAATACAAAGTAATGCTGCTTTACACTTCTTGCCCAATGCACCATTTATGTTTCCCAATAGAAAGATGGAGCAAAGGCTCTTTCTCTAATACTATTAGAGTCCAGTTGGGTACCATGTGTCAATGCGAGATCAGTGAAATAGAGCATTTTAGTCAATGTTCCTAACAGGACAAGGAGCTTGTCTTGCATAGGCTTTTACCCCTTGTAATTGTAATTACCCTTCCTATGGTTACGTTCTGTCCAGGACATAAAAACCACAATGGGGATGTTAAACTGTGAAGTCTGGGACATTTTATCCGGTAGTGAGGGTCTGGGGCATTCTGACCTGAGACACTTTTGCAGCCTGTTGTGGTTCGTGGTTTTGGATGAATTAGTTTGCGCAATTCAAAAGGTTTCACAATAAATACTGTGTTAAACTTTTAGGAGAACCAAGATGGCTGCCGACTATGTGCTTCAAAGAGAATTAAGATGGCCACCAGTCATGTGTCCTGGTGTAACCTAGTTATACTAACAATATACATCACATAGTTACAATAACAATAGAGTTAATGGAAGCCCACATATATTTGCAAGCATTCAAAGCCAACCCCTTTTATTTTGTACAGTTATAATTTTAGATTATTAGCTGCATAAGGTATTTGGGCAGGGTTTTATTCTAACGTAATGACCAAATGACAATCACTCACAGTGCAGCAAAAAAAAAAAAAAATGTTTCATAAAAAGATGTTAAAATAAATATAACAAATATTAATAAACATGTTCTAGCTAAACACTTGTAATACTAACTAGACAATTATCCTTTGCATTACTAATCATATATTTCCCACTATTGCAATTGTTCAGAAATTTGGGTAAGTAAAAAAATTTGTCTTCTTTGGCAATTCAGACCAATGGCATCTGGTCGGTTCGTCACTACCGAACTTCGGCAATTTGGAACTTCAGAACTTCGTAAGCATCCAAATGTCATAATTGCATGAAACTAATTGCACATCTCTAGTAAGTGGTTGTGGTGGCAGTCCGGGCACTGGGAGGCCTATAAATGTGTAAGTGGTTGTGGTGGCAATCCTGGCACTGGGAGCCCAACAGATGTGTAAGTGGTTGTGGTGGCAGTCCTGGCACTGGGAGGCGGGAGCCCTATAGATGTTTAAGTTGTTGTGGTGGCAATTCTGGCACTGGGAGCCCTATAGATTTGTAAGTGGTTGTGGTGGCAGTTCTGGCACTGGGAGGCGGGAGCTCTATAGATGTGTAAGTGGTTGTGCTGGCAGTCTGGGTACTGGGAGCCCTACAGATGTGTGAGTGGTTGTGGTGGCAGTCTGGGAACTGGGAGGCGGGAGTCCTATATATGTGTAAGTGGTTGTGGTGGTAGTTCGGGCATTGGGAGGCAGGAACCCTACAGATAAGTGGTTGGGGTGATAGTCCTGGCACTGGGAGCCCCCTGCCCACTAGGTAATAGAGTAATGGGCAGTGGGTTCCCAGTGCCAGGACTGCCACCACAACCAATTACACATCTATAGGGCTTCCAGTGCCCGGACTGCCACCACAACAACTTACACATCTGTAGGGATCCCAGTGCCCGGACTGCCACCACAACTTTCCCTCCCTCTCTTGTCACTTTTCAGAAATCCAAAGCACTTCAGAACTTCGGCACTTCGGAACTTCGACAATTCAGAAATTCGGCACTTCGGAACTTTGGACACTCGTAAGCATCCGAATGTCCGAATCACATGACATTCGTCCAAATGTACATTCGGAACGAAAATAATTGCACATATCTACTGGATAGATCATGACCCAGGATAAAACATATGGGCCTAGAGCACATACTTGCAGACTTAGGAAAAATATGTAAGGCTGCCTGTGCCCCTGTACTGCTACAGCGTTGCTATCCCCAACGAACTCTAAGAGCAACCGTCAAACATCCACAAAACAGCTTCACAATAACATGTTGATGGAGGATAGAGATCATTATTATTTGACAGTAGTAAAGGTGGTAATTGTAAATCTTGGTAATTTACCTGTTTGGGTCATTTAAGAGGAACCTTGCCCTTATGACTGCTTGAAGCTTCCTCTCAGTGACAGTTTATGGAGGTTGTGTGCTTGCGCATGGAAGCATCTAATTCAAGCTATTCCCCATATCCCTAGCAGTCACCATCGCTATTCCATTGCTTTACCGTTGGTCCATTGGAAATAGTGTCAGGACCTCTGCAAGCACCTTGAATACCATACCTATTATCATACTGGGGCTCATCCAGTAAGACCCCAGATATTTTCTTGAAAATGAGAGAAATCTCAGTGTATCTTTCCTGGTAAAATATTGTATAAATAAAATATTTTAGAAATAAATAAATATGGGGTTAGTGGGGAAACGTTGGGGTAGTGGAAAACTTAGATGGCTCAGGATATGGGCCAGGTAGTCCCTGCACAAAGTTATGCAGTATAGCAATGCAGCTATTATGATTAGTGGTCTGATTAAAAATAATATCTCCTGTTTTTCTTTAGTAATAATCAGAAAACCATGGATATGTGGCTGATGCAGGTTCACCCTAGTTTCCCAGCAGGAGACTCACACCAGTGTACATTGCATATAAATTGGTAGGTATACTGAATCATCCAACAATATAATGCAATGCAGTGCAATGGACATATAACACTAATAGGGGGCTCATCCCTATGTAATAAAAGCCTAGGGTCACCACTGAGTCGTATCAGGTGCACACAAGTAATAGTGACCTTAGACTAATATGGCTGAATTCACCCAGAATAGATAGCAGCTTTGTAGCTGGCAATAGGATCCAGATACCTTCAGGCAAGATGTTCTGAGGTGGTGAGAATGGTCAGAGCACTATAGTAGGGAAAATAAAGATGTCCACCAGTAATCTGGTGCACTTGCGAGATTCAAAATGGTGCCCATGCACTCAAATGGCCAGGCAAGAGACCACCTCTCGCAGGCCTAAAAAGAAGAGAGGGTGTGTGATGAGGTAAGCGGTAGGCCCAGCACCCCCAGAGCCCCCAAAATAGAACCCAGAAAAACAGAATGCGGAGCAATCCGAATACGGCATGTCAACCACTGCGCTCAGTGAAAAAATTTAGCTAGGGGCTAAAAGATCAAGCAGGCTAACAGGGGAAGGTGATGAAGGGTGTGAAAAAAAACAGACAAAATGCAGACAAAATGAACACAGGAAGCTTGGAAGTTTGTGGAATGGTGCCACAATATGTTGTTACTATAACAACAAAATTACAAAGGAAATAAAACAAACAAGAGATAAATCCATATGTATAATACTCTAACTAGTACAATGACAAGGAGCAGCAAAGAAAGAGGAGGTGCTTGATCCATGCAGGGCTTAGATAATCTCCTTATGCTTGGTTAATAGTTTATGTTATGATTTGTGCTGCTACAGTAAAGAGGGAATTGCAAAACATGAAGCTTCCTGTCATGTAATAAAATTAGTTTTACCTTGGCTCATCAACTGATTATCACAAAGAGCTTTCTGTGTAGGCATGCTGCAATTCACTAACTAGAGTTGCTAGGCAAACACATGCAACAAATTATCTCAAACATCTGAAAATGAAATGTGAATCTTTTAGCATCAACTCATCAGGAATAATGACTAAATAACACAGCGTTATGGAAGCAGTAGGCAAGTGAGGATAACAGCCTGTGAAAAAGGTGGGTGTAAATGGTAGTATTTTAGCAAATATAAAGTCATTGCCACTAGTTTGACACGGCAACCCAGGAATTGCAAATTACAACAGGTTCCCAGCTATTCAGAATATACAGTGCTCCCCCCTGCCACATACATTGGACAACTGACAACCCACAGCACCTTAATTAATATAAATGTTGAGCTATTTGGGAAAAAGAGATGGTTTCATGATTATTACAGTTGACTTTCGGTTCTCCGGTGCATAAGATTAGTATTGACATGTAAATAAAAAGTGACAGTGGAAGACATTGAAAGTTGAAAATAATTATTTAACCGAATTCAGTATTTTAATATCATCTCTCAAAAAATATATTCTTAATTGCACTCAGGATTTAGTTTGTCATGATTTTTATTGCAGGATTAAGTCAGGTATAAGTAATAATATTTGCTATTATTACTACTAATATTATTACAATTATTTCTGATTCTTTTTTTTATTGTAATTTATACATTTGCAGCTTTATGGTAATGTGTATAGCATACTTCCCAACAGGCTTTAATCAGTCACAACATGCCTGATTTGGGAACCCTGTCTTGCCATTTTTGTTCACTACTCCTGGGAACAAAATATATAGGTCATGAACAGGACATTAGTGCTACATCCTAAAAAGGACACTGTAAGCACCTAAAAACAACAAAAGAACAGCTCAATGAAGCAGTTTGGTTGTATAGATCATGCTCCTACAGTCTCAGTGTTCAACTTTCTATTAAATAACCTTTGTTTCTGTTTATGCAGCCATAGCCACACTCCCCCTGGCTGTGATTCACATGCAACCTGCATAAAATAATTGTTTAATTTCCAGTCCTATTTTAACAGCACAGTGTGTTTACTTTAGACATTATCATTTCCTGCTCCATTCAGTGAACTTTAATCACATGCATGAGGCTTTACCAAGCTCTAGCAGGCAATTAATAGGGCAGGAAAAAATAAATTCTAAATTAAACACACTGTGCAATAAAGGAAGCTATAAAGGTAAACTCTTTTTCGGTAAGTGCGTAGGTATACTGTGCGAGTTAAGCCAGGGGAGGTGTAGCTAGGGCTGCATAATCAATTTAGTTTAACTACTAAGTGGCAGCGAATAGAGCAGTGAGACTGCAGGGGCATGAGCTATACACCAAAACAATTTTAATAGTTAAAGTTGTTTTGGTGCTTAGTTTCCCTTTAAAAATGTTTTGTGTCCACGGCAAGAAATTTCTACTCATATGAAAACTTTACATAATTGTGTAGCTCCGGTCCATGCACCATTCCTACATCCTCTCTTTTCTGGTACACTCCCATCCCCTGTACAACATCAGTGTTGCATTGAAGATCACAGGTGGATCCCCTCATTGTGCGTACTCCTCTCCTGCTCTTCTTTCATTGCTGGGAAGAATGGTACGCAGAACAAGGCTATTTTATAACATCCACGGCAACGACTCACCTGACATCACCTGTCCTCATTAATCTGATTCTGTTGTACTATTTTAATTTCTAGTATTTCACAATCACTATGTGCCATGGAGGACAAGAACATTGTGTAAACAAAATGAAAATAAGTGACACTCTAGGAAATAAGAGAGGCAGTTATACCTAATTATCTAGTATTTTTTTTTGTTCATTTCTATGGCTTCCTTAATGACTATGTTTTTGGAATATCCATTAATTAGTGTTCAAAATGTTGTCTCTGCGACAGTGCTGCAAAACTTGTGTGGAGTGTAATTTGAGTGCCACACAGGTCTGTGCCATTTATATTGCCTTAGTTAGGATTAGAGACTTAAAATGAACCTAGCATGCTTGTTTTAACTTAAGCTAAATTGGCCCCAAATGTATTGGAAACATCATATATCACAAGGATACATGATGTATCTAATGTAAAATTTTGAGATATAGTCACCTTATTTCCGTTTCAGCACTGGCACATCTTTAGCTGCTTCAGCAACACCCTCCTTTGGCTTACTCTATGCTCTAGGTGTGCCAAGTGTTCCCAAGTAGGGCAAACCTCCTCTGTGATGGCAACATATTGACTTTGTTGCCAGCATGCCTTTGTCTGAACAGAGAGCATAGCCAGCGTCAGCAACATTGGCTAGGGAGTTACCATAGTGACCACAGTGCACGTGCTGTGATTACTTTGTGTGTAGAGCAGAAGGAACACCTTTGGGAGGGCTATACTGCTCTCCCTTGTCAGTCAATTATTAAACATAGAGTCTATGCCAAAGAATTGATTGACATGTGAAAGAAAGACCTAATTTGAATTAGGTTTTTCTCCCAACCTATAGATTATCCTAGCATGGTGTGTAGATTCACCTTTGTTTTTTTTTTTTATTACTCTTTAAAAATAGCATATGTTATAGGTACCATGGCAGTTGTCCTTTAAAGTTAAGCAATTTCATTGTAGCCGAGGAGTGTAAAATGTGTATGCATAGTTGCCATGGACTGCTAAGTCTTGGTGAGGAGCAGGGATCCTAACAGAACACAGCCGGTGGCTTTGCTTTTGCTGGTGGGGCTCCCCTGTAACAATTGAAGTGAAGACTTCCACTCTGCTTCAAAGAATGGACAAAAGCAGAACAGATTCCTCCTCACTTCAGTGACCATAGATCATGGAGATCTTACTAAATCTTGTTTATTTTTTTATTTTTTTTATTTTTTTATTATCAGGAAGTGTCTACCCAATTGAGTGACCAGTTTCCCTGTACATGTAACCCATATTCCCCCACTTTTGCACCAGATGGAAAACCAGTCTATAGGTGTCAGGCAATGCATTAAATTGCCTTCGGATGAATAACAACAGACCATATGGCACTGAAACCTCTGGGTGCCAAGCACAGCATTTGCCCAGTTGCAAGTTGCCCAGAGACTAGAATGCACGTTGGTTTGCCAGTAATCACTACTAAATAATCACTTCGACACAGGCAGATGGTAATGTAACCTTGTTTAAAATAAAACATGCTAAATTGTAGCAGGAGAGACTCTGTACCCATCAGCGGAGATTAGGGACAAAAGGCCCAAACCTGTTTAAATCATGCAGGTGAAAGGGGAGGAGTGGGGTTATTGAAGAAAGATAAAATTATTTAACTAGCAGCAGTGGATAAAATGCAGATCACAAGCTGTTGTTGGACCACAACTTGCTTTGGAATCTTTAGGCCATAACGTGTGTGGTTAATAATGTATCTAGTAATGTATCTATTGCTAATTAAGTATGCATGACTAATTTACATATATGTATATGTATTATGTTCAAGACCAGAGAAGTGATCTTGAAGCTGGAAATATCAGAACAGATAAGGCCTTGTTCTCCTTCCATCCATGGCAATAGGATAAAGTAGACCAGATGTGGGGTACTAGATTACAGAACGTCAGAATGAGGATAAAGGAATCCAAAAGATCTGCTCATGACCATTAGTGATCAGGAATCTTAGTTTTAGCATACTTTTAGAGAGTCAGGTGCTGTAAGTTAATGCTCCATGCTATCCATCTGACTATATCATCTTCACTCTTCCATTTCTATCTTCCTTCTATCATCCTACCAGTAAACACATGTTAAATAATCATAACATGTGGGTTGACTATGATGCCTGGAGCTCTGTATCACTAATTGTACTAAACCAATATGTGAGAAGTCATCCCAAAAGACCCTACACCAAATTACACCATATTGAAGTGAGTTAGTCAAGTTAGGTGGCATGTATGAATAGGGACTCGTGTTTAAAACACACACATGCACACACACACATGCACACATGCATAAACGCACACACACACATATGTTTTAACTCTTTGCAACAATGTCCCATTTCGGCAATGAAACAGTGAGTTTGTTGTCTTTGAATTCTCATTATTTGCAGAAATACAAGAATGAGCTAAAAACTGTGACTGAGCGAGCTGCATTTAAAGTTAAATATAATAAATGATGTCTATTTGGGATTACATACCATTTAACGACGTGCATTTGGAATTACATCTTTCTTGCTTGCCTTTCTAAGAATTTGAATCTCAATAGACAGCGAGAATGAAAGAAACTCAGTCCCACATTCAGGAAATTAGAAGTAGCTCCCAGAAAGTGCCTTGTAAATACTGTTATTTCCAACCTGCTTTATCTAACTTATTTTGATAACATACCAATTAAATCAATCATGTGGGTTTCCATAGTCTGCCTTTGCTCATCATGAATAAGTAATTACAGGGTAAAATACATAATTGTATTTCCAATACAGAGAATACAAAGCATGTGGAAGGCAAAGGCATCTTAAAAAGGAGAAATAGAAACTTTGCAGTGAAATGAGTCTCAAGTGTGTTTAGTTAGGCTTTCGTCCTGTTCCTAATTCCCCTCTTCTTGTGTTTTTTTTCTACATACATTTAAATGCAGTCACCAAGAACCATGGTGAAATTGGGAAAGTAGAAAGAGAACATTAATGAACAACATAGATTATACATACATAAAATTGGCAGATGAAAAACAAACAAGGTATAGTGAAGATTAGAGAAAAATAATAAAAGTCGGAACATTGGGTAAAGTCAACTCAGTGGGGTGAGAAGTAAACAAGTGAGAACAAGAAGAAAAATAAAGACAAAGCAAAGAAAAAGGAAAATAAACAAATGTATTTGACAGAGGACAATTACACCCACACAAAATGTGCAGATAATTTTCAGGCATCCAGATGTTAAAACTTTGAGTTTTTTGCATAGTGTGCAGGTAACATTTGTGGGAGAGGCTATTTTATCTATTTGTTTTGTTTGTACATTGTGGCTGAATATTCTATCTAAAGCAGACATTCAGGTGTATCAGAAATTTGAATGCAGGTCTGGTTATATTTTTTAAATGATTTTGTAGTATGTTGCCTTGTTTTAGTCCAGCTACCTAACCATATTGGGTAATTGGTTAGTGGGATTTTTAAAAGAGTACCCATTACTGGCTCATTAGAGATTTTGCCTTTAAAACCCCTTAAGGACCAAACTTCTGGAATAAAAGGAAATCATGACGTGTCACACACGTCATGTGTCCTTAAGGGGTTAAGCGACCAGGTGAACTTGTTGTTATGGACATGAAAAATTACAAAAAAATAGCACAATATTTGTTTAAGTCTAAGTTACAGTCTTTGAGTTTTACCATTTAGAAAATAGTCCCTGGATAAGTGACAGTTCTCAGCACTGAAAGGGTTAGTCTCAAACACATGAATTGCTCGTGTAGTCCTGGTAACTGATGGTATACAGTTCTAACAAAGGAGTTACTCTTAAAAGCCTGGAAACTGAAGTTTCTCTCGAAGCCCTGAAAACTGAAGTTACTCTTGAAAACTGGCAAAATACAGTTAAACCAGTTTAACTGTTCCTGAGAGGCCTTCTTTGGGAGGAGAATGAGTGGAGAATAGCAGGAGTATCGGTTGAGAATAGGAGGAGAATATGCAATATAGTAAGTGGGCAAACGGTTATTTAATCCCAGGACCTGGCCTGTAGAGGGAGAGTCCGATTGGAGGAGTTTTTTTTTTTCTTTGGACATTCAGCATATAGCAAGCCTATTCACAGGTCATAGCAGTCCTACTGCTTTACGCTCAGGCTGCAAGTGTGTGCTTTTTGTCCATATTAAGATCCTCGGATGCTAAGTATAAAACTGCATTGTTTTTATATATTTTTTATACTTGTGTTTTATATTAAATTGCTTGGATAACCTTTGATATGTTTTAACTGCAATCATGGGAAATATAGGATTAGTACTGCAAAACATAATTGTTTAGTTAGTATTAAAAGTGTTTAGCTAGAATGTGTTTATTAACATTTACTATATTTTCTTTAATATCTTTTTATTAAACATTATCTTTTGCTGCACGTTCAGTGATTGTCATTTGGTGGTTTACTGTTAGGATATATATCTGCCAAAATACCCAATGCAGCTAATAATCTACATAATAACTGTACAAAATTAAAGGATTGATTTTGAATGCTTGCAAATATGTGTGGACTTCTAGTAACTCTGTTGATGTCTATTGTTAGTGCAACTAAGTTACACCAGGTCACATGGCTGGAGGCCATCTTGATGCTCTTTGAAACACTTGGTTACCAGCCATCTTGGTGCTCCTGAAAGTAATTTTAACACAGCAATTATTGTAGAACCCTTTGAATTGGGCAAAATATTTCATCCACAACCACGAACCACAACACTTGTATGATAGGATTCAGAGATTTGCCTTGACGTTGGCAGATGAAAATGTTAGCTATTTTCAAGGATAGCTAAAAGTAATCTCTATGTACATGCAGTAGACTTTGACAAAACCAATTTAACAAATGGTCGCCAGAATGTAGTATCTGAACATAAGACCCACATACAATAAATGCCATTACCTAACTAAAACAAAGCTGCTTTACAATATATGGCATGGTCTCTTCCCTAAAATACAGCTGTTTGATTTCTGAACCTCTTGAGCCCCTGCAAATTAAGGAAGAGTTGTGTGCTGTTACACACCTTTGGTCAAATGCAGAGATCTTAGTGGAGCACAAGCAAATAATGTATTTTCTCTCCTTGTGGTAGGCCAATACTGGAGCAGATATTAAGTATTTGGGACGAAATAGACCAGGTGTAGGCAACCTTTAGCACTTCAGATGTTATACATTGCTCATACATCCATCAGGGAACATGTAGATCAAAACATCTGGTGTAATGAAGTTTGCTTACCCTTGAAGTAGACATTTCTATTGAATTGCAGTGGAATCCAAAACGTGTTTTTGCATGTATCTGCATGGAGTTTGAAGAGAATGAGTTAATATGTTATGTATTAGCTAACATAATTAACAAACAAACTTATTATGTATAACACAGATAATCTAGCAAGCATTCAATTGAATTGCATTAAAATGTTAGACTTTACCTTTAGGTCACATTCCCTTACACATAGTTTGAAGAATGACTAAGAAAGTTTTTAAAACATGCTAATCACTGTTGATCCCTCAAGTCATCTATAAGTACAGCAATAAAGAGAATACATTTTGTACCTTGTGTGACTTCTATATTCGTACAAAAAGTGTGTCCTGCACAAGTGCATGTGGTGGGCATACAAAGCATAATTGGATTTAGCAAGCAGGGACAACAGTGGGATTTAAAAAAGACTTTGTAGTAAAACAGTCAAATTTCAGCCACATCATTTGTACTGTGTCCCTACGAGCAAAATAACTCTATGAGAATCATTATTTTAAAAAAAAATTGTTTTTTCCCATTTAATAGAAATGAACATTTAGGGACTCAGTAGCTGGCTTTACCATTAGAATTTAATAGGCAAAGAACACAGCTATTAAAAAGTTGAGTAAAGAACAAAGAATGCAGAATACAATAGAACCTTTTATGATACAAAGTTATATATAGTTATAGAAAAAACAAATGTTATAAGCAGATTTGATTTTAAATTTATACTACTGTGAATAATTATAATATTAATAATGATAATAAATAATCCTAAAAAATAATTTTTATGGTATGGTACTAGAGACCTCTCTAAATCTTTATGCTAAACTATATAAATACATCTAGATATATGGAAATCATACAATTTTGTTTATGAATTACTGCAGAACCCTGAGATTACATTAGTTTCCCCTAATATACACAATACGCCCTTCACCATTATGCATATTTTATAAAAAATGTTTTTTAATATGCCTTTCAACACACAGGAGTGGCAGAGAGAATGTGGTAGTTGCTGTGGAATGCCAAAAACAGACATACACAAACAGACAGACACATACACACGTGCAGGTATGTGCAAACACACAGACACAAAACAGACACAGGGTCATTAAGGGGGTGGGGCAACTCCCCGTCCCCTGTTTTTGTTGATGACTGAAGATGCAGCTGTTTTTAAACAGGACATGGCATCTCATGGGTTTTAAATGGATAGAAACCAAAAAGTGGGAGGAAACGCCCCACCATCTTTAAACTTCACCAGCAGCTACTGCACACAAAAACAGACACATAGACACAGACAAAACAACACAGACAAAAAAAAAAACCAGACATATGAGCACATAAGCAAGCACACAGGCACAAAAACAGACACACAGACACAAAAAACACAGACACAAAAAAAAGATGTGTGTGCGCAGAAGCAAAAACACTGACACAAACACAGACATATAGGGGAGATTTATCAAAGTGTTCTGCCCTAAAAAGTGGTGCAAAAATAAATCTAAAAGGGGAGCAGTCACCAGTGGAACGTGTCTAGTGCTATCACATGTTTCCAAGGTGGTTGCCCCAATTTTAGTACTTCAGGCCATTATTTAGGACAGAATGCTTTGATAAATCTCAAAAGAAGATATATAGACATATAGACATATGCTCACCTGCCTTATCTATTTCCTTCTACGGGCATGAATACCATAAATAAGGTGACAGAAATTGACTTATGGCGACTGTCATTAATTCCGTCCATCTCCCCCATAGATGAGAAAGAGCATCACAGTGAGACAAAGTGAGAGATAGACACTTCTCCTTAAACCCAAAGTTTGCTATAAAAAACAAACACTGCTATTGAAATTTGACCTACCTGAAAAACACCACCTTTTCATTCCTACATTTATATGGTCATTGAAATTGGGGATCCATGCTACGGTCAACTTCACATTTTAAAATATAAAATATTGTCACGCTAAAATAAAAATACGCCTTTTTTTGAAACAATAATCCATTTTTGTTAAAGGAGGATAGTGTTAATCAATGTTTGCTGCTGAGTATTACTTTCATTGAGTGTGTTTTTTAAATCAGCTTTGTTAAAGCACCGTTTGATTTCCCTGCTCTTCTTATGTTGAACCTCTTTATATAATCCCCCATTCATGTGACAGAAAGAATTCACTTTTTTTTTTATTTCAGCAAGGTTAGAAAGTGTCTAAAGAACAGATAGACAGCAAGCTTTGGATTTTCGATCTTCAATACCTACAAGAAAGAAAGGATTTCATTGGGAAGAAGACAGTGTAACATCATCAACAGCACACAATATTAAAATTGGTCAAATATAAGAAACTTTTGTTCCAATAAAAATATCACCTCTCGTTTCTTAAAAAAGTTTCTCGTAAAGAAATAAAAAAAATAAAAAAACTGCATTTTTTTTTTAATAATCCTGATCTTCAGTAATGCGCAGGTGCAATTCAGAGGAATCTTCATATCCTAAATCCTAGCAGTGAGCTTCACACTCTAATCTCATTTTCCGCGGGGCAGCTGTAGATATTTGCTGTACCAGGATTGTATAATAGTAAATGACTTCAAATTCGATACATGTTCATCTCTTACTCAGCCTGTTATTATAGATAAGAGAGAACCTAACAAAAACTCTCTGTACCTTCTACCAGTACAGAAACTAGACTTTTTTTTTGTTACTTAGCTTGTCCTCCTTCCTTACTGTGTTTAAGTTTAAAATGGAATAGTTTAGTGTAAAGAATTACTGTATCTTTGAGTTAAAGTTTGCCTGGTTCTATTTAATCAACTTTAAATACACTTTTCCTTGCAAGGAAAGATCTTACATCCGCACATCAGACTTGGATTTTGATCTGTCTTCAACCAAATATTTCAGAGCTATCACTTATAAATAGAACTTTACTGTTACGGTTGGTGAAGAGAAAATGCATTCTAAAGAAGAAATGTTGGGTTTCACTATAGGGTCTTTTAAACAAAGATGAGTGTTACAAACTGAGATATATGTGCTTGTGGACTATCATTAGCGTATAAAGGTATTTTTTATAATAAGTGGACCATTCACAAATGATGTGGCACACCCTTACTGATACCGGGATGGTTGGGTTTGGATTACTTGAATAAGATTTTAACAGACATTGCACATACCTTTTACCTGATGGAAACTTACAAGCTCTGCAGTGCAGAGAGACGATCCTTGTTGAGTGCGTAAACCATCATCCATCAGGTGGCTTAGGTCTCTCAGTCACTATTGGTTCTCCCATTTCTTTGCATTTATTAGAATTACCAAGCATATGTGCATATCTTAAACCTGAAGATTATTTTGAAAGTAATTATTTTGTTTCATGTGAAAAATTCCACTGTATGTTTTCTGATAGTACCTCTTGAAAGTTGGAGACATGGGGAATTAGGTGGAAGATATTTAGCATTTTCTCCAACAACAACAAAAACAATCAAACAAACGTGCATTTGCCACTAAGCTCAAAAACATAAATATAAAATAAAATGTGAATTATAATTCACATGGTGCCCCATCAGATGCCTTTCTTTTCTTTTGATACTAATAGTGTCCCTTTAAATATTTCATGGTTGCTACAAGACATACCAAATGTAATACTGTAAACCTCAGATTGATGCATCCTTCTTATATGGAATTAAGTTGGTCAAAATCAAGTTGTTTGTATAGCCACTTATTTAGAGCAAAAAAAAGGGGTCAATCATTTTACATGAGAAAAAGAGTTATTGCTTCAGAATCTTTATTAACACTGTTTATTTCACATCTAAAATGCTTATTAACTGTCTAAGAAGATGTAGAATTCAGCTCTATAATCAGGTGTTATAAATCTACGTACTAATTGAAATAAGCAAGTTACGTGCAGATGTCTAAACTCTAATTGGTACCATTTATACTAACTGACTTGTATATCTGGTAATATCAGAGTTTTTGCTATGATCAGTTCTAGTCATAAATAAATGATCAGACGATGATAAGGCTCTCCCTTCAGGGAATCTTCCTCTCCATTATAAAATGATCAGATGCTAATCAAACACTCCATAAATAAACTCGTTCACGCCAATCAGACCTCTTGTCTTTGATCATTCCTGCATAAATAAGTGATGATATGCTCTCTTCCACTAATCGTCCTCTTCTAAATTAAACTGTTAGACCTTGATCAACCTGCCTTCATCATCATTGCCTCTAGAATGATTTTATTTTTGCCGGGAGCACCATATGCCCACATACTGTCTTCACATTATAAATTTCTTTCCTTTTTTTTTAACTACAGATGTATGAAGATGGGAACGCCCTTGGGATGACCTTTGGAGTTTTTACTTAGATTCCAAATTCACCTTCAGTAATTATCTTGAACTATAATGGAACGTTCACACTTTAAGTTGTTTCCTGTAGACTCCATATTCAGCAAAAGAAGGCTAAGGAGGGATAAATAAATAAAAATATCCATGATACAATTGAAAACCAGTGAAAACTAAAGGACCCTTCCTGGATAAATATGTTGATATTTTTTATGAATATATAAGAATCAGTCTCATTGAAAATCAATAAAAGAAAATTAAAAAGAAAAAGAAAATTAAATAAAAAAAAAAAAAAGAAAACTGCCTGTAAATGGTGTTTTAATTTAATTTCAATGAAATGAGATACCAAAAGTCAATATTTATAAGAGAAAGTAGGTATTATAAATGGTTAGCATGCATGATTGTAATATTATTTAATGTCCCATTAATGTCTATGAATGAAGACTTATCAGAGTCAAACATCTTCTTTCTGATCTTCTTGCTTATGGTTGGTATTGTCCATAGAGGATCATGAAGTCACACACCCATGTTTTGTGTTCCCATGTGTATGGTAGAGTTCTAGGATAATGAAGGTCCTAGTATGAAAGTTGCAGTGTAGAGGGACAAAGAACTTATAATGAGTAAATATCACTTTCCCATTCTCCTAACTGATGCCATCAAATTGTGAACATGTTACTTGACAGGAGGGTCACTTGAGGGTTACTTGACAGGAGAGTACTTTTATAAAGAGTATAAAGTACTTTGTATACATTTAATTTTGCCTATCTATGTTTGAGTGAAGAGATTCTGCAAGTCAGTAAACATGGGGCAATAAGGGTGCACCATGGAGCTGGTTGTACGAGCGTTATAGAGGACATAAACCATATGTAAGATATTTCTCTTTATTAATACTTATAACTATATTACATATTAAAGAGAAATATACAACATATGCTTTATGTACTCTATAACGCTTGTATAACAGTCCGAAAATTAATGACATGCGATACTATACTCTACCAATCTGATTCCATTGGACCCTTTGAGTTCTTTGATAGTTTGTTTAGTTTTCTGATGTTTAATAAGTGCATTTTGATTGTACAATCAATGTTCCTGTTAATGACTGCATTAATACAAATCTATGTAAAGTGCCCTGCATGATCAGCACCCTAAAGGAATGCTAAATAAGGAACTATGGGCGCGTTATAATATCTAGCATGGAGGACCATGCTAAAAGAAGCTCCAAAATGCCACCAGATAGGGAATTGATACAATAAAGATTGTATATGCCAGTAAGCATTATGACTGGTTCTGTTCTATTTTCTATGTAATATAAATAGTATAGTTTTATTTTAGACATTTTAAACTTTTGACCACACTTTATATGGAGTATTTTCATGGGATTTTTTTTTCTGCTTCTATATTGATGCTAACATCACACGGATATACACTTTAGAAGCTTTTTTCAATATTTTGCCTCCAGATCCGGTCACCAACTACTTGTTTCATTTTCAAGGACACCCTACAGGCTCCTATTTCAACTCCCAGGCATCCAGCATGAACAAAAAACAGTCTACTGTGCAGATGAATTATTCAACAAGAAAGATTCCAGCAGTATACACCTTCCATCTGAGAAATGTAAAAAAAACAAAAAACAAACAAGAAAGCGAATGGAGATAAGGGATAAATGAAGACTACCAGATAGGAAAATTACAAGAAATGCACATGGTAAAGAAAATAATATTGAGATAGCAGGAGGTACAGATGTGAAGACACAGGGACGACTGCACAGAGAACATTGAAATCCAGTGCTTAAGGAAGAATTGGAAAAAACTGTGGTCTTGTTAGGTAGTTTCTGGTAGAAGTTTTTTAGGTGCACAATTTATATATATTAAAAAAAAATGTTTCGGAGACTTTTAACTAACAGAAGTCAATATAGAATTTATTTATTTTATTTTTATTTTATTTAAAAAGTTACAAAACCCATACTGGATTGGGGGCCTCATGGACCTAAAGTTAAAGATTAGATAAAACCTGAACATTCTAGACATATTTAAAACCCATCCCACAAATATGCAAACCACAGGAATACATCTGGAATGTACACGCATACAGACAGTAGACATTGCAAGCATTTATAAAAAATACATTTCAAAATGCTTATTTTCTGTTGATGATATAGACATTTATAAAATAACCCATTTAGAATATATATTTGATGCTCATAAAAATCCGACGTAGCAGTCAAAAACTATCCTCCAGATCGCACGCTTGTTCGAGTAGGGTTCTCATCAAGGTATCCTGCCAAAATTTATAATAGTTTATCTCATTTTGTTGTTAAATTACCCCTTTTAAAATAAGTGCAGCAGAATAAAGAGTTGCTAAATAAATGCTAATAATAATAATAATAATAATAATAATAATAATAATAATAATAATAATAATAGTGATAATAATAATATGTAAATTTGAAAATTCAGCATCATATAAAACATTGTCTACATGCATATACAATCAACTGGTCACAGCAGCTCTGTGCTTACTTGATATTATAGCCACAGTTATTACAAATACAAAAAGAGAAGTCCTGCGCTTAAGCTGCAAGGACTACAACACACATCAGCCCCAATATATAGTAAAAACCAAAGAAAAGAAAATGTTACTTGCGCTTTTTCCTTAATCCCTATGTATATTTAGACAAATGGAGGTCATTTAGTTGCTCCAATGGCCATTGGAGGGATGCCCGCCTGCCAACGTCAAGGCAGACCCCCCCTAAGCGGGTCCTAACACTGACCCTTCAGCCTGCTTCCTTGAGCTTCTGGCAAAGATATCTCTAATGAGACAGAAAGGGGTATTTTTTATATACACCCCTTTACTTATTAACCCTTAATAGGGAACACATGGGATGGGCAGCAGCATTGTAACCAGGCTGTGTGATACAAAGTAAATACAAATACAAAAAGAGAAGTCCTGCGCTTAAGCTGCAAGGACTACAACACACATCAGCCCCAATATATAGTAAAAACCAAAGAAAAGAAAATGTTACTTGCGCTTTTTCCTTAATCCCTATGTATATTTAGACAAATGGAGGTCATTTAGTTGCTCCAATGGCCATTGGAGGGATGCCCGCCTGCCAACGTCAAGGCAGACCCCCCCTAAGCGGGTCCTAACACTGACCCTTCAGCCTGCTTCCTTGAGCTTCTGGCAAAGATATCTCTAATGAGACAGAAAGGGGTATTTTTTATATACACCCCTTTACTTATTAACCCTTAATAGGGAACACATGGGATGGGCAGCAGCATTGTAACCAGGCTGTGTGATACAAAGTAAATACAAATACAAAAAGAGAAGTCCTGCGCTTAAGCTGCAAGGACTACAACACACATCAGCCCCAATATATAGTAAAAACCAAAGAAAAGAAAATGTTACTTGCGCTTTTTCCTTAATCCCTATGTATATTTAGACAAATGGAGGTCATTTAGTTGCTCCAATGGCCATTGGAGGGATGCCCGCCTGCCAACGTCAAGGCAGACCCCCCCTAAGCGGGTCCTAACACTGACCCTTCAGCCTGCTTCCTTGAGCTTCTGGCAAAGATATCTCTAATGAGACAGAAAGGGGTATTTTTTATATACACCCCTTTACTTATTAACCCTTAATAGGGAACACATGGGATGGGCAGCAGCATTGTAACCAGGCTGTGTGATACAAAGTAAATACAAATACAAAAAGAGAAGTCCTGCGCTTAAGCTGCAAGGACTACAACACACATCAGCCCCAATATATAGTAAAAACCAAAGAAAAGAAAATGTTACTTGCGCTTTTTCCTTAATCCCTATGTATATTTAGACAAATGGAGGTCATTTAGTTGCTCCAATGGCCATTGGAGGGATGCCCGCCTGCCAACGTCAAGGCAGACCCCCCCTAAGCGGGTCCTAACACTGACCCTTCAGCCTGCTTCCTTGAGCTTCTGGCAAAGATATCTCTAATGAGACAGAAAGGGGTATTTTTTATATACACCCCTTTACTTATTAACCCTTAATAGGGAACACATGGGATGGGCAGCAGCATTGTAACCAGGCTGTGTGATACAAAGTAAATACAAATACAAAAAGAGAAGTCCTGCGCTTAAGCTGCAAGGACTACAACACACATCAGCCCCAATATATAGTAAAAACCAAAGAAAAGAAAATGTTACTTGCGCTTTTTCCTTAATCCCTATGTATATTTAGACAAATGGAGGTCATTTAGTTGCTCCAATGGCCATTGGAGGGATGCCCGCCTGCCAACGTCAAGGCAGACCCCCCCTAAGCGGGTCCTAACACTGACCCTTCAGCCTGCTTCCTTGAGCTTCTGGCAAAGATATCTCTAATGAGACAGAAAGGGGTATTTTTTATATACACCCCTTTACTTATTAACCCTTAATAGGGAACACATGGGATGGGCAGCAGCATTGTAACCAGGCTGTGTGATACAAAGTAAATACAAATACAAAAAGAGAAGTCCTGCGCTTAAGCTGCAAGGACTACAACACACATCAGCCCCAATATATAGTAAAAACCAAAGAAAAGAAAATGTTACTTGCGCTTTTTCCTTAATCCCTATGTATATTTAGACAAATGGAGGTCATTTAGTTGCTCCAATGGCCATTGGAGGGATGCCCGCCTGCCAACGTCAAGGCAGACCCCCCCTAAGCGGGTCCTAACACTGACCCTTCAGCCTGCTTCCTTGAGCTTCTGGCAAAGATATCTCTAATGAGACAGAAAGGGGTATTTTTTATATACACCCCTTTACTTATTAACCCTTAATAGGGAACACATGGGATGGGCAGCAGCATTGTAACCAGGCTGTGTGATACAAAGTAAATACAAATACAAAAAGAGAAGTCCTGCGCTTAAGCTGCAAGGACTACAACACACATCAGCCCCAATATATAGTAAAAACCAAAGAAAAGAAAATGTTACTTGCGCTTTTTCCTTAATCCCTATGTATATTTAGACAAATGGAGGTCATTTAGTTGCTCCAATGGCCATTGGAGGGATGCCCGCCTGCCAACGTCAAGGCAGACCCCCCCTAAGCGGGTCCTAACACTGACCCTTCAGCCTGCTTCCTTGAGCTTCTGGCAAAGATATCTCTAATGAGACAGAAAGGGGTATTTTTTATATACACCCCTTTACTTATTAACCCTTAATAGGGAACACATGGGATGGGCAGCAGCATTGTAACCAGGCTGTGTGATACAAAGTAAATACAAATACAAAAAGAGAAGTCCTGCGCTTAAGCTGCAAGGACTACAACACACATCAGCCCCAATATATAGTAAAAACCAAAGAAAAGAAAATGTTACTTGCGCTTTTTCCTTAATCCCTATGTATATTTAGACAAATGGAGGTCATTTAGTTGCTCCAATGGCCATTGGAGGGATGCCCGCCTGCCAACGTCAAGGCAGACCCCCCCTAAGCGGGTCCTAACACTGACCCTTCAGCCTGCTTCCTTGAGCTTCTGGCAAAGATATCTCTAATGAGACAGAAAGGGGTATTTTTTATATACACCCCTTTACTTATTAACCCTTAATAGGGAACACATGGGATGGGCAGCAGCATTGTAACCAGGCTGTGTGATACAAAGTAAATACAAATACAAAAAGAGAAGTCCTGCGCTTAAGCTGCAAGGACTACAACACACATCAGCCCCAATATATAGTAAAAACCAAAGAAAAGAAAATGTTACTTGCGCTTTTTCCTTAATCCCTATGTATATTTAGACAAATGGAGGTCATTTAGTTGCTCCAATGGCCATTGGAGGGATGCCCGCCTGCCAACGTCAAGGCAGACCCCCCCTAAGCGGGTCCTAACACTGACCCTTCAGCCTGCTTCCTTGAGCTTCTGGCAAAGATATCTCTAATGAGACAGTTATACCTATCTCAGTTTATCTCAGTCACAACCTTAAACATTTTTGCACAGAATTGGTAATGCGTGTTTCCTTTTTAGTTTTTTTTAATAACTATTTTTTAGTGGAGATACTACACCCCTGTAATATATATCTCCTCATTTCAGAGATATGAAGATGAACATTTGTGTTAAAGTGGTGAATTTATAAACAAAGCGCATACAGTTGGAACCCTTCTGAGAAAATGTTCTTCATCCTGTGAATTACTTACATGCGGAACACAGTCACATTTCATTTACAGAGTACACTATTGTATTGTTTTTCTTTTTATTTAGAAAAGCCTGAACAACCTTGTTAGGTTAAGAGTTTTGCATTTTAATTTCCTTATTTTTTATTTTTTTTTGCATTATTACCTGGTTTAATATCAGATAGGATATTAAAAACAAAATCATGGTAATACTAATATGGTAATACTAAATATACTAATCATGCTCACAAAGACTGCTAAAGATTTTAAATTAATTGTGCATCCAGCATATTTTTTATTTTTGGTTAGACAACGCATGCAGTAATGTTTCCTGGGCTGAACATCTAATGGGTTAATATTTGAAGGCTGTGAGTGCTCTATTGTGAAGCTCACAGCATCTGTCTGATGCCACCAGCAGATCTATTTGTTTGGCTGAATAAATCTGTGACCACAGGGAATTCATTCCAGCACATTTACTGACAACTGCCGCTATGTCACAGTAGCAAAAGTGAGGATCAACTTATCACATCGCACAGATGGTTGCAGAAAAAATGTGGTCTAATGGTTTCTTTTCATACGAATTACTTGAAACTGCTAGATTTATTATTGACTTTAACGTGACAAACTGCAAAGGTAATTGATGCAAACCTTAAGGATATAAATTATAATATTAAACATAGCTCAGCATGGAACCGGCTACCAATATCTTCGAAGATATTCCTGACTTGCATGTAATTAATTAGGTTTTATTTGGCTGATAAATGAAAGAAGCGTTTTGCTACAAATTCCTTTAAGTTGCCTAATAGCAAATACTATAATAATTAAATTGGTAATATGCAAACATGTTTAGGAATTTCACTAGCTTGTCGTGGTTGAAGTGGCCAAGAATATTTGGTGTCCATTATTACTTTTACATTGGGGAAAAAATCAGGAAAAAAAAACAGGCATGTTTAACTCTACCCCAAGCAAGCTGATCAAGGGAGTCGAGTTAGAGGCTAAGATTTACTGAACTATTTAAAACTTATGGTAACTTTTACAACCCTACCCTATCCAATAATATTGTGGAACTAGAGTAAAATTAGTTTGTTTGATATTATAATGTTGCATCTTCTGGCTACAATAGGCCCAAGTCCCATTCACTTAGTTTGCATACCTTTAAGTATCCCTATTTAGGAGGGACAGTCCCTATTTTGGGCCCAAATTCATCTGTCCCTATTTCCAATCCTAATGTCCCTCTTTTCTATGAGTTCCAAATTGTTGGTGTGTCTGAGTGCATAACAGAGCTTCAGAGCAATAATACTATAACTAGCTACAGTAACTCCAAGAATTGTGTTTAGAAAACAGTCTGTGTAAATAAGATACATTGTTTTTGTTCTAAATTGCATTTTAATTGCATAAATTATTATTAGTAAGTCACCTAAAATGTCTCTGCCTAGTCCGCCCCTGGCCACCTCCCACTTCTAAAATTAAAGTGTCCCTCCATGTCTATTTGAAATTTTGGAAGATATAAGCCTGCAGCCCCATGGGACTGCTTTTACCTCTGTGAGCAGTGGTCTATTTTCTTGGATCGTGAGACAGTCCCCACCACTGACCCCTACAGGGCTATTTACTAAGGCAAGAGTAGCCAAACTAAAAGCATAGATGACCTTTTTCAGCTCAGCTTTTTTTTCCCATACATTTGAAATTCTCTTTGAATTTACCTTGAATTCTCACTTCAGTGAATAACCCTCTTGGTGTGTAATTTAAAAATACAGACTGTAGATGGTTCTTTTGCAACTTGGTCAGTCAGCTTATCTCCATAGCTGGAGTGTGTGAGAAAGATGCAAATTCGATTATGGCAGATTTATGCTCCACGACTCCAACTCTCCATTGTTTACACTAAAGGGTGTACTAAACATATACAGTTGTAATCAAAATTATTCAACCCCCATTGAAACTCAAGTTTATTGTTAAAATGTACAGACTTTTAGATGTTTGCGATGAACAAATCAAACAAAAGCAAAAATAAAAACCAAGGCTTGGTTGCAGAAGACATCCTGGAACATTTTACTGTGGCCATCACAGTCATCTGACAACCTCTGGTGGGATTTAAAGAAGGTGGTTGTAGCACCCAAACCCAAGAATGTTACTGAACTGTAGGCCATTGCTCATTAGCAATGGTCTACGGTTTTTCAGGATTGCTGCCAGAAACTTATGTCTGGAGTCATTATAAGTTGCATTTTCATTTGAATTTGGGGAAACCACGTGAAGCATTTCAATTGCTTTTGTTTGATTTGTTCATTGCAAACGACTAAAAGTGTGTAACTTTTGACATCAAACCTGATTTTCAATGAGGGTTAAAACAATATTGATTAACACTGTAGATGACATGTTCTCAGGCACATATTGAATATACCCCCAATAAAAACATACATTGCATTTTATTATTATTTTTTTAAAATTGGGGGTATATCTAAAAAAAAAAAAAAACCTTGCAAAACATGCAGATCTTTTTCCTTAATCCTTTTGCAAGTCCATCCATTCTAACCCTACCAAGACTTTCTGTGGCTATCCAATCATAGACTTCCCAATGCAGCTCCATAAGAAGTCTTTGAAAGGCAGCTGTTCTTGGCAATTTCTGCCTCTTGAATTTAGCTCCACTGAGCTAACCAAACTGGGAAGTAAAATGACCAGTTGTCTATTTGACAGCCAGGGGGATGTAACAAGGTTAATTTATAAAGTGCCAACTTATATTGAAATCTTCACCTTTTGTAAAATGAAAAAGGGAACTCACTCTTCGTGCCTAAAACACGTCAGAAAGCCATAGTGCTTAGGTGTTTGGAGTGTCCCTTTGAATAAGGATGTATAAATAATGTAATCATTAAAGAGACACAGTAGGCACCCAGACAATGTCAGCTCATTGAAGGCGTCTTGGTGCAGTGTCCCTTTTGCACTTAGTGCTGCAATGTTAAACATTGCAGTTCCATAGAAACTGCAATGTTTACTTTGCAGGTCTAGGTCTGCCTCCAGTAGAGGTCTTCCTGAATTGAAACGGACATTTGGCCCGGTACCTGACAATGGACATCCACACTCTGTGCATGAGGACCTCCAGCGTCAGATTTTTCCCCATTGTAAAAGTAAGTAAATAAAGAGGAGGCAGGGGGAGCAGTAATGCCAGGAATACAGCTGTGTATTACTGGCGCTACAGTATCCCTTTAATCTTCATGATCCATTATCACAAGATAATTTCTTAGAGGAGTCAAGAGACCTTCTTAGTAATAGAACTTAACAAAGACTTGACAAACCAAATTGTGTTTATTATGTTACCAAGTGTATTTGTTGGAAGCCATCTTGCCGTTTGTGCTGAGCGACTGGATCTTTTTAATTACTGCTAATTGAGAGGTTGTCATGCCTTAACTACCAGTAATTCCTTGTCTCTTCCGGGTTGACGGAGCTTAGCCACACCCCCTTCTCTGACGCGGTCTCCCCACGCTACATAATGCGACCGCGCCAGATACAAGACACTGGATTATTGAACAGCGTTACCGCAAAATCAAACCGGCTAAAGATTCTCTGCAACCTCTACTTGTGAACCAAACCGGACTGGAAATCTACATACCCTCCTTCTCCTATCCTCGACCATGGCTAGTATCTGGACCTTCCTCATCCTGTCTGAGAAACTTCCCTCCCCGGAGGAGAACTCTGGAACCTGATTTTTCACCCTTGGAAGCTAAGTCAAATTCTATATCTGTAATAGGAGCTTTTCTGCTCTCAAGCCCGATAAGCATCCCTGCTACAGCCTGCTCTAAAGTCCGCTAAGCATTCATGCTACAGCCTGCTCTCAGGCCTGCTATCTTTAACTCCAAAAAGAATCACTCCTGCTCAACTTCATTTCTAAACTCCTGTGTTTCCATAAAACTTGCAACTCCAGTGTGCCAGATTGCATGTATGTCAGAAGCTGCTTGCTCCGTTTAAACAAACAGCGAAGTAATTAAAGAAACAGTACCTGTATTATCCATAATTGAATACTCAGTTCCTATTCTATTTTCTAAGTATCCTATTCAACAATCTAAGTCCTAAGAAATCTGCAGTTGTGCTCCATATCAATATATGTAAGCATTACAGTGGTTTTGGAAACGGAGTCTGTACTCCAACACTAGGTGAAGGAACATTCTTGTGTTGAGGTATGTGAATGCTTTTCTCCAGAATTATTTTATTGACAAGATGACAGGACCATCAAGCAACAGTTCATAAGACATTAACTTTATTTCCAATTATTTTTTGTGTATAACTCCCTTTCTTTATGACCCAGTTGTAGACATTTGGTTTCACATAAATTAAAAAAAAAAAAAAAAGACAAAAAAACCCAAAAGCCGTTAATTGCTTTATAAATATGCAATTTCTAATGTTCACCAAAGCGGAATGATTGCGGATATAATTTACGCTATGGGTAAATGAGAAGAGTATAAAATATTCATTGTGTAATTTCACACTATTCAGGTACTAAAAAAAGAAAATGTACCATTTCTGTATTATTAATTGGGCTCTTTCTTGTTATCCTATTTAAAAAACAGCGCCCTGAATTGTAGTGCTGCAAATGTGATCTTTATTTAGTGATGGCAAAATGGGTTGCAAATGTATGGGTGAAAACTTTTTAATGTTGAAAGAATACCGCTATATTTCAAGTTCAAAAATGTCACAGTCAGAAAGGAACACAACATATCTGCCATGACAAGAGTGCATGCAGTCGGTACATCGATACAAACCTAAAAACGATTCTGCTACCAACCAGTAACCCCTTCAGCACAGCCTCTGTATATTGTAAGGGGCCGTCACTGTTCCATTCATGGGAGTTGCAGTACCCTGGACAGTGGCCTTTTAAAATGCTGTCAGAATTCTTTTTTTTAGCCAGGATCGGAGAGTCTAGGCTATAAGTATCCCTAAAACCTAGCAAATGTATGCATGTGAGATATTACTGTACTAGGGAGATAGAGCAGAATATAAAGTGTGGGTCTTTGACAAAATAGGTTCGACAAAGCCTGCAAAATTCACCTTTAAAATTAAATACGTATGTGAAAATAAAATAGAGAATAAAATGTACCGCAGAACAGCAACTGGTAATTAAACAGCCAAATTAAAAGCCTTAAATGTCCCATATTAACTAACCCAAACCTTTATGCCCCAAAGTGACATAATTCCAATAAATCAATTAATTCTGATTATTACTGCAATTTGACTCTATTACTTCTCAAGAATCGGACAAAAGTCCACAATTGGGGTATTGCTGTACTTGGATGCAATAACAGAATACAAATATAGGGTCTTTAATGTAGTGGGACAAACAAAGTCTGTGAAATACCGCATGAAATTTAAACATGAGTCAAAAGCACAAAACTGCACTTATTTAAATACAACCGGGGTCTAGTTTCCATAAATATAGAGTTTTTATTTTTTTATTTTTTATTTTTTAGCAGTTTTGGATCATATGGCTGCTATAGTTTCAGCCCAATCCGGCTATTCCGGCCATGTGTTCGCGAGGACCCTGCGATCACATGGCCCGAGAGAGCCGGATCGGGCAGAGGAGTTCTGTCTGAGCTCCCAGGCAGACCCCAGGATGGCAATCGCTGGCAGGGGATGGCCAGCGATCAGGTAAGTGGGGATTTACTATACCGGATACGTCCGAGGTCAGGAAGGGGTTAAAGAATATTGCTAATTTGTCCAAAGATTTTGTGCTAGCTATTCATAACAGAGTTCAATAATTGTTATGGAATTTTGAGGTAGAAGGTAGATGCAGGATTAATGGTAGCTTCTGTTGAAAGATAAACATCAACAAACTCACCTGTACAGGTAGATGACTTTCATACAGAATACAAACACATTGCACTCTTTATTCCTATTTCATTCTTTATATCTATATAATAATGATTGATAATCATTTGAAACTTTCTTCTAATATCCCCTTTTTCCACTGTCAGTAACTTGTCCTCCTTTAACCTTTGAAAGACATTTTTATCTCCTATTAACAGCCCTTCTATGCTTCATGTTCTTTCAGTTTATTTTTTTTATTTTTTTTTTTTACAACAGTAACTCTTATGTTTTCATTATCAAGAAGGACTCTTAGCTGACTTTTTCAAAGAATTGGGTTTAAAGCCAAGTGTGCATCAGAAAAACCCTTGAACTTTGATTTCAAATAAAAAAAAACTCCTTCAGGTTTTTTTCCAGCAGCCTTGAGTCATGGTCTTAAAAAACAAATGTGTCTAAAATAACAAGCCCCTGAAAAAGGACGGAATTGTAGATATTAACCCTTTCACAGTAGTATGTAGAACTCACGTTCCACGATTAATTTGAATATCTTAACCTTTCACCGTGGTACATAGAACGTGCGCCTTGTTTCACATATTGGTCTTCAAAAGATAATAAAAACAATAAATATAAAAATAAATTAAAAAATAACCAAAGCAAAAGAATAATTAAGAAACGACTTATTCGTAGATATCCTATGGTATGAAATAAAGAAATGAAAATAGAACAAGCTTCTTTGTAGAAATTACAGTTCCACGCTGTGTATTTTTTTTATTATTATACAGAATGCCTCTCCTCGGCACGCAAATTCCCCCAAGCCTTCTTGTGTTCAAATACAATCCGATATTATCAGTTAACAATGCAGGATGGAATAGCAAGATTCTCTCCCCAGAGTTGTAGAGGTAATAGTCTAAGCTTGTTGTTCCACTTACTCTTTCCGAAAGTGATGACTTCATAAACTTATATATAGCCTAAAATAAATACCTTCCCTGCTCACTAAAGCTAGGCTATTTATCAACCCCGAGGATACTGTCAAGAGAAAATAGGGAAAGTCAACAGAAATAATGCTCTTGATATACGGCCTGATGACACAAGCAGATGTAAAACACGCCTCTAGAAAACAAAGGGAACATTAAGGGAGGTCAAAAAGTTACAACCTTTGAATTTCAGACAGAAATCATGGCTAAACACCTGGGCTATGTCAGCCTTATAGTGCCAGCAGGTGGTGCAATTCATTGACAAGGGTTAACGTCTATGTACAAAGGAAATAAAAAAATATGTATTTAAATTTTTGTTCCGGATTATTCAACAAAGCCTCAGTGGAGCATTTTGATATTATAATGATTGTTTTTAATAATGATACGACTGTTTAAAAACTGGGGATTTTTAAGTTGAAATCAAAATCTATAATTATGAACAGCATAAACATATGTTTGGAGTGCTTTTTTTTTTTTCCAACCTAAATTATATTATTATTACACTGAAACTCATTTTACCAAACATCGGATGTGCAGATTTTGCTAAAGTGACGTGTTGAGCCCCGAGTGTCTATCTGTCTATGTATTGTATAGATAAATTACTGTGCTGATTACAATGGAGACTGTCACTTTCGTAAGTTGTCACACATATGACAGACTCCAGGTTCATGAAGCACTGCAGCAAGTTAATGTGATGTGTCTGCAGTGCTAATTTAAAAGAACCCTGTAGGCAATATAGCAACTTAATCTTAGTGAACTTGTTATAGTGCCTTCAGTCTTACCCTCCTGTCCTATACCACTAAACTCTTTATTTGACTAAGTAGACGGCCTGAAAGCATGTCTTCATCCCTTCAAGCTCTCTGGGTATAAGACCTGGGAATGTTACTTTCCGGATCTTGTATAGTAACATACTGTAAGAGCATGCACATATGTGCAGTGCCCTCACAGCTGCCATAGAGAATCATTGCATTAAATTATTCTTTATAGAGGAATCTTAAGCACATCGCAGTGAGCACCACATTCTATGAGGAGCATTGGATTGGACTATCATCCAATTGACATTCATCCAGATGATGTCACTCGAGAAGGAGGTCAAGGCGGCTCCAAGGAAGACTCAGCACTGGAGTAAGGGTGAGTAATGTGTTTTATTTCTTTTGTTGGTGTTGTTTTATATTTTAATATATCTGGGGGCTCTGACCTAACTAGGGATACCATTACTGTTGTGTTAGGAATACAGATATGTATTCCTAATGCTACAGTGTACATTTAAAGGGTATTGTTTAAAGTAAACTCTCATTTTCCAGAGCTTTTAATATTTATTTACTCTTACATTTAACAAAACATTTATTTTAGATCTAATAAATAATGTAGAAATCCTCACTGTTGTATTTCAGTTCTGTCCTGGAAATGGGTGCCTCCATCTTGTTAATCATTGTTATTAGCTCAGTCTTTTCTGCCACTGGACACAGTATGTGGAGGTAGAGAAACAGAAACAAGGCAGTCAATGTAGAGGTGTTGTGTTTTGAAAAGTGGTCTAAAATAGTTAAAGTGGGGATGTCTCCATGGAAACCAGCAGGCACATTCCATTGCATGTTTGCACTACTTTTCAGAACATTAAAGTTTTTATACCCCCACTATTTTTTTTTCTCCTACTCCAATTCAGCTTGTCTTCAAGGTAAGAAATTCTAAATGAAACATTTTGAGCAATAAAGGAAGTTTAAACATTAGATCTCTCTTTAAAGGAAGTGCTCAGGGAGGCTATGTAAGTCACGTGCAAAGAGGTGCAAAGTGAGTAGTAATACCACAGGCGCATGATCTATACATCAAAATCAATAAAGGGAAACTCCAGTGCCAGGAAAACAATCTGTTTTCCTGGCACTGCAGGTCCCCTCTCCCTCCCACTCCCCAAACCCTGGTTGCTGAAGGGGTGAAAAACCCTTCAGTGACTTACCAGAGGCAGTGACATGTCCCACGTGGCTACTTCTTCCACCGCCGCCGCTCCTCCCAGTGATTACGTCGGCCGGTGGGTGAGACTGATCCCGCCCACCGGCCGGGGAGACCTAATGCCCATGCAGAGGTGGAGTTAACCCTGCAAGGAAATTATTGCAGTTCATAAAAAAGTAGTGGGAGATGGCACCCAGACCACTCCAATGGGCAGAAGTGGTCTGGGTGCCTGGAGTGTCCATTTAAGCTAAGTTTTTTGGTGCTTAGAGTGTCTCTGTAACCCAAGTTCCATTTCACTTGCTGAGGTAATTTAGCCATAAACCATCAGTCGAAGGAATACAACAGAAGGGCAAACTGACAAAACAGAAGTACACTGGTATTGAGATCTGGCATGAGGTAAAGAAACTATAAATAAATGCAAGTGGCACTAAAGGAGTTTAATCATTACAATACAGGAAAAAGTGAAATCAAAAGAGAAAAAAATATATGACAGTCCATAGAAAGAACTGTTTTCACTAGCTGTCTAATACAGAGTCCCACTGAAATAGCTAGCAGCAAGGACTACAACACATCTGCCAACATCATCAGTATCTCGGCTCAGTCCAATTGTTGGCTCCCATGGTCTTATAAAAAAAAATATTGCACAGAAATTTAATTGCAAATTACCAGATTAAAGCACCTAACACCTCTGTCTGTCTGTCGTTCTGTCTTTCTGTCTGTCTATTTAAAATACACAGAAATGACCCCTACACGCAAACTCCCACAACTCGTGGGTGGCAGCAATGGCTCTGGTGTTATAAAGTATTCCGTTAGCTGAGATATAGAAACAAAACCAACGATTTCTGAATGGCCAGAGTTTCTAAACTGAATTTATTCATTTCATGGCACTTTTAAAATGTAAATTCTCCAGCAGCCTTTTCTTTTATACGGATGTTCTTTTGTCCTTTCTCTTTACGCTGTAGGGACACTGAAATCATTGAGAACCGTGAGATTTTTCTAAATTGCAATGTTACTTTAGAAAGCTAGGTTTGGAAGGTGACATTTCATACCATGGAAGCAGCAGTTGCACAAGTAAATGATGTTTTAGAAGAACTTTGCCATGAAATATCTGAAATACAGCAGCTGCATCCTTGGTTTTAGCATTTCAAAATATATCATTTTACTGCAAGGGTATTATATGCCTAGATTTGCCTTCCAGTTGTAGCGGCCTGTTCAATCTAAGCCAATGAGATCTGGTTAAAAGAATGTAAAGATATTATAAAACAAAGTAGGGACTACTTGACAAAGCTTGATAAATAAGCGGATCTAATGCTGTCATACTTTGTCAGGCCCTCAGCTATATGAAGGGAATAAGGCTCTTTTAGTTTTGCGAGATCCTCTATAGACATCAGTGTTGTACTCTTGTACATACGCAAGAGTATAGCACTGACGTGATCTCCTGGCTGATGAAAATTATATGAAATATTCACAATAAAACAGTAAAACAGAACCAATTGTCAGAGAGAGACTTTAAATTGAGTAGTACTTCTATAAATGTCCAAATAAAAGCAACTTTGCAAAAACAGAAGCCAGATTCTGTGGAAGCGTTTATTTTCTTTGGCAGTTCAGGAGAAAGCTGGGGATCTGTGTGAAATACAGGACACAGAGGAACAACCAAATGGTGTAGTATATCACAATAGTTTCTAGCCCTAATAGTTTGTAGAACTTGTGTTCTTTACGTTTTTCAGAGCTAGTACCATCTCTAGTGTGAATGGCATAAAGTGGTATAATCCCCTCTTATAGGATACATATGCAGTAGTAGTCAGCGAGTATCTCAGCAATACGGTGACCGTAAGAACCCAGAAGAAATAGAAAAGACAACAACAATAGTGCTCTATGTATAAATTAAAACCGGGAGTAGTATATAAGAAATGTTTACTCACATTTGACAGAGCAGACAAACTTCTCAGTAGATAATGTGTGAGTGGTATAAAACTTTGTGCCAGGCAAAAAAATATAAGGCACACAATAAAAAAAAAGTAAAGTTGGACACTCACAATATATAGGTAGCCAAAATCACTTTATTAAAATAGCTAGTATAGATCGACAAAGCGTTTCACCACCATATTGCTTTATGAAGTGGTTACAAAGACAGTCTGCTGCCTGTATTATGTCCTCGGTGTCAGCCAGTAAAAACAATGGAAGCCCTGCCATTTCACCCATTCTCTCATATGGGTAGAATGAAGTGGAGTGAACATAGTTCCCACTCGATTACTGGACATTTTCACCCAACATCACTGGCACGTTTTGGTATTTGGTATTAATTATATATTAGCACTAATTCCCCACCAATACACATGGAGAAGAAACATTTTAAGCTAACGTATTTCATCAAATGTTCTAAAGTCAGATGTGCATTTTCACAAATGACTTTTAGCAGATAGCAATTTTAGTCAAACAACTTTCTTTCAAAATGTTGTTGGCAAGTTTTACTGCCCAGCCGCTAATCGCTAAAGTGGATGTCACAAACCTTAGCGAGTAACAGCTGTTTCCAAATCCCAAAATCTCACTATTAGCAACTCTGAATGGACAGCTGCTGTTGCATTTAATGGCTCCCATAAAGTATAATGAGAGCTGTTAATCGCTATTTACTGACTGGCATTTCTACTGGCTGCTGCTGCTTTGCCCCCCAAATTTAAAACCTGCCTCTTCTTGGTGAAAACAGATACAATCAAGTTAACAACTGATACATTCCTATGCATTCTATAAGAAAACAATGCATGATAGATACATGGTAATGCATATAAACCTTAGATCACTCTACAAACTATATAAAATTATATCAATCAGTAATAAAAAGAAAGGAAAAGGTCAGATACATCAGTGCACTACAGAGACCTCCAAAACACAGCTTAAAATCCCAGTCCTATTATGGAGGCTGATTTAATCTTATCTTCCTAGCTAGTCAAAGGCTGTACATTTCTAGCAGAACCCTTTAAATGGCAAATGGAATTTAATGTAGAAAGATGCAAAGTTATGCACTTCGAGTTAAATAATGCACAAGCTACTCTTACCCTAAAATGTAGTGAATTAGGGATAACAACACACGAGTAGGATTTGGAAATTGTTATAGAGAACAAACTAGGCACAGTGTAATGCAAATAAGCAGTGGTAAAGGCCAGTAAGATATTGTCATGTATAAAGGGCATTAATTCTCGACATGAGAATATAATTTTGCCTCTTTCTAAATCACTGGTAAGACCACATCTTGAATATGCTGTGCAATTCTGGGTACCTGTTGTAAAAAAAAGGACTGTCTCGGCACTAGAAAAAGTGCAGAAACAGGCAACAATTGTTAAAAGTAATGGAACATTTTAGTTAAAATGAAAGGTTACCAAATTTAAACCTCTTTAGTTTAGACAAAAAGGCGCCTCAGAGGGAATATGATAACATTATACAAATATATCCGGGGCCAATACAAAGTATGGTCTGGAAATCTATTCACAAACAGGACTATACATAGGACACGAGGTTATGTGTTTAGACTGGAAGAAAAGAGATTTAGTCTAAGAAAGAAAAGTTTTTTTTCACCATAAGAACAATGAGGGTGTGGAATTATCTGCCTGAAGCAGTGGTGCTATCAGAGACTGTACAGATGTTTGAACAGCTACTAGATGCATACTTGCAAAAACTTAATATTCAAGGATATAATTGTTCAATTGTAGGGTAATAACTTCTTAATCCAAGGATAAATCTGACTGCCATTCTGGGGTAAAGAAGGAATGTTTTTCTAGTTTGTTGCAAAATTGGAAGTGCTTCAAACTGTTTTTCTCCCTTCTTTTGGATCAACAGCAAAAGAGCAAAAAAACAGATATGAGGAAGGCGGAGCTTGATTGACACATGTCTCTTTTCAGCCTATTTAACCATGTAACTATATGTAACTATGTAACCCACCACAGATTTGGGGTCACCAACCCATGACCAATTTGCCTAACTCCTAAACCTGTCTTGCCAAGTTTCAGAACTATCTTTGGTGCTAGACACTTGGGCCTCATTTTAATTACATCTGATACATTTCATCTGTAGTATATCAGCTCTGAATAAGCCTTTTATCAGTTGCAATCAAGTTAAGATCTGCTCAGTCGCTAGCTTATTATTACAGCAAGCTTTTGGTAGAAATTCCCCTACCCATGGCATAATGGAGGCATGAGGGAGGTTTAAGACTTCCCTAATGCTAACGTTCGGGTTATATTGACTCCTATAGGCTTTTATTTAATTTATTTTGTAATGGTTAACAGGGTTATTCATTAAAAAGGCAGATAAATGTGCTTACAATATATATTTATTGGCAGTTACTTCTTGAGCAGCTGACCCGTTAATCAGGTTTCGCTACCTAAAATTCAGCTCACTTAAAAAAAGGTCACAAAAGAAAATTGGCCAAAAACAGTCAATAATTATTGACTGTTTATGGCAGATAGAATTAAATTGAGGTCTTGGTCAGTTCCGGAGATATAAGTCAATAATCATTATAACCCACCAAGAATCTGCCTGGTTTATCCTGGTCTTCATTGAATTTTAAAGCTCCAGAGTTCGGCAGCTTCTTTTCCATATTCCTGTTAGCATTTGTTTTGGTAACTGATTCATCAAGACATTTGTTTGCAAAAACATATCAGAGGTCAAATCTAATTCTTATAACCGACCTTCAAAAAGACAGAGGTCTTCAGAAGCCATTGTCAACAACTTTACTTTATATGGCAGTTAGCATCCTTGACATGTTAATTTATAGCTGTGTCTTATGAGTATTTGTTGATGGCACAATTTATTGGAAAAGAGACAAGTCGAAATGGAAACAAAATCCATAAAGAGGACTGTGACAGGCACATTGTGTCACCTCAGGGCTGGAAAGGTCAAAGGACATCCAGACAGAAGCAATAAAAACGCTTTGTAATTCTGAAACAAGTATACGGGTCATGTCTTCTTGACGACCTCCTGGACAAGATTACATCCCATCTCTGACAGGATGTTATTTGTGAGTGAATCCTCTGTGTATAAACAACTTAAGCTGTTAATTTGGAAAGTCCAGATGGGACATGCATCGCTAAAAAGCTAACACATAGCAATATATGGTGGCGTATCCAATCAATCATGCATGTAACATCCATGAATGCACTTCAAATATGGAAGAGAAAATGAGCTCTGGGACAATGTTATAAATATGAATGAATGAAGACCATGTGTTTATTAGTGCAGTTTTTTTTTTTGTATTAGAATCCATTCTTGTTATCCAGTTAGGTGTCGATGTACTAAAAACACAATTTTTGATAAGTGTTTATGATCCAGGTGTCCTTAACAGGGTTGGTCTTATATAAATTTGGTGACATATGGGGATTAAAGCGAGTGTGAAATAAGTTTTTGTGACTTGTGATATTACAGATTCTATTGCCTCCGTAGAAACAGTAAACAACTTCTTTAAATGCAACAACTAGTGTAGGGATGTTTTTTTTAATGTAGACATCCAATGCTCCAATGCTCCTGCCAATTTGGGAGAAATAATCAAATTTTGACAGTGAATATTAAATTGTGTGGTTAAAGAATACTATTCAGTATTATTATACTATAATACTATAATATTCAGAAAAATAAATTTAAAAAAAAATAATCAGTTTTTCCCCATTTAATCTAACAGTAACATACTGCACTGGGTAGGATACAGTGTCCCTTTAAATCAATTAAACTAAACAGTTAAAAGTCAAATATTCAAAAGCTTTCTATTAAAGTATCTAGCAATTTCCCTTTCCTCCCACCCCTCTCCTCATACCCCACCATACTGCTGCACAGCATCCAGCCACCACAGAGTCCACTAGTACAATACCACAAGCCCTAAAGTATAACAAAAGACGATCCACATTGGCTAATCTGCTGCTCACAGGTTTACTCTAGCAAGCCTCTATAATTAGCTAACCTTACAAAACACGATTGAGAATGGTACTGTGAACAGTGTAACTCCTTCTGCACTAAATTGACACTGGAATGCTATGGTTAACTATGTAAGCTTTAATAAAATATTCAACTTTGCTAAATTGAAGGTTTTGGGAAAAAAACAGTTTTCACTTAAGTGTTGCATGATATTTATAAACGCAGTGCTTATTTTTTGTTGGATGTTAAAAACTAGTCATTAAGCATTTTTATACCAGGAGTTAATAGATGTTTTCGGCTAAAATGCTGTTAGGTTTCCTATGTCCATCTTTGTGTTTAACCCCTTAAGGACACATGACATGTGTGACATGTCATGATTCCCTTTTATTCCAGAAGTTTGGTCCTTAAGGGGTTAACATCGGCTTGCTACTCGTGTCTGCCTCCACTGACACTATTTATCTTTTGCATCAATAAAAATATGCATTTTCAAGTTCATTGCCATAGCAACTCCAAACGGACATTCTAAAATATTTGTTTAGTAGATGCGCACTCTACCATACACCATGTTTACAGATAGGCATTCATGTTAAAATATGTTTTTTAAATGATTGTGTCAGGAATGGATACTAGCTGTTCCTGCTTAGTGCATAAAGCCCGTTATCTTCTAGAAATGGTTACAATGTAGGAATTTCAAAATTATGATGCAGAGTTTCGAAAGCTTTTGATATCACGGGGCATTGGATAGATTATATTTCTTTTTCAGTAGCAGGAAAACACAAGCCTTTAAGAGCAGCTTGCTTAGTATTTTCTTGGCTGATAGATTTATAGTGTTGCGATGAAGTTTTGTTTTTCTTGGGGGTATTCCCAATGCTGGTCAAACATTAATCTCCCTCACATCTACTCCGTGGTTTCAATACTTTAATATTTCTGTCTGGCTTAATATTTTGGACAACCAAACATCTGCAAAGAATTTGTTGACTTAAAAACATAAAATGTGTAATAATAATAAAAACAAACAAATATATATATAGCCACCCAGACCACTTCATCTCAATGAAGTGGTGTGGACGCAGTGGTCCTTTAGTTTTAACCTTTTAATGTAAAACATTGCCTTTTAGTACATTTAGCAATGTTTGCATTAAAGGATTAGACACACCTGTAATGGCTGTCATTGCAGGCACTAGAGACGCTTCCATAAAGAAAGCCAAACTCGGTTCGCACAGCTACCCTCCATTTCATTGGAGGAGTGTAGCGCCAAGCTTGCATGTGCTTTTCATCCATAATGCTTCTCTGTGAGGAGCATTGGGTCGGAAGTTTGAGACATTAACATGATGTCACAGGAGGCGGATCGAGCAGCTGCACAGACTCAACCTCAGAGATGGAAAAAAAGGTAAGTTACACCCTTTATTACAGGTATTCATTAGATGTATCCGATCATCCTGAATCTAAAAAAGAAGAGTGCAAAATAACGATAGGAAGACAGGTTTGTACTCCTAACACTACAATGTTCCTTCAACTAAATTATTTCATTTTCATTGCAAAGACCATCACCTTATAAGAGGAAAGCATATGCAAATGTTAAAACATCAGTGCCTGAGATAGCATGAGATTGTAGCACAGGATTTAACAACCAAGGTTATTAAACATAACACAAAGGGAAAATGTGCATAAACAATATTGGAGAAACAGCATTACAGTGAGTGACATTAAAAAGCATTGAAATATTATTTTCATATGTAATAATGATTCTTATAACCTACAGTATGTCCTCACCTTGCAGCTGTTTACAATGGCTCACTGTAATGTCTTAAAGGGTGTTTCTAACATCCATCAATAACTTATTACATCTTATTTCTTACCTCTAACTGGGCAGTTCCCCTAAATCCCATGTGATGGATAAAAACTGTGATGGGGCCTTAACTACATACCCAGAAGCCCCTGGTGGACAAGGGTTTATGGGATAGAAAACCCTCACATAGACTAGAATGAGAGCCTCCCGATGCTGCAGACTTTTGTCTTTCCAAATCCTGGAGTTATGGGAATGAATTTGTTTTAGCGTGTTTTAATGCATTATCGATATAATGAATTTTTAAATGATGGTCATTCATATCTTTTAGAATGTACTTACTAAGGGAATCAATCACCTACATGTAATAAATAAATATTTATGTTTAAATGGTGTAGCATGAAAAACTATTTAGTTCCACATAAGGTGCAGTTTACATAAAGTCTAGGTCTAGTGTTCTACAGCTGTTGCCAAACGTTCTCTATGTTTCTGAATTTGTAATTGTTATGTCCACAGCTCTCCTAAAGACATTTAAAGCATACTGTACAGCATGAGCTGGACCTACACTATGTTATGCAGGTGGTTTTAATGTTGTGATTTATCAGTGTATATTGCATAATCATACCCCAATGTCACTGTACCCCATTTTTTGGCAGGACCTATTGTAGCAACCTAATAATTTGACTTATGAAATGAACCCAATTAGCTGAGAAAATCCATCCTCTTGGGGCTCTCTGCAGTGCAAGGTTAAATATTATTGGCCTGGAATCCCATATATATTTACATATGAATTAAAGGAGACTGCACTCACCTGAACATGCATATAATATAAGGGTGCTGATAGGACCAACTAATACAGCATACAAGATCCAGAGCACTCACTCACCAAACATCAGCTTCTTAGCTCACACAATGTAATAGTTTGGTTTTTAAAAACACCTTATTTAGACAAAAATAATTACATATAACTTGATAAAATTATTTTGCTCTGTGTTTAATAACGACACTGTCAAGTTCAGCCTATGTACCCAGATTCCCCGAGACTCTGATCTTCAGGTAAACCTGGCAGGATAATGGCTACAGATTTGAAACTGCAAGTTCATGTCAGTTTACTCAACCCAGGTCTCTGTAGACTTCACAACAGAATATTCATCATCTTCCTATACAAGCACCTGAGGAACCCAGTATGTAAACTAGTACTACTAAAAAGGTCCATCAGTTAAACAGCAGGGACGTTCAGTGTTGGCTCTCCAGCTCTTAAAAGTGATTCCTCGAAATCCTAATATGTGCTCCAGAAACTGAAAGTCTGCAGGTATATACAGGGCAACAAAGCAGGGAAATTACTGGCCATTATGTTAAGAAATAAATACTCACACACCAAAATACCACACATCTTCACGACCACAGGACAAAAAATATACCAACCCCAAGAAATCAATGATACTATAGCGGAATATTACCATTCACTGTGATGTAGAATTATTAAAAAATCTTATTGTACTTATATTGAATTGCTGCTCTAACTCTGTATTAACCTGATACTGTGACAAATCCTCCATTTTGTCCTCATAACCTGACTTCTCCATATGAAAACTACATTACATGACAGTATTTCTCAGCACATCTAATACAATAGACAAAGACTGTATTCTCCATAAGGATATGACTAACCCAGGAACTGTTGAGTTTCCCCTAACTCGCAACATAGTATAATTTAAAGGCCATGAGAACTCAGTAGTAATGAAATGTTCTATTCATAAGAGACCTTGCACCTAACCACGAGATCTGACATCACCGACCGAGTAAAATGACGCTCAAGACCCCCTTGTCCCCACCCGTGTCTAGAATAATACCACCTCCTGGTGGGTGGACACGGAACTAACCACTTAGTTTTTGATCCAATTAATTATATTGATAGGTGGACACTAATCCAGACACTTAACAATTAATCCAATTAATGATGTTTATTCACTGATATCTTGATAATCAATGATGACGAAAATGTCTCTTAAAAGGGCCTGCGCGCCCTCTGATTCTGCACTTGCCAATAAATTTCCTCGAAGTTATTTTAACCTGAACTCCGTGTGTCAGACTGAATTACTTCAGCGTATATACGCAATTCAATTCTCTTTAATTTGGACAGGAACAGATAGACACTTAAACATTTTGGTTTACTGAAAAAGTACCATAACAACTTTGGCGCCCGAACAGGGACTCCGGGCTATGTCTGGCCGGTGAGCCGTCCTAAGGAAGACAAGGGTGGATGGAGGAATCCAGGGGGAAGGAAAGGAGATTGATCACCTCCAGGTACACGGTAGAGACTTCTGCAGAGCCACCGGTATGTTCCGGCCCCTTTGATTGACCCGTCCACGTGTCTGTGACTGCTTCCCGGGAGGACATCAAAGACAGGTAATATCTTGCCCGGAGTCTTATTACCCATTTGTTACCTGCATTTAGTCTATCTGTTGCCTGGGTGTGTCTAGTTTGGTTGCCCGGGCTGAATGTTTATTTGTTTCCCCTTTTTGGGATAAAGGGGGGTGGACCTGCGGGGGTTTTGCCTGGGGTTCTCTGTTTTGACTGTTTGTCTGTTTCCCCTTTTGGGATAAAGGGGGGTGGACCCGGGGGATTTGCCTGGAGTCCTGTTGCCTGTTTTACTCCTTTTAGGAGCCACGTGTTTGTGGCTGTAAGGAAAAAGGGGGGTTGACCTGTGGAAGTTTCCTGGGGGTCTTCTTTGCCTGTTTACTTCTTTTAGGAGCCTCGTGGCTGTGGCTGTATGGAAAAAGAAGTTTGTGGAACTGTGGGATCTGTGTAGAATCATAGTTTCCTGTGATCCAATTTTGTGTCACTTTGATAGCCTAGCTAGCTTCACTGTGCGCTTTCGGACCATCCAGCTCTAGTTGAGTTGGGGACGTCCTGACCCGGACCATCCAGCTCTAGTTGAGTTGGGGACGTCCTGACCCGGACCATCCAGCTCTAGTTGAGTTGGGGACGTCCTGACCCGGACCCTTCGGCTCTAGTTGAGTTGAAGGTCCACTGATTATTTAATTGTGGTAGGAGACTTAGCCTTGTGGCAGGGGACTCAGTTTCCTGGGGGGATTCAGGCAGGCATTGCTTGTTTTCCGCATCACGTGGTAGTGAGACTTATAAAGTGGGTTTTATAGGGGCACTACGGGAGTGAGGGTGGCGCGGCCACTTTAAGTGGACTGCTGTAACGAGGGAGGCTAGAAAGGATTTCGGACCGGTGTTAGCTGTTATCCTTGGCCGCTGGTAGTGAGACTTACGAAAGTCGTTCTTCCGAGCGGGGACACTACGAGATTGAGGGAGGTGACTTTGGAGTAAGCACATGATTAAAGGAAAGGGATTACTGTTGATTTCATTTGAACTGTGATGCATGCACTGTATTTCAACTGTACTGTTGTCTTGTTTGTTTAATGTGGAGTCATTTAAACTCCTGTGTCTGTCTCTAAGGATTTTTTTTTTTTTTTTTCCTTACTCTTTACCTTTTCTACACTTCCTGTACTATTATACTATCCACTCCCATTCCTCTTAATAGAGAAGTGATTGGTCACACACTTCTCACCTCGCTCCAATCCGTGTCTACCACCCCGGGTAGGCGGATTCAGTGACTAGTCTACGTTTTGGGAAGACGCACTTGAGAAGGACCCACGATTCTCAGGTGGCAGTCGAGCATTGTAGACGTTCCGGTTCAATTTTCCTTGTCTTTCCCTATATCTAGGACGCTGGTGTAGGGGGAAAGGGATTATGGGGCAGGATTTAAGTAAGCCCAGTAAGGGCTGGTTAGCATGTGATTTAGTTGATGACAGAGAGGGTGAGGAGATGGTTAAAGGTGTTGAAAAGATTGCAAAAGTATGTAAAATTGCTGTGCCGACATGTGGCAGATTGCAACCAGAAAGTTGGCGTAGATTATTGATGGAAAAGAGAGGCAAGCTTGCAAATAATGATTTATTAAAAACAGCTGAAGCATGGTACAGAGTAGCGAAGGCTATTCAGCAAGAAGGTTGGGTTGAGGAAGAAATAATTCACAAGGGTGTGAAAATGTTTGTGTACCATAATGATTGTGTCGCTGGGGCTTGTCCTCAGCCAGCGCCCCAAAATGGCGCCCAGGGAATGTCCATCCCCAAGGTTCAGTCAGCAATGAGAGATTGCCAGCTGACTATGTATCCCACTCCCAATCCTCCCAACCCCCATCCCGTTACCTCTCCCGTTTGCCCGGTCCTGAATTCTGATGGATCTTACTTTTCCCCTTCTCCTTCCCTAACACTCCCATCATCCTCATCCATCCCTAAACCACCCTCTATGTCTAATGCTAACATCTCATCTGCTATTCCTTCCCCACACTTTGTCTCCGTTGATAATCCTACCCTCCCATCTGCATCTGCCCAGTTCACTAACCCCTCCTCCCCTGCCACTGTCAATCTTGCTGATCCCACTCCGGCTCCTCCTTCTTCACCCGCCTCTACTGATTCATCTCCATCCTCTCCCTTGTCCGTCCCTACCACGGCCCAGGTTCCCACCCCCTTTGCCAACCCCTACCAACCTTCCTGCCCACTCCAGGTTCCGCCCCAGCACCCACCCAGATGGCTTGGCCATACCCCTACCCATACCCCATGTCCATGCCCTATCCTAATTATCCATACCCCTTTCCCCAAGCCACTCCCAAGGTTCCGGTCATGCCCAGTCCGATACAGTCTGCCCCGGATGTGCCCACATCCAACATGGCCGCCACTTCTTCCCTTAACCCCAATGCAACTTCCTTCCCCGCCTCCAATATGGCGGCCCCCAGTCATTCAGCACCCCTGATGCCGGTGCTTCCCGGTGATTACCGGTCCCATGATTATGACCCAATGGCGACTCCCGCCTCCGGGACTCCCTCTCATCCCCCGGCCCTGTCACCTCAGGTGATCCCCTCACGCAGAAGGGCCCAGATCATAGAATTAGATGCGGAAGAGGATGACAGGGATGACAGGCTGTCCCAGGATTCATTAGAGGCTGCAAGAGTCTCGACCCACCGTTCTATTGAAGATCCCTTCGGCCATAAGGGTCGGGGAGAGCGGGCCCCTCCTAAATATGTTGCTTTCAATCCCACACAAGCTAGTGCTTTAATGAAATCTCTCCCTGACCCAGAGAAGCAGCCTATGCCTTTTTACCGAGGGATAGTTCAGATACAAAAGACTTATTCCGCCGCCTGGCGTGACCTACTGAGCATTTGTGCTATTAAAGCAGGGGATGCATATTGGCCCAGCATGGCCCGCCACCTCAGTACAGATCTGCTTACAAGTGATGTTGATTACCCCTCCGGAGTAACCTTTTGCAATCAATTAAGAGATTGGGCTAAGGATAAACTTGCAGATCAAGCTGCTGGTCTTACTGATGTTGTGCAAGACAAAGGAGAATCAGTGGAAAGGTTTCATGCAAGACTATATCAAATGTTTACAGATTTGGGATTTGATCTCACTGACAAAATTACATTCACAAATGCTATCAGGTGCGTTTGTCCAAGGTGTTAAAGATTCCATACGCAAGGGAATCATTGCTGCACGCCCTGAATACAAGGTTGTTCCCCTAGATACGTTACTCCTAGTTGCTAGAGGTTTGGAATCTGCCCAAACCCCCAGAAGACCCAATCCAGCTCCTCTCATGGTGGCTCGTGCCACCCCCATCACCCCTGGCACCAAGGGTGTCAAGTTAGAGGACGTAACATGTTTTAATTGTGGGGCTAAGGGACACTACAGAAGTGACTGTCCAGAACCCAAAAGGGAACCGGGGGAGCCCAAAAAGTTTCCCACAGGGGAGCCCAAAAAGTTTCCCAAGCCTGCCCCGGCCCCTAAGGCCGAGAAAACGGTTCCAATTGTTGAGGAACCAGATGATGATTAGGAAATTGGCAAACCTGTGTCATTAACCCCTGTCATGGCAGTGTCTACAGGGGATAAAGGGGGGGGGGCACTTGCCACAGTGACTTTACCCATTGAAGGCCAACCTACCACATTTCTTATTGACACAGGCGCAGCCCGAAGTGTTCTCAGAGAACAAGACCTGCCAGACCCATCTTTCTTGTCAAGTATTGATGTCTCCTGTGTTGGAGTGGATGGCCAACCGAGACACAGTCCTCTAACAACCCCTCTGCGGGTTGGCACAAGCTTACTTGCTCGTTTTGTAGTTTCCTCCACATGCCCAATTAACCTGTTAGGCGCTGATGTCCTCTCACGCCTGCAGGCATCTATAACCTTCACTCCAGATGGACAGGTAGAAATGTTTACACCTCTATCTGTTTCTGACACTTCAGCCCTGTGCTCCTTACCTTTGATGCTGCAATTAGAAAAACCCAATGAGGAAGCAGCAGAACCTAGGTCCAATTTCCCAGATGAGTTAAAAACTCAGGTGCCTGCTAAGTTATGGTCCTCAGGCCCAGAGGATATAGGTCATCTAAATGTCCCACCTGTGGTGGTTAAGCTTATTCCAGGAGCTAAGTTACCAAGGAAACCACAATATCCTCTAAAACCAGCACAGGCTGCAGCCATTTCTATTCACATCAAAGCGCTCCTGGAAAAGGGTGCTTTAGTGGAGTGTAAATCAGAATGTAATACTCCATTATTTCCTGTGAAGAAGAAGACTCTAAAAGGAGAGCCAGTGAAATACAGGATGGTTCAGGATCTCCGTGCTGTCAATGAAGCCACTGTCCTGGACACCCCTCTTGTACCAAACCCCCACACTCTGCTCTCTGGCGTCCCACCTTCTGCAAAGTATTTTACAGTCATTGACCTAGCTAATGCTTTCTTCAGTGTTCCACTGGATCCATCCTGTCAATACCTGTTTGCTTTCACCCATGAAATGCAACAGTATACATGGACTGTCATGCCCCAAGGGGCTCAAAATTCTCCAAGTCAATTTGCCAAAGCCATGTGTACTATCCTTGACCCATGGCAAGCTGACCACCCAGAAGTTGTTTTGCTCCAGTATGTGGATGATTTGCTGCTCTGTGGAGATGATATACCCACTACTGAAAAGAGTTCAATTAGTCTGCTTTGCTATTTGGCAGAACAAGGATGCAAAGCTTCACTTCTCAAACTGCAGTTCTGTCAACCTTCAGTGATTTTCCTTGGACATTGCCTATCTCAAGGTACCAGACATCTCACTCGGGACCGAGTCAGAGCAATTCTGGACATTCCACCCCCAAGGACTTCAAAATCTCTTCATGCCTTCTTAGGCCTCATTTCCTATTGCAGAGCATGGATCCCAGAAGCCTCTCTGCTTATGCAACCTCTCTATGATGCACTCAAGACCCATTCGGCCTGACCAACGAAGCTTTGGACAATTTCAAATCTCTCAAACGTGCCATTATCTCTGCTCCTGCCTTGGGCCTACCAGACTACACCAAACCTTTCAAATTATTTGTCTCTGAAAGACTAGGCCATGCCACAGGAGTTCTTACCCAAACTAATGACTTAAAAGGCCGCCAGAGGCCTATTGGATACTTTTCATGCCAACTGGACATTGTGGCTAGAGGGACCCCTTCCTGCCTTAGGGCTGTTTTTGCTGCAAGAGAACTCATTGAAAGAACCTCAGACCTGGTCCTTGGCCACCCTTTGGTTGTTTTGGCCCCTCATGACATCTCTGCCATTGTTAACCAAGTCCAGCTCAAGCACGTGTCCCCCGCTAGACACCTGCGTCTGCAATGTCATCTTCTTCTGCCTGACAACATTTCTATACAAAGATGTCAAGTTCTTAACCCATCCACTCTTCTTCCACTCCCTGAGGGGGGTATCTACTATGGGTTTGTCACAGATGAAACCTACATCCACATTTAACTTTTCACAAAGACAAGACACCTCTGTGTGAAGGTCCGGATTATGCCTTCTGTACCATGTGGTACAAGCCGGACATTACTCCTGAACCTTGCTATGAAGATGAGCTCTACCACTGGTTTGAAGTAAAGCTCACTGCCCAAGATTTCTATTGTGATTCGGAAGGCAACAGCGTGGTCCTGATCCAACTGCCTCCAGAACTCAATTACCTATACCGCCATTGGGATACTGCTATTCCACATATTCCTGTTACCAAGTTGAAGACAAGATCATGGAATGACCTTGGGCCCATGGCAAAATTATGGGCCACCATGGATGAATCACAACTACAGGAAAATGGCATTGCCAAATACCCAGCAACTGACCTTCTTGAAGCATGGCCACGCCATTTCCTAGAAAAAGAATTCAAAGACCTAGTTATAACAAATGACTATGACCCAGAAACTCCTCATGACTGTTTCGAACAGATGAAAATGGAAACAGTGCACTTACCAACCGTGCATGAGAATCCATTACCGGATCCGGATTTTACTCTGTTTGTGGATGGTTCAAGATATGCTGATGAAGAAGGAAAATACCACACAGGATATGCCGTAACCACAACAGAGGAAGTTCTCAAGTCATCATCTTTACCGCCAGCAATGTCTGCGCAAGAAGCTGAATTGCAAGCCCTGACTACAGCATGCAAGATCTCCGAGGGAAAGCGTGCCAACATCTATACAGATTCAAGATATGCTCTGGGTGTGGCACATGACTTCGGCCTCATTTGGAAGACAAGAGGATTTCTTACCACTGCCGGTACACCAGTCAAACACAACTCTGCAATCAAGGAGCTAATGGATGCCCTCCTACTCCCTGAAGAAGTGGCCGTTTTGAAAGTAAAGGCACATGGGAAATTGGATTCAGATGAAGCTAAGGGCAACCATTTAGCTGATCAGGCTGCTAAGCAAGTGGCCAGAGATTTGCAGGAAGTGGATGAAGAAGTGTCCGGTCAAGAAGAAGAAGTTCCTATCTTTACCTTGCAAACTCTTCCTACTGACCTAAGAATTTTGCGAGAACAACAAGCTGTAATTACTCCTGAAGAAATCCAGAAATGGAAAAAGAAAGGAGCTGTCCTAAAAGACGGAATCTACTACAACAACTCTAAATTCTGCCTTCCGAAGAATTTATATCCAGCAGTTGTCCAATGGGCACATGGGCCTGCACATCTGTCAAAAGACCTAATGGCCGCCCTCATTCAAAAGTATTATGAGGCCCCTGGAATCACAACTTTGATCAGCAATTTCTGTAAGGCCTGTGTCATTTGTGCAAAATGCAATCCAGGAAGACCAATCAGGGTGCCTGCAAAGCACCTAGCAAAACCCATGTACCCATTCCAGAGAATTCAAATTGACCACATTCAAATGCCCAAGAGTGGGCCTCATGAATATGCACTAGTAATAGTGGACATGTTCTCAGGCTGGCCAGAAGCCTACCCTGTGACCAATATCACTGCAAAAACAACCGCAAAACGCCTACTTACAGACATAGTATGTAGATTTGGACTTCCAGAAGTCATTGAAAGTGATCAGGGTCCAGCCTTTACAGCAACAGTGACTAAAGACATTTGGACTGCTCTGGGGGTGACCCTAGCCTTTCACACCCCTTACCACCCACAAAGTAGTGGTAAAGTAGAGCGCATGAACAGCACTCTAAAAGCCAGAATGTTAAAAATGTCACAAGAAACAAAGATGCCCTGGCCAGAAAGCCTGCCAATAGCTTTATTCAGCGTTAGACACACACCTAGAGGGAAGCACTCGTTATCCCCATATGAAATTCTATTTGGGACAGCACCCAGACTAGGTTGTTATTATCCGCAACAGTTACAGCTGCAATCTGATGTTTTAGTAGACTATGTAACTGAACTTGCAAGTGTCTTGAACAAAATACATGCCCAAGTTTTCTCTTCAATTCCAGATCCTGATTTGGACACAGGTACCCATAACCTGCTTCCCGGAGATTGGGTTCTGGTTAAGAAGTTCGTGCGGAAAAGTACCCTGGAACCAAGATTTGACGGGCCATTCCAAGTTCTCCTGATCACCGCAACCTCCGTCAAATTGGCCGGCAGGCCACATTGGATCCACGCTTCCCACTGCAAGAAGTCTCCTGCCCCAGAGGAAGCAGATACCGCACAACCATGTACCTCTGGTACATTGTCTCCTTAATTAGTTTAATTAAGGCCCAGCAAGTAGCCATCACTAAAGATGCTAGTGGGTACACCTTCTGGTATAATTCATCATGTACCCGTGTGGCTACCTATACCTTTGATTATTGTGACATCGTAGAATGCCCATTCTCTACAACACAAATCCAGAATATCTATAGAGATATCCCTCATGTAAAAGATCCATATGTTTGTGTAGTTGACAAACAATGGGGGCACAATTGTGGCCATTGGGGGGCGGCGGGATGGAATGCCGGGCCTTCCTGGGGCTACAAGCCAAAAAGTGCCTTATCTAAAGTAGATGATCATGGTAGGTCCCTCCTTCAAAGAATGACTCTGAGAAAGCCTGGAGGAGGCACACCAATGAAATTAATTCTTAATGTTGAGCATCCAAGCCCAACAGATGCAGACCAGTATGTATTAGGAATGAACTGGAAAAAGGGTTCCTATACTAAATTAGGGCATTTCTACCTTAAAGATATGTGTAATTCCCCTGAGTGGCAAGGAGCTACTCACATGGTCACAAACCCATTAAAACCACACATCCAGTCCTTTAAGGACATGATGGCCATTGCTAACCCCACCTTTGAAGATACCATGGCCGCTGAAACAGGTTTTAATGATGTTAACCTATGGTTAGAATGGATGAAATATAATGCCAACAAACATAACCAAACCGCATGCTATGTGTGTGGTGGTGCCCGGCCTCATCTGGGCACTGTACCTTTAACCCTGCCAGTAAATGAAGAAAATTGTATTTTAAGTCTTTTTGCCTACCAATATAATTTCAACAGGTCTCTATGTCAAGCATGGACAGCGGAGTATCCTCTTATAGCCAAAAATGTAAGACCTCCTCATGGTGTTACCGTATATAAAGGTAATTACACTTGCTATGTCAAACATGATGGGATTGGTAAATTTGTGGGTAACTTTCCCGCAGGTTATTGTACTACATATAGAACTGTTCCTGTACGTTTGCTGCAGCAGCACATTAGGTCACTGGGAGATATTTACTGGTTGTGTGGGGATTTACAGCTAAGATCCAGAATGGACACAGAGTGGTGGGGGGAGTGTACATTGGCCAAGGCCATTATGCCTATACACATTATTTCTGACACACACACCAACACCCATGAGTCCAGCCACACTAAGGCTAAGCGTGAAGCCCCAGTAAAAGGAAGTTTTGACCCTCACATTTACATTGATGCCATTGGGGTGCCTAGGGGGGTACCCAATGAATTTAAAGCGAGAGATGAAGTTGCTGCAGGATTTGAATCAATTTTTACCATAGTTACCGCAAACAAGAACTTAAACTGGATAAACTACATTTATTACAATCAACAGCGTTTCGTTAATTACACCAGAGATGCCCTCCAGGGATTAGCCGAACAGTTGCAGGCAACATCCCAAATGGCCTTCCAAAATAGAATAGCCCTGGATATGATCCTAGCCGAAAAAGGAGGGGTATGTAAAATTTTGCCCGACACCATGACATGTTGTACCTACATCCCAGAAAACACAGGTCCTAATGGTAAAGTTACATTAGCCATAGCAAAATTAAATGACCTCTCAGAGGAATTAAAAAGGAATTCTGGGATAAAAGATCCCTGGGACAGATGGTTTGGTTGGATGACGGGTTGGAAAAAGACTTTAATGCATATTGGTATGGCAATACTAATTTCTCTTTTTATCTTTGCTCTTCTCTTTTGTTGTGTCTTCCCCTGTCTGAGGAAAGCTCTCACGAAGACTGTTGACCAAGCGGCACCCACTTTCACACTTCTTGATGTTGATGACCAAGATTTCCAGGATCTCAACTCACCCTGTTTGCCGCTGCAATCTATCCCTTTTGATGATAAAGTGCGAGAGTTCTAGGAAGGGACCACCTTAGGGACAGCATCTGTCAGTGAATGGTAAAGGCCCCGTGTGGAGAAGCGGTGGGTTAGCTGCCGTGGGACACCCATGGGTGTGAAGTGTTCGAGAGCCATACTGACAGATGAGTTAGCCTAGTAGGGTCAGAAAATAGGGACAGACTTGCACTTTGCATTAACACCTAGCTAGCGGCCACGGGGTTTCTGTGCCTTTGGGCTAACACGTCTTCTGGTATTAACAAATAAAGTTTTTATCTCTTAGAATTTAACATTTCATAGGGGGGACTGATGTAGAATTATTAAAAAATCTTATTGTACTTATATTGAATTGCTGCTCTAACTCTGTATTAACCTGATACTGTGACAAATCCTCCATTTTGTCCTCATAACCTGACTTCTCCATATGAAAACTACATTACATGACAGTATTTCTCAGCACATCTAATACAATAGACAAAGACTGTATTCTCCATAAGGATATGACTAACCCAGGAACTGTTGAGTTTCCCCTAACTCGCAACATAGTATAATTTAAAGGCCATGAGAACTCAGTAGTAATGAAATGTTCTATTCATAAGAGAAATATCAGATACTATAAAAATGTTGCCAAATGGGAAATCCCCTGGCCCGGATGGCTTCATTAATTCCTATTACAAACGATACGCACACGTTCCAGCTGAAAAGGGTTTTTAATCATATTGTATCTATGGATGTGATAACAATTTTATGTCTGAAATGCTTTTAGCACATATTTCCACTCTTCCCAAACCGGGGAAAATCCCCAACAAAGGTCAAAACCTACGACCTATATATTTATTGAACACAGATGCTAACATACTATCAAAGATATATGCCAATAGGTTGTCTTCCATCATCCCTTCCATAATTTTTACTTCTGTAAGATAAACATAACATGATGGAAACTGCAGTTGGACCAATTCAGTGGAACTGCCAACTGGCCATCTGAAGTTTAGAAACCTGCCAATCTCAACTCTTTGAATATTTGTCACTACAGTACATATCACCTGTAATACCTTTAACAGTCAAAGAGTTTAACTTTTTCTGACTCCGGTGGAGAATCTGAGCTGGGATGAAAAACATTAAATTCTATCTGGTGGTTGGAAGACAATGCCCTCCACTCATGCAACTGAGTACGGTATCCCTTCGTGCATGCGCACTTTCCATCAGTCCTCCCAGCACCATGTGAGAGAGTTGGCCTATCAGGTGAATACATGGATAAAGAAAAAAATTGTGTAACACAGCAGCACCATGTAACTTGGCAGATCTGTGTGCAAACACATATGTGGACAGCTCAGTTTCTACTTAATTATCACTGTCCAGTGTACATACAAACACAATGAAAAACAGTCAGCCTCTGATCATAAATACAGTAGAGGTTGATAAAGTACACAATAAATTTAAAAAAATGCACTCTCAGTGTAAACATTTGCAGTCCTTAGATATATCTAGCATCTAAGAAATAGAATCACTTCTTCAATAATGAAAAAACAAAAAAAACTTTTACAGCCTAATTATACATATAAGGATAAAACAAAAGAAGGTTCAGCGCTCTACTAATACACACTACAGGTGCACAGTGTACTATAAGTGCAATAAACACAGAAAATACATACACTTAGAATGGACTTTATCCACAGAGATCCCTATAAAACATAAAGCCTCACATATAGTCTGTATGATATCCATACTATATTAATATGTTTGTAACATCCTACTCACATGTTAATGAGCCTGTAAATAAAACTGGCTCAGGTAAACAGGCATAGGTAGGATGAAAGGAATGTTCCTCAGCTCCTGTGCTCTCCCCCAGTGTTCACATATACAATGGAATGATAAACAGGGGTTAGAGGTACAATTCAAGCATTTATTATAAACATAAATAAAAATCCTTACATATAGGAAAACAGCAAGCTGAACACAGGAAAATCTTCTTTAAAAGACACAACGCGTTTCGGCAAACAACCTTTTTCAGGTAAATGTTGATAGTTGTTATGGGTCTGCTCTTTTATTTCCACAATTTGCGCCAAAAATCTTGCTTGGATCCGCCCACTTTGCTTGCGTCACGTCACTTCCGGTCCGGCGTGACGTGTACTTCCGGTTTCGGTCACAAAGTTCATACAAATCATTATGGCCATACAATCATATATATACATCATAGAAGTCCCCCCAGGGTATAGTGGCTCTCCAAAGCTTTCTCCATGAGTCCCACAAGTTCTTTATTCTGGAATACATGGCCGTAGTGACCAAAGTGATCCGGTGGCCATTTTGGATAAGGGAATTCATTGTATTGTCATAAGGGCATAGAAAAAAAGAAAAGAGCAGTATCAATACTTACATTTAAAAGTTAGAAACATCATATACATCAAATTTCATAGCAATATTATGACTTAATATATATCTAAATAAATATGTATAAAAAGTATTGCATCAACCCCATTAGTAAAATCTGAGATCATATTAAAGGCATATTCCAAAAAAGTAAAATGTAACAAAAGTGATTAAGAATGTGATAAAAGATGATACAAAGTGGTGATAAACATAAAAAGGGAGATAAAAAGAGAAACACTTCCTTAATTGCTAGCCTATAAACCATAATTTAAATATAATTAAACATTTCAAAATCTATGTTCATGCCTGCAGGGGAAAGGGTGTCTAGTTCAAAAATCCACCTCATTTCAGCCTTATTTAAAATTTTCATAAAATCTCCCCCTCTCCATGGTTTTATTATTCCTTCAATACCTATAAAGTATAAACATTTTGGATCTCCGTTGTGGTATTGGGCAAAGTGGGCGGATACTGAATGGCTGAGTACCCTCTTTTTAATATTACCCACATATTGTATGCCACAATCACAAGCTAGCAAATAGATAACATTATTCACATTGCAGGAGATGAAAGCATTAATATTATATTTACTATTGGTAACATAAGAGGAAAAAGAGCTTGGTTTTTTTGCTTTTAATTGTTGTTTCTTTGCAGCCCTGACATGTGCCACAATTATAAAAACCTTTTAATTCTGAACCTAAAACATCTTTATTTGTTATTTCTTTTGTTATACAGCTTTTGGTCAAAATCCGTCCAAGATTCTTGGCCCCCCTGTACACAATTTTTGGTTTTTAATTGTAATTATACATATAGACATTACACAATAGTGCCACCAATATTATACAAATTCAACAATATAGCCTATAGCCCACATATTAAAATAAAATAGTATCTATCCCATATAAACCACCAGACCTTGTGCAAATAAAATTACAAATACGATTAACACAATCTAGTGCAAATAAAGTACTTAATCTCAACAATATAACTTTATCATATGAGAATAAGGGCATACTACAAGTCAACTAATCACAGCCATCATACGCAAAGAACACCAGCTGCAAACACATTGACCATTAACATAAAGTGCTTAGACTAGACTCAAGATAAACAATTGTATAGCTTCACCGGTCAAATCGCAAACGTTCCCTGTCTTGACACTGGTAGAAGCTCCAAAGTCAAACTTTTATAAAAGTACATGTTAGGAGTTTAAACTGATAATCAGTGATCGAGGAACGAGAGAAAACAGAACAAACAGACTCACACATACTTCTTCAAGAAAAAAAAATCATCTCTAAAGATACTTAATATTTTCCTCCTTGGCTTCCAACCAAACCATCTGCGCCCACTTCACTGAATAGAAAATGTTAGCAGTAGATGTAGTGCACCTCATCTGCCACTCTGCTATTCAAAAGCACTCACTGACTTCCTATTTCCTACCAAAATCAAGTCCTAATTTCCCTTAGAAATATTTAATAATGCCTCTCAGTTTAAATTTCAATCTACTCCAATCATTCAGTCCTTTTCATCTCTTATCACTTACATTTTTCACACCATTATTTAGAATTTTGGAATTAATCACACAAGAACCTCTAACACCAGATGATCTCCAGTACCAGGACTTTGAGATATGAACTTTACGTTGTTGGTTTTTTTTTTCTCATTATATCGTGCTCCAATTAGTTTTTCATTGTGCTTCTCATATTCATAAAATCCAAAATTAGGTTGCTCTTTATTATGATTGCTGTTAAAAGACAATAACCAAACAATTTGGTGTCAACTAATTAAACAAGACGGGTAATATGGCCTTTAGACGTTTGGTGACTAAGTCCTAAACTGTCAAAAACAATACTTTCTGGATTATTGGAGAAAGCATAACTCATACAGTGGGAGGGGACAATAGTATTAAAGAATTGGCCAAGGCAGCATTGATATAACAGAGCAAAGAACTATGAAACAGAGCCAACAGATGTCTATAAAGCATACTGTTCTAGGAATTATACAAGCTTTGCACCACCTCACATAGACGAATGTGGGCTAATTTCTATTCTTGTTGCAATCAGCTACAAACTTGATTAAGATGGCTGTTGGTGTGGTTAGTGATTTGAGGCCGTTAGCAAATGGTAACCTTTAACATCTCTCACAAAGGCTAAGAAAAGACAAGAAATATTAAATACCACCTGCTTCCTATGTTAAATGGTAAATCTATAAGCTCAGTGTATGCACTTCTCTATAAATACCTGTAAAATGTTACAAGTCAGTCGTATAGAAACATTAAGGGATTTATTCCTAGTCAGTACATTGTAATGAACTGAATTCAGGTTAAAATAGCCAAGCCGTACCTCATCTTGGTGTATTCTGATTTATTTAACAAGGTAATAAGCAGCCATTAGATGACATGGAGCATACTTGTTGTGCCAATAGATGTTTTGGGAACATTGATTTAAATTGCCCAAATTTAGCTTGCTGAAGTAATTTATGTGTGAAGAGTGTGTTTTCATTGTACAAAAGGAGTATATTTCAATAGAAATTGGCACTTTTATAAATTAAGCTTGTAACACCCCCCTGGCTGTCAATCAAACAAACGGTCCTGTTATTTCCTGGTTTGGAACTAAACTCAAGAGGCAGCATTTGCCCAAAGCACCTGCCTTGTAAATACTTCTCATTGAGCTACAGAAAGTCTGGGTGGTTTAATAAGGGAAGGTCTTGCAAAAGTAGCAGACAAGTGATTTGCATTTTTTGAACGCTGTTTTGGATATATTCCAATAAAAAAATGCAGAATTAAAGGCATGCATGTTTATATTGGGCGCCATACCTACTAAATAGTATTTTTTGGACAGTAGAGTGTCTCTTTAAAGGAGAAACATTCAACACAATCCATGGTGTTTCCCGCTTAAGAGGACAATATCACTCTGCATATTGTTAAGTGTGATCTTTGTCTCATTTTTCAAATAACAGGAATTGTCCACATTGTTATAATTTGAGAATAGTTTTGTGAGACTTTGAGCCACATCTAGAATTCTGCGGAGAAGCAACTTTAGGGGAACTATCAGCAAGAAAAGCAATGAAGAGTTTCTACTGATTGCTTGATATTTATCCCTGTTTCCAATTATTCCTCTTCATAAATATAATACTTTATATTTACCTCTGCTCACCTTTTTAATGGGTTTAATTTATCTTAAAACATGAACGCTATACAGGCAAGCTGTTTCTGCCACCACCTCAAATACATTTTAGTTTTGCACATCTGAACATCACGGCAATGGATTTCTGTTTCACGAGGCAATGAAAGGATTCAATTTACATATAGCTGAAGTTGTTCAGACATCGGGTTATATGAGCAGCTAACAAGACCCACCCATAAATACCTTAACATGAGAAGCAATTATAGCCTATGTCAGTCTCACCACTTAGTTGCTGTCATTTGGAAATCATATTTCTGGAGGGGCAGAGCTATTTGTAATAGCCCATCAAATCTCTGCAAGAAATACAAATATACTGCTTAGACAAAGAACCAAATGGAAAAGACAAAAAGTCAAAGAGATATAGAATGGAAATTGCAGATTTTCCTGTAAACAGACAGCACTTTACGGTGGATCATTTAAAAGCATGTTTTTGAAGAATATAGATGAATATACTTATCAGAAATTCTCTTTTCAAATACTTGGATAATGACTGCAAGTTGGCAAGATAGAAATCTACTGTATACTAAGATAGAAATCTACTGTGTAAGGCTTCAGACTGTGAAGATTTTTCCTCCAGTAATAATCCCAATAAAACTACATTTTCCATATTGCTCAGAAAAGCAAAAATGAATGTATTCCCTTTTTTTACCCAAAAAATCTGCAGTGAGAAAGCTAGTCAGCAGAATCCTTTAAATGTTACCCTTTACTTACTGTAGGTAACTTGGCTGAATTGTCAGGTTGTAGCCGGTGCACTATAAACTCAATTAGATAATCAATTATGTGAATTATACTACAGGCTGCATGGAGATTCTAAACCATGCAGGAATTATGACTATAAGCCATGGTTAATACAATGAGTATGACACAAAGAATTACTAGGTGTAACTGTATGGAGTGAAGCAGCCTTATTGTAAATGGATTGCTCCTTATTAGACATGTGCAATTCGTTATGTCCAGATGAATTTCGGCAATTCGGACACTCGGATGCTTCCGAATGTCTGAATTGCTGAATTCTCAAAGTGCTGAATTTCGGAAGTGCAGAACTGAGTGCCGAAGTGCTTCCGATTTCTGAAAAGTGTCAAAACAGGAGAGGGAGGGAATATTAAGGTAATGATGACAGGAATCTAACCCTAACCCTACCCCCTAACTCTAGTCCTAACCCTACCCCTCACCCTAACCCTACCTCTAACCCTTAACCCCTAACCCTACTCCTACCACTAACCTAACCCCTTCGGAAGTGCCAAACCGAACCGAAAGTGCCAAATTGCAGAAGTCCCGAATTGTGGAAGTGCCGAACCGAACCGAAGTGCCGAATTGCCGAAGTCCCAAACCAAACCAATTTTTTTTCCCATGCACATCCCTACTCCTTATTACTGAGGTGCATTGGACTGGCAATTTTAGAATTAAATGGCTTTAGAGGAGTAGTGGCTATGTAATAAGTGTAACAATACAATATAAAAACTGAGTCTAGTGTATAGGTATATATGACAAAAAGGTGAAAAGGAGGCTTGAATAGTAGGAGCATGGGGTAATAGAGGGAACACAATTAAAGAATGGGGACAGTGGAGTAAAGGGCATGTTATGGAAAAAGTTGTAAAATAGAGATTTTAATGGGTGTAGCACAAAGAATGTGGTTTGATACAGAGAAGAAGAAAAAATATAATGAATTGACTGCAAAAAAAAATACTTTAAATTCCTATCCTATTGATATTGTTTTAGTTTTTTTTTATCATTTTCATTGAATTATGTGAAGACTTGGGACAAAGTCACAGTATTGTAAATTTTGCAAGCAGCATAGCAAAGCATGTTGGAGGCTGCATCCTATATATATACATATATATACATCACAAAAAACATTATGAGAAACAATTTGAAATGTTAAAGTTAAATTTGTCATAGTAAGGACAAGAAAAATCTTTCAAAGTTGCACATTTACGGAACTAGAGCGGTATCGTTGATTTAATTTGTTTATTTTTCATTTTGATGAATCTAATTCTGTAAGCAAATGCCAAAACCAGACTGAAAAATGACCTTTATGCTCTTTCTTATTGTATATAATTTCAGTAGCAAAAATATTGCAGACCTTTCGAGTTAAGAGTAAATAAAGTGGGCTGTGCTATGGAGAAGTTGATATACAGGAATAAACTAGGACATATCTTATGTTCTCAACCCCCTCCATTCAGCAATATTTTTTGTAACATTTTTAATCCACACAAACAATAAGTATTTGTGTTGTCACTTGGGTTTATCATAGGTTGTGACATTTTTCAGTTTTGCTTGCTGTTTTGGTGTTTAGAAACCAAAAAAAAAGCTATAAAAGCTATAAAATGTTTTTCACACTAAATAGTCCTGTTTTCATGAAATACAATGTACTTTTCATTGTGTGAAAGAGCATTTTGTTACATTAATAAACATACGTGAAGGGTTCTACAGCTAGACGGAATTTATTTTTTTAGTAATAGCAGGATTTAGTCACTATTCTGGGAGTTGTGGGTAATAAACGTGGGGAATGCAAACTGTAGGTTAAAGCAGCAGAGCGGGAAAAATTCTTCAACAATTTTCCATGCTCAGCTTTTATGGTCCATAATCTGAAATTCCTCTGGTGATTCTCCACAGTTAATAGATTATTGAATAAATCTAATGCTCTAACTAATCATATTGCCTTTCTGGAATGAGACAAGAATTTAAATCCTCCAACTTGAAGGGTAGACCAGTTGAATGGAAGTCAAGAAAATAGAGCTTTTTAAAAAAATTTGTAGGGTATATATTTAATGGGTGTAGGGTAGACTGGTAGATTAGTGCTAGGGAAAAGACAAAGGCAAAGAGAGATTTTTAAATTTTCCTTTAAGCCCTTAATGAGTAAATGTTATACTTCACTATCACAGTCAGGTAATGGAAAACATTATGTCAGCATAATATACCTCACTTACTTAGCTTTGGTAGCGTTATAATGAAAAAGGATTGTTTAAACACATTGTTAGAATGTATATGGGGGTTGGGAAAGAAAAGGATATTGACCAATTCCATGTCTCTTTTTTAAAAATATATGAATTTACTTACAGAAAGATTTATAGTTGTCTGTCTGTGTGTCCAACTATCTATCCCTCCATTCTTACCTATCTATTGCATTATTATATGTTATATTTGCTACTAATTTTGCTAGAAAAATATATAGACATAATTTTAAAATTCACCTCAAAAATCTTGTCATGCACGCATTTATCCTTATTCTAGTGAGTGCTAACCTCATTACTCTAAAATAAATGCATTTTGTTTTGTCAAGGATACCCATTATTGCCTTCGAACAGTGAATGTGTAAAGTAGTCTACTTCTAGAAAGGCCTTAGCTTCAGTTTATACAAAAGGGGTGGGGAGCCATTTTTCTGCCAAGGGCCATTTGGATATTTATAATATAATTTGGTGCCATACAACATAATTAACTTAAACATTAGCCTGCTATATTTTGTCAAACATTTAATAAACTCACCCTTAATGTGATGGATGGAACTCCAGGTTTGCATCAGTCAGTCTGGAACACAGTTGACTCTTTGCGATGCTCACTACAGACAAGCTCGCTGACACATACTCACTACAGACAAGATCACTGACATGTACTCACTACAGACATGCTCACTGATACATACTCACTACAGACAAGCTCACTGACACATGCTTACTACTAACAAGATCACTGACACAAACTCACTACAGACATGCTCACTGACACATACTCCAGACAAGCTCACTGACACACACACACGCTCACTACTTACAAGATCACGGACATATGCTCACTACAGACAAGATCACTGACACATGCTCATTACAGACAGGCTGACACACAAACATGCTCACTAATAACAAGCTCACTGACACACATGTTCACTACAGACAAGCTAACTGACACACACACACAGCAAGCTAACTCACTAGCAGTCAAATACACACATAAGCTCACTCTTAGGCATGTGTTGCTGAGTAAGCAAACCTGGCACTGAATGTTGTGGGAGCACTGGGAGGTAAAGTTCCCACTTTCCAGCCTCCTCTGGTCGACAAGGTCAGCTGCCCGAGTCTGGGGGTGGAGCTTGAGTGCAGGGTAGAGCTAGAGAGGCACAGAAAGCTCCCTCCCTACAGTGCTCCCACCACCGCCGGCAGCTGTAATGCGGCTGCACCGGCACCCAGCACCTCCCTCCTTAGTTCTCTCAGCCTCTCACTCACAGTCCAAAGGGGAAAAATAATTTAAATGTCATTAGTACTATTGAATTTTGAGCCACATGTGCGGTTGCTTTGGCAGGGCCAGAAAAAATGATTTCACGGGCCGGACTTTCCTGACCCTTCTGTTATGGGGACTCTGTTGCACTCAGACCACTTTGTCTCAAGGCAGGATCAGCAATGTTTTTTTTTTGCAGGGTTAACCTGACTCTCCAGTGGCTGTCATACTAACATTTTTCCTTGCATGTGCGCTAGCCTCCCAATGCTTTCTTAGCATAGAATCATTGTCAAAGAGGCAGCACTTCCCAAAGTTTCACTAGCCCTATGAGGGATAAAATCGAAGCAAAATTTAACCCTAGCAGCAGGGGCCTTCTAACCTAAACAGTGACTAGGGCAATGTACTATTTGGAATACACTTTTGTATTCCTAATGATTTTGTGTCCCTTTACGTATAGTATTATTATTTACAATGATATCTTCATGTCTATCAATCCACCCGTCTATTTTTCTATCTGTCTATCTAATCACCATCATTATTATTATATTATTATTATATTATAATTATATTATTGTTATTATATACTAGGATAAATTGTTCTGTTTATCTAAGTATCAGACCATCCGCCAGTCCATTCTATCTATCTATCTATCTATCTATCTATCTGTCTGTCTATCTGTCTGTCTGTCTGTCTGTCTATCTATCTATCTATCTATCTATCTGTCTGTCTATCTGTCTGTCTGTCTGTCTATCTATCTATCTATCTATCTATCTATCTATCTGTCTGTCTGTCTATCTATCTATCTATCTATTTAATCTACCTATCCAGATTAAAGCAGATAGTCAGCACTGCCTCTGTAAATTCATTATTTTTTCTATTTGCTTATTTTTTTTTAAATGAAATAATGACAGAACTAATTGTATACATTTAGAGCAAAATCATCCTGTTTAGAGTATATAAGAGCAAGGTACTTTTTTTACATCATCAGTGTTGACCTACATTTTGTATATTTGGGTTTTAATCCCACACAATTCAGTATTTAGCAAATAAACCTCTTACCTTCCCTATAATTTATCATATTTCTTGAACTCCTGTCAGCTTGGAGGGACGTATTCATGATGGCTTCAATACAGAATTATCTAGGGAGTTTGTTCAGGAAGATTGCCTTTGCGATACGATAGAATTTGTGTTAGCAGTAGATTAATGTACATTAAACACATAGCTTGTGCCTTTTCAGATAGCATTTTTGCATCTTCAGAGTGAAATTGTATTAATGTAAATATGCATAAAGAAGAACCATATATTAAAGTAATAACTCTGTAGGAAAAAAAATAAATTCTTAAATGACTTTTGTGACAGATTTGTTTTAAGCAGCAAGCGTGTGCAAATAGGAGCAATCATTTAAATTTGGGTAAATAGCATAATTTGCATATTGCTGCCTAAAGTTTTTAAATTGCATTTCAAATATAACAGCCGTTAGACTTTGAGATATTGGTTTCATAACATGTGGATGTTCACATAAATGTATTTTTCTTGAATTAGCCTGTACCCTTTATGTGTCTCCACAACATACATTTCTAATTTGTACTGACATGTTCAATGGTTTGTTTCTGTAAAAAATATTTTATTCTCTTTAGTCTTCTATTGACTTCAGACTTGTGCACAATGGAAAAATTCAGCTCAGTTTGAGCCATTTTCCCCAATAAAATTTGGGGTAAATGTTTTTTTTTTTTGTGACGCCCAAATTTCGGCCATATGTTGTTTAAGCTCGGTAGAATTTGTCTGCCAAAAAAATTATTTGAGAACCAAATCAGGCAAACCAAAAGGGCACGAAAATGGGCCAATGTATATGTTTTGCAGTACACTTATAGGAGCATTTTCCTACTATTTGATTCACAAATCAAGTGAAAAAAGTCGATCACTTCTCAATTGATTTGTGAATAAAATCAACATACAGTGTCTGTCCCCTAGCCATCAGTTATCTTTTACCCCATCATCCCTTTTTTTTTTTTTAGGTGCAATGGGTGGAATTTAGAACCTCAAACTAAAACAGATATGCTCAGTCATTGCACGTTTCTGTTGGTTTGTGATTTGAATGCATCTTGTTTTGAAGTTCAGGAAGCTCAGGAATTCGACTGATCACCCGATCGGCCCATATCTGGCTGAATTGTAGCTTTGAACGACACAAACCTACAAGCCTAACTGACTTCCAATATTATTTATTGTTTTATACAAACCAAAATAGAACTAACATTCTTAAAATGCACCTGCCAACAGGGTACATCCCTGAGTCCAATTTAAATTTAGGCAGCTTAAAGGGAGACCCAAGTCCCACTACCACTTGATCTGTGAATACAATCAACATATAGTTTTATAGATTTTAAGTTAAACAAGAAGCTTTAGAAATGTTTTTCAACATTCTGCTTCCTACTCTTGCCATCTCTGTGCCACCTCCTTTTTCTGGACGATTATTATACCCATGAACAGCTCCTGTTCTATCCTCACTTCTAGCCTGCAGTGACAAGAAACACTGTTTTGTTCAATGAGTGAACCATTATTTATACTTTTACAGCTACATGCAAGTAACTCTACTCTACAATTCTGATTGTCAACATTTTACATTTCTTTTTAAAGTTTAGTAATCTTTTCAGCCACATGGTGGCAGTTGTCATTAATACGTTTTTTTAAACAATCCCCTATTGGTAAAATAAATAAATCAATAAGTAAATAAATGAACACATAAATAAATAATAAATAAGGATTACAGCTCTGGATGTGTCATGTGTAAGCAAACTATGATATCTGTCATGGGTTAGTACACTATGTATGTTTTGTCTAATAAAAAAAATACATTTTAATATATAGGATCTAAAAAAATATTTATTTTACTTTTTTGCCTTTCTGAAGAACCTCCTCTTTATTGAAGCCCAAAGCTTTTTTTTTGTTATGCTCACAGCACAGCAATGCCAGTCAGTAAGAGTTTCGTACATACTTTTAGATAGATTGTGGCTCAATCACAGAATGTAAAGTCTCCAAAAATACGCTAGAATGGAGCCATTGATGCCGCAGAGTGTGCACATATCAACAAACCTGGAAAGAACCAGGTAATTAATCGATTATCAAAATTGCATGATTATATAATGCCTTTTCTGGTGATTTTGCCAGTAAAATGTATATATATATATAATTTTAAACTTCACTAAAAATGGCAGCATATGCCAGCATAAAATATCCTAATTATTTAGTTGTGATAGCTTTATAGAGTAAAATGATTGGTTGAACACATTCTTATGATGTATGTATGGCATTGGGTGTGAAGCGGTTAAGGACCAATTCCATTTCTCATTTTTTAAAATATATTAATTTACTCTCAGATAAATAAATATCTGTCTGTCTTTCTGTTTGCCCTTCCCTCTGTCCATGCATCACTCAATCCATCTCTCTCTCTCTCCATCCATCCATGTATCTATCTATCTATCTATCTATCTATCTATCTATCTATCTATCTATCTATCTCTTTCTCTCCATCCATCCATCCATCTATCTATCTATCTATCTATCTATCTAGCTATCTATCTATCTCTCTCTCTCTCTCCATCCATCCATGTATCTATCTATCTATCTATCTCATTATTAGATATTGTATTTGCCTGTGAATATGTCAATGAAATGTATATATATAATTTTAAAAAATCATCTAAAATTAACCTTGTCATGCACACATTTGTAAATGAGGTGAAATCTTTAAATTATTACAGATCCTTATTCTAGTGAGTGTAAACCTTGAAACTTGCAAAATTCTGTCTGTCTGTCTGTCTATCTAATCTATCTGTCCAGATTAAGGCATATAGTCAGCACTGCCTCTGTGAATTAATTATTTTTTTCTAGAATAAAATGAGCAAGTCCCTAAGCAGAACCTTCCAATGATGTTCACACTGCGCCTAACAACTAGTTTATCTTAAAAAGGCAGACAAGTAAACGAACAGTGAAAGGGCCATTTTATGCAATCACTGGCAATTCTGACCTTGTCTACATCCTATAATATCTATTCTTCAGCAATCCTCAGCATCCTGTCATAAAGTAACAGCAAGGACTCTCTATAATAATGTACAGCCTTCCTGAACACACAAGCAGTTTTGCAAAAGCTAAATTCCATTTATGGTGCTTTTTCGGGAGCTTTGTTTGCAACATACAATGCTGACTCAGCAACTTCTGACCCAGCTTTTTGAAATTAACTTTTTTTTTTACTGAAAACATTAATGTTTTTTTTTTTAGTATAGGAAGCTTGTGCAACTGCATTTTTATTTGCTGTCAATAAAAAAAAAGTTCTCTTTTTTCAAACACCGGCAAATTATTTTTACGAACTGCCATTACACATTTTTTCCTTTGTAATTGCAATGCAATCTCCATTTTTCCTAATATTTAAAGATATAACCTGATTTTTTTTAAGGTTATATAGCAATGTTTTATGTATATAAAATTCTCCAACTTGCTATATTGTTAAAGCCGCATTCAGTGCTCAACTCTGCAAGCCTTCCACTGGCTCTGCTTAAATTTATGGACAAGACTGAACTCCTTAATTATCTTATTAAGCCCTTCGCAACTGAGCCTCCCATTCATTAGTTCTACTACCAAATACACCCCTATTCAGATCTTGTGCTTTTTTTATGACCCAAGACTATCCATTTGTCTCATCCTATTCTACCTCTTCTACTTCCAAGACTTTCTCCAGTGTGCCCCATATCTCATTTCATCTGATCTCTGTCTCTCCTCATCCTTCACCATTTGCAAGAGTTTCATCAAAACCCATCTCTTTGAAGTGGGGACAGCCACAAGATTCCTGTGTCTTGTATGCATAGAAACCATATGTCAAATGATCCATATGGCAAAGTCGGTTGAAAATTTTATTATAAGAGGGAAGAAAACGCAAGAGGGATTAAGGAGAGTGGACTTCTTTCGGATCTGTGCTCTGTGCATTCTGAGTGTACTGGAGTATTCGTCTACAAGTGCAAACCTATCTGACCAATCAGTGACTGAGCTTTCAACCATCTATGTTTACGAAGAGTTATCTTCAATGACTAAGGGCTCAACAAGTACACTACATATCTCTAACTGGGATATACAGGGATCAAGATAGCTTTACAGAACAGGTTTTCCAGACTAAATCCTTAATATACTAGAAACTGATTCATTTAATCTCATTGGTACTAAAGTTCTGCCGCAAAATTCGAAAAACTCAAGTCTAAGTGACTACCATATGACTAGTACATTGTGTTAGCTTCAGCGAATATTGAAAGAAGTACATCACTCTTAGGTCTTTGTGACACAAAATAAACAAAATTTCCAGTCACAGGTGCCAGGTGACAGGAACAGTACCATGTGCAATTGGACAAAAAAAAAGTCACATCTGTTCCACTTCTCTACGGAATCCATCAGAGAGTAATCTTGCTCTCTGGTGGAAGACATTCTCTTCTGGCTTTTATTGGATCATTGCTCTGCTGACACCATTAGCTTGTCATCTCCATCAAGAAACTCTGCGGGGTTCACTACTGTTTAGATCAGATTGTGTTGTAAGCAAGTTTTCTCTCGCTAATGATTTCAAGGATCAGTTGTTAAAAAACAATCTTAAAATGCACACTTATGCAAATATGAAAGTAATTTTTTTTTAATCAGAAAAATGATATTCATAGTTAAATGGATTAAAATTCTCAATCACATACGGATTGCCTTCTTATTCTAACCTGATAATATATACTTGTTCAATGCAGTGAAAATTCCCTTGCTGGATTAATGCTTATTTACACATAGTAGACTTAATAGACATGGTTTTGCATTTGTGTAAGCATCTTCACTTACTTCGTAACTGTTTGTCCTAAAAAAAGTCTCTCATTTTGTAAAGTACTGAGAAATATTTAACCGTTTCACAACCAATTCTGTGTATGCGATATGTTTGTTGTGCATTGCTCTGCAATGCAAACTAACTACTTAAGGAAAAGAGAATACATTTGTGTGTGTGTCTAGAACATGGAGGAGACATATTTTTAATTTCTGTAATGCCTCCAGTCTGTTTTTCTGCTGACTGATGTTACAGTATGCATGAGCCTAAATGATGCAGTTTGTAAAGTGTTGATGAACAGCACACAACTGGAAGAACAAGCTATACAGTTGCAAGAAAAAGTATGTGAACCCTTTGGAATGATATGGATTTCAGCACAAATTGGTCATAAAATGTGATCTGATCATCATCTAAGTCACAACAATAGACAATCACAGTCTGCTTAATCTAATAACACACAAATAATGAAATGTTGCCATGTTTTTATTAAACACACCATGTAAACATTCACAGTGCAGGTGGAAAAAGTATGTGAACCCGTAGACTAATGACATCTCCAAGAGCTAATAGGAGTGAGATGTCAGCCAACTGGAGTCCAATCAATGAGATGAGATTGGAGGTGTTGGTTACAGCTGTCCTGCCCTATAAAAAACACACACCAGTTCTGGGTTTGCTTTTCACAAGAAGCTTTTCCTGATGTGAATGATGCCTTGCACAAAAGAGCTCTCAGAAGACCTACGATTAAGAATTGTTGACTTGCATAAAGCTGGAAAGGGTTATAAAAGTATCTCCAAAAGCCTTGCTGTTCATCAGTCCACGGTAAGACAAATTGTTTATAAATGGAGAAAGTTCAGCACTGCTGCTACTCTCCCTGGGTGTGGCTGTCCTGTAAAGATGACTGCAAGAGCACAGCGCAGAATGCTCAATGAGGTGAAGAAGAATCCTAGAGTGTCAGCTAAAGACTTACAAAAGTCACTGGCAAATGCTAACATCCCTGTTAGCGAATCTACAATACGTAAAAACACTAAACAAGAATGGATTTCATGGGAGGATACCACAGAGGAAGCCACTGCTGTCCAAACAAAACATTGCTGCATGTTTACAGTTTGCACAAGAGCACCTGGATGTTCCACAGCAGTACTGGCAAAATATTCTGTGGACAGATTAAACCAAAGTTGAGTTGTTTGGAAGAAACACACAACACTATGTGTGGCAAAAAAGAGGCACAGCACACCAACATCAAAACCTCATCCCAACTGTGAAGTATGGTGGTGGGGGCATCATGGTTTGGGGCTGCTTTGCTGCAACAGGGCCTGGAAGCTATCATCAAAGGAAAAATTAATTCCCAAGTTTACCAAGACATTTTGCAGGAGAATTTAAGGCCATCTGTCTACCAGCTGAAGCTCAACAGAAGATGGGTGTTGCAACAGGACAATGACCCAAAGCATAGAAGTAAATCAACAACAGAATGGATTAAAGAGAAGAAAATACGCCTTCTAAAGAGTCCTGACCTCAACCCGATTGAGATGCTGTGGCATGACCTCAAGAAAGCGATTCACACCAGACATCCCCAGAATATTGCTGAATTAAAACAGTTCTGTAAAGAGGAATGGTCAAGAATTACTCCTGACCATTGTGCATGTCTGATCTGCAACTACAGGAAACATTTGTTTGAAGTTATTGATGCCAAAGGAGGTTCAACCAGTTATTAAATCCAAGGGTTCACATACTTTTTCCACCTGCACTGTGAATGTTTACATGGTGTGTTCAATAAATACATGGCAACATTTCATTCTTTGTGTGTTATTAGTTTAAGCAGACTATGATTGTCTATTGTTGTGACTTAGATGATGATCAGATCACATGTTATGATAATTTTAATGGTATGTGTATTTTAACAGTGAGAGGCGGAATTAAAAACAAAAGAATGCAGAAAAGTGCATGTCAAATAAGTTATAAATTGATTTGCATGTCAATGAGTGAAATAAGTATTTAATCCCCTATCAATCAGCGAGAGTTCTGGCTCCCAGGTGTCTTTTATACAGGTAACAAGTTGAGATTAGGAGCACTCCCTTAAAAGAAGTGCTCCTTATCTCAGCTCATTACCTATATAAAAGACACCTGTCCACAGAAGCAATCAATCAGATTCCAAACTCTCCACCATGGCCAAGACCAAAGAGCTGTCCAAGGATGTCAGGGACAAGATTGTAGATCTACACAAGGATGGAATGGGCTACAAGACCATCACCAAGCAGCATGGTGAAAATATGACAGCAGTTGGTGTAATTATTCGCAAATGGAAGAAACACAAAATAACTCAGTCTCCCTCGGTCTGGTGCTCCATGCAAGATCTCACTTCGTGGAGTTTCAATGATCATGAGAACGGTGAGGAATCAGCCAAGAACTACAAGGGAGGATTTTGTTTATGATCAATGACCCCAATAACACCATCCCCACCATCAAACATGGAGGTGGAAATATTATGCTTTGGTGGTGTTTTTCTGATAAGGGGACAGGACAACTGCACCGCATAAAAAGGAGGATGGATAAGGCCATGTACCATCAAATCTTGGGTGAGAACCTCCTTCCCTCAGCCAGGGCATTGAAAATGGGCAGTGGATGGGTATTCCAGCATGACAATGACCCAAAACACACAGCCAAGGCAACAAAGGAGAAGAACATTAAGGTCCTGGAGTGGCCTAGTCAGTCTCCAGACCTTAATTCCATAGAAAATCTGTTGAGGGAGCTGAAGATTCAAGTTGACAAACGTCAGCCTCGAAACCTTAATCACTTGGAGAGGATATGCAAAGAGGAGTGGGACAAAATCCCACCTGAGATGTGTGCAAACCTGGTGGCCAACTACAAGAAACACCTGACCTCTGTGGTTGCCAACCAGGGTTTTGCCACCAAGTACTACGTCTAAAGGGTCAAACACTTATTTCAGTCATTGACATGTAAAACAATTTATAACTTTTTTGACGTGTTTTTCTGGATTTTATTTTTATTATTCTGTCTCTCACTGTTAAAAAAACACCTGCCATTAAAATTATAGACTGATAATTACTTTGTCAGTGGGCAAATGTTTCAAAAACAGCAGGGGATCAAATACTTTTTTCCCTCACTGTAAATGATGGTAGAAACCCATGTGCCTCATCTTTTGCAATCACAAACAGACAAGTCACAGTTTAGTTTCGTGTTCTGTAGTTCACTGTGACAAATCTACTTTAAGGAAGGCTGGTTATAGGCATATGTCAGGGTATGCATGACAATCAATATTGTAATATATGTTGTCTTTTATATGTTCAAGATTAACCCTCTCATTTGAACTGTTTTCAGTTACACTTTAAGTAACGTGAGCTACTTACTAAACTGGGATGGAGGGAAGAAAAAACAAGCACCAAAAGTCTGGATGCGTTTCTCTTAGATGCTATCCCAACAGCTACCTGCTACTGAGATTTGTTTTTTTAATGGGATCAGTAAACATGACCCAAACTCTTAAAATACAGTTGTCTCACTCTAGGACAGTGGTGTGGAACCTTTGGCCCTCCAGATGTTCTGAACTACATTCCCCATAATGCTCTTATATCCAGAATGCTGGCAAAGCATCAAGGGAGATGTAGTCCACAACATCTGGGGTGCCGAAGGTTCCCCCCTCTAGGAGCAAATGAAAAGAATGGAATGTCGACATCTGCCTCATGACCTCTTGCCTGGGGCCACATGTTTTTGAAGTGATCACCTCCATGTCATTAAATGATTTAATGTATCTATTCTAACGTGAAACAAACATTTATGAGCGGGAAATGCAATAGCAAATTGTTATTAAAATAAAATGATAAATTAAATGTGAAAGGAAAAAATACAATAAGGAACATTTCATTTGATTCCTATTTTTTATTTGAGTTGCAAAAATAAATATATTACAAATATAATTACACTAATGTGATAAATAGCGCATAAAAATGCACACAGAACATATAACTGTTTTCAAGAACACGTTGTATCTAGTGGACTTGGTGATTTTAATTCGAGAAGAGATTTGCGCAGTTATGACATTTTCAAATAACTTGTTTGATTAATACATCAATGCTGATGCTAAATGCAAAACATGTAATTATTAATATCTGCTTGTGTTTTTTGAAAAATGTTATTAGTACACAACTACCTAGTGAATGTTTAATGCAACAAACATGGCATTTTAACTGGTGAACAAACAGTTAAAACGCTTGGAGAAAAAAAATAGAATGCTTGCATATAGCTGTCTTGGCAAAAATCATGCATCATAATATAACTCTCTAAATGTCTCCAGACTGCATTCCCCGGTATGTCTAGAAAGTGACAGACTCTATTGCTATATTGAGATGCTACAACACATCATGTAGGAAATAAGTTTGCTGTTTTTTGCAAGGTCCTCCCTCTGTTTTCCAATAGCTTTATTTCCCAGACAATGATGTCTGAGCTGCTAATTTGAATAGATATATGCTATAGGACCTGTCACTGAATCACCAGTAAAAGCTTTGGCAGGAAAATGAGCCACACATAGTACAGCAATATCCCCATGCAGAGGCGTAAAATCATGGATTGTCAAACTCGGATGCTACACTGCAAAACTCATCAGGGATCTGACAAACAGAGATGGTGAGAGATGCCGTGCGTTGGGGCAGAAAGCTTGATTCTGATTACTTAAATTCACTTCATCTGTCTGTTAGAATTGCGTCTGCTGAGTAGAAACATTCCAACGCTTTTTAAAGGTTAAATCAGATGAACTGTTTTTGGGTTCAAGACGATTTCTAGACTGCAAACCTGCCAAATCTTGTTTCCCAAAAAATACATGCATTTATAAGAAGATCATGGTGCTGACATGTCGTGATTGCTGTCCATGGTCCTGACATATTGTAGTTCTGTCCTTGGTGCTGACATTATATGTTTGCTGTCCATGGTGCTGACAGGTTGTCATTGGCAGCCATGGTGCTGACCTTGTATTATCACTGTCCATGGTTTTGATATGTCATGGTTGCAGTCCATGGTGCTGACCTTGTATGATTGCTGTCCATGGTTCTGATATGTCATGGTTGCTGTCCATGGTGTTGATCGGTTGTGATTGAGCTTCATAGTGCTGACTTAAATTATTGCTGTCCATGTTGCTGACATCATATGATCACTGTCAATAGTGCTGATATGTCGTGACTGCTGCTCTTGGTGCTGACATATCATGATTGCTGTCCGTAGTGCTGACAGGCTGTAATTGCTGTCCATGGTGCTGACATGTCGTGATTGCTGCCTGTGGTGCTGACATGTCGTGAATGCTGCCCACTGTGTTGACATATCATGATTGCTATCCATGGTGCTGACATGTCATGATTGCTGTCTGTGGTGCTAACATTTTGTGATTGCTGTCCATGGTGTTGACATGTCGTGATTGGCATCCATGGTGCTGACTGTCGTGATTGGCATCCATGGTGCTAATATATTGTTTTTGCTGTCCATAGTGCTGACATGTCGTGATTGGTGCCCGTGGTGCTGACATGTTGTGATTGCTGTCCATGGTGCTGACAAGTCGTGATTGGCATCCATGGTGCGGACTGTCGTGATTGGCATCCATGGTGCTAATATATCGTGATTGCTGTCCGTAGTGCTGACCTGTCGTGATTGGTGCCCGTGGTGCTGACATGTCGTGATTGCTGTCCGTGGTGCTGACATGTCGTGATTGGCATCCATGGTGCTGACTGTCGTGATTGCTTTCCATGGTGCTGGCATGTTGTGTTTGGCTATATAATGAAGGGATAATAACATTAAAAATAGCCAAATAAAAAAATGTGTGTGGTTTTATCCAGATTAAACAAATACACATATACAAGGAGATACATTTGGATGATTGCTCTACCTATTCATTCATCCATCGAATGCAAAACAAATAACTAAATACATATATGAAATAGAATATGCAAGTAAAATGGAAATACACATTTAATTTATTTGTGCACGTCTTCTTATTATCAAGCAGTCTTTTATTTGTAGTGAGCATCTTACACCCTGCCAGTAACTACAGGTAGATCAGAGATTTTATAACAAAGCTTTTTTTTTTATACCGATACTTTAGAATCTGAATGTACCAATTCCCTGTAATGTTCTGTGCAGGTATGTCCTTTTGGCATTCTGCCTTACAGAGATCCTAAATAATATATACTGTCTATGGGCTCTTCCTTTGAAATGAAGTGATGCATTGATCTGGAAACAGAGGCAATCTAAGGTCTTTTGAAGTAATAAACTTTTACTGTAGGTAATCTTGGTAATATTCCATAGGAGGGACTCAAATATTGATGGTTTATATGCTGCTATCTTTAGTAGATGTTGTTTTGCTGAAAAGTCCTGAAAGTCCAATTACCTGTCTGCAATATATACTTCTCATAATAATTTTCTTGTGCAATTGCATAGTTTCATGCACAATTGTATGTGTAATTTGCTACAACTTACATAACATTTTGTTCAGCATCCTGTGTGAAAATAAGGTTCTACTTTGATGTAGAATCAGTATCTGGCATGTACATGCTCAGTATCGCTATGGCTTTCTCAAAGAACAAAAGATGGAGACCAGGTCTTTCTTATTTGACAAGGCTGGTGTTAGACAGCAGCACCATAAGATGGGTGCCATTCAGAGGTCACCTTTTTTCAAGGAAATACCCTAAACACTGAAAAAACTTTAGCTTAAAAAAGAAGTCAACGCCAGGTGAGGCAAGCCTCGGCCAACAATATTTCAATATTTCTTCTCTGGATTGGTGCAGAGGGACTGGTAATAGTGGTCTCTATACCCAGTAATGCATTTTATTATTCAGCATTTCTTTCATCCTAGCAGGTAGGGCAGGTGGGCATCAAGTACATGACATGCTCTGGGGACATGTAGCACTCTTCAGTTGCAGTCTATGGCTGAAGTCTGGAATGTTTTTATAGATATTTGATGTGTGGGTAATTACAGTTTGTGGACATTATGGTCCAAACAATCATTATATCTAAATTCTGGTTGCATTTTTAGAAAAACAAAATAATTGACATACTATCGGTGTCCGACGTACAACAAACAATATTTTTCAATCTTCTTTTATAAAAATAAAAAAATACTACAAAAATGGCTAAATAAAAATCCATAATAACCTGATAAAACTATACACAAATACACACATATTAATATATATATATATATATATATATATATATATATATATATATATATATATATATTCCAAGAAAAGTGCACTCACAGAGAAATCACGAAAAAGTCCCACAGAGGACTGACTGAAACGTTGACACAAATGAGGTGTATCTATGTTGCACAATAAAAGAATTGGAAAATCAACTACATAGTATTTTCTTGGATTATGTACATGGCTGAAGTAAGCACCCAGGCAAGCACCAGACCATGTGACACAGTGCTGGACCCACGTGGACATATATACATATATATATATACACACAGAATCTCACAAAAGTGAGTACACCCCTCACATTTTTGTAAATATTTTATTATATCTTTTCATGTGACAACACTGAAGAAATGACACTCTGCTACAATGTAAAGTAGTAAGTGTACAGCCTGTATAACAGTGTAAATGGGCTGTCCCCTCAAAATAACTCAACACACAGCCATTAATGTCTAAACCATTGGCAACAAAAGTGAGTGCAACCCTAAGTGCAAATGTCCAAATTTGGCCCAATTAGTGATTTTCCCTCCCCGGTGTCATGTGACTCATTAGAGTTATAAGGTCCCAGGTGAGAATAGGGAGCAGGTGTGTTAAATTTGGTGTTATCACTCTCATACTCCCTCATACAGGTCACTGGAATTACAACATGGCACCTCATGGCAAAAAATTCTCTAGGGATCTGAAAAAAAAGATTTGTTGTTCTACATAAAGATGGCCTAGGCTATGAGAAGATTGCCAAGACCCTGAAACTGAGCTGCAGCATGGTGGGCAAGACCATACAGTGGTTTCACAGGACAGGTTCCACTCCGAACAGGCCTCATGATGGTCGACCAAAGAAGTTGAGTGCACGTGCTCAGCGTCATATCCAGAAGTTGTCTTTGGGAAATAAACTTATGAGTGCTGCCAGCATTGCTGCAGAGGTTGAAGGGGTGGGGGTCAGCCTGTCAGTGCTCAGACCTTATGCCACACACTGCATCAAATTGTCTGCATGGCTGTCATTCTAGAAGGAAGCCTCTTCTATAGATGATGCACCAGAAAGCCCGCAAACAGGTTGCTGAAGATAAGCAGACTAAGGACATGGATTACTGGAACCATGTCTTGTGGTCCGATGAGACCAAGATAAACTCATTTGGTACAGATGGTATCAAGCGTGTGTCGTGGCAACCAAGTGAGGAGTACAAAGACAAGTGTCTTGTCTACAGTCAAGTATGTTGGTGGGAGTGTCATGGTCTGGGCCTGCATGAGTGCTGCCGGCACTGGGGAACTACAGTTAATTGAGGGAACCATGAATGCCAACATGTACTGTGGCATACTAAAGCACAGCATGATCCCCTCCCTTCAGAGACTGGGCTGCAGGGCAGTATTCCAATATGATAACAACCCCAAACACACCTCCAAGATGACCACTGCCTTGCTAAAGAAGCTGACGGTAAAGCTGATGGACTGGCAAAGCGTGTTTCCAGACCTTATTGAGCATCTGTGGGGCATCCTCAAATGGAAGGTGGGGGAGTGCAAGGTTTATAACATCCACCAGTTCCGTGATTTCGTCACGGAGGAGTGGAAGAGGACTCCAGTGGCAACCTGTGAAGTTCTAGTGAACTCCATGCCTATGAGGGTTAAGGCAGTGCTGGAAAATAATGGTGGCCACACAAAATATTGATACTTTGGGCCCAATTTGGACATTTCTACTTAGGGGTGTACTCACTTTTGACATTAATAGCTGTGTGTTGAGTTAATGTGAGGGGACAGTAAATTTACACTGTTATACAGGCTGTACACTTACTACTTTACAATGTAGCAGAGTGTCATTTTTTCAGAGTTATAAAGATATAATAAAATATTTACAAAAATGTGAGGGGTGTACTCACTTTTGTGAGATACTGTATATATATAAAGATATGTATATATATATATATATATATATATATATATATATATATATATATATATATATATATTCACAAAATCTGCAGGATAAATTGATAAAATAAAAACCACAATCCCAAAAAAGACTTCCACGCCAATCACAGTGATCCAACTGAGTATTCAAGACATGCGAATGCCTTTATAATTGCACTAAAGATGTTTGCCTTTTGCCTGAAAGCAGCGCTATTTACTCTGTTAATTGTTAGGTTAGGACTCACCTTGAAGCTGGTATGGGAGCTTATAGATAAATGGATTCTGATAGTTATTCTAATATTGAAATGGACATGCATCACTTGACAGTTATTTTTTAAGTCAGCAAGCAAACAAGCATACAAGCCAAAATAAAGCAAGAAAACTTAGATAGTATGTAATAAACATTTCAAAAACTTACTAGAAACTTAGTCAGATTGCATTGTTAGGCACACCTCTCAGCCAGGGGAGTTTCTTCAGTCTCCCTCTTACCCATCTCAGGTTCAGACCAGTCCACTAATGACATAAACAGGGCAACACTGTGCAGCAGCAGGAGAGACAAATACAAAAAAATAAGTCCTGCGCTCACTCCCATCACTCCTGGGCGTCAGCAACGACCACTGTACACATGAGCCCCAATATATAGTAAAAAACAAAGAAAAAAGTTACCTGTGCTCTCTCCTTAATCCCTATGTATATTTAGACAAATTGAGGTTATTGAGTTACTCTAATGGCCATTGGAGGGAATGCCCACCTGCCAACGTCAAGGCAGAACCCCCAAGCGGGTCCTACACTGACCCTTCACCTTGCTTCCTTGAGCTTCTGGTAAAGATATCTCTAATGAGACAGAGAGGGGTATTTTTCTATATACACCCCTATATACTTATTAACCCTTAATAGGGAACACATGGGATGGGCGGCAGCATTGTAACAAATACTTTTTGTATCACACAGCTTTGTTACAATGCTGCAGTCCATCCCATGTGTTCCCTATTAAGGGTTAATAAGTATATAGGGGTGCACATACAAAAATACCCCTCTCTGTCTCATTGGAGATATATTTGACAGAAGCTCAAGGAAGCAAGGTGAAGGGTCAGTTTAGGACCCGCTTAGGGGGGCTGCCTTGACATTGGCAGGCAGGCATTCCCTCCAGCAGGAGAGAAAAACCCAACACCAGAGCCTGCTCTGCATGATCACACTGATCAGACTCCCTGTCTTTACCATCTGTCAGGATGTTTTTAAGGTAAAGAGAAGGTAATATATAAAAAGAATATCATATTTACCTGCTTTTTTCAGGCTGCAGAGTGAGACAACTGTTCCATTCAAAGCTAAAGCTTTTGAATGAGACAGGTGTCTCATGGCAATGCACATGTCTTTAAATCTGTATAGGGATTTAGGTGTGCAGGTAACTCTTTTGATCTTGGTTAAACATTTGGGGTGATGAATGCTATAGCTAAAGAGCAATGAGAGTTGGAGTGCAGGACATGTTTTTTAAAAACACATTTAGTCAGTTATCCCCAGCTTCAAATGGGAAGATTTGACAGTTCTGTATCAGCCACTACTCACTGAGTGTAGCAGCAACCACTTTAGTGAGGAACAGCTGATTGGTAACAGTTACCGACAACGTTAAAAACAAACTCTTAGTTTTCCATAAAGTAGAATATAATCATCGGCTGCTCTTGTGGAGCTGGAATGATGTGAGCAACACTCGTGGGGCTTCAATAAATTTTATCTCTAAAACTGCTGGAGAGATAGAGGTTTTACAAAGACACTGATGATTTTCAAATAAACTATATATTCCTTTGACTTTTCACTAAGCTTTTCCCCTGCACACACACGTTTTGCTTAGATGAAATATTTTGTTTTAATTAAAAGATTTTTTTTTTGTTGTTAATCTTTTTCTTGCACATGCTGCATAAAAAAAAAAACTATGCAGGTATTTCAAAGATGACTTTCATTTTTATTTAGGCATCAAGCGGCCTGCTGTCTCCGCATTCAAATGGAAGGCAGAGAGGCACAATTCCGGGAGGCAGATCTCACTGGACTTGTTGAAAGAATAATGTATATATATATATAACAAAAAAGAAAAAGACTGGAAAAGTTACTATCTAAAGCCGCAACAGGAAAGATTCTTTGATTCTCTATCTATTGTGTTTGTCAGTCTCTCAATGTCTATTAGAGACATTGCTATCGGTGGCAATCCAGTAATATTTTATGTATTTAATATATGTTTAACCCCCTCGGGACAAAGTCTTCAATCAAGACATTGTTAGTAGCATTGTCTATCCTGTTGGTCTTTAATAGGTTAATATAACATATTATAAATTAGAACACCTGAATAAAAATGGAAAAGAATACATGTGTTTTGGTTTCCTGGGGTACTTTAGAAAGGATAACGTGTCTTCTTATATTAAAAGACCTCTTTAAATTAATTACTAAAACAAACTAAGAAAGGCTGGCAGGTTTTATTTAATGTAAACAAAATATTCGGAGGTAGTTTGTCTTGTCCAATAAATATACATAGATAGCTTCAGTTTTGAGGTATTTTTATAATCCAGATTCTGACAACCAAAGTTATGTTTAATTTTTTCGATTTTTATTTCTACAAATTCCAGTTTTCCACCGCTAGTGGCCTCCCTAATCACTAGTCTAACCACAGTTTCTCTCACCTGCCTAGAGTGCTTACTAAATCTGCTATAAAAAGCCACACCCTGCTGAACAAATGGCCTTTACATTAAATGACTGGAATTCATGTTCAACCTGACTGATCTTCTAATCCTACAGGGAAGACCTCCGAATTTTTTTTTTTTTTAAATCTTTATTTTTGGTCATGCATGGAAATGCATTACATCCTGCATTGCCACAACAGCAATCACAAGGATTTGTGTAACACATAATGAAGCTTATAGCATGAAGTTGTAAAAACATTTAGAGAGAACATTATGCTTCAATTTGAAGGAGCATCATGGCATATGTAAAATCTGCACTTTTTAAATATTGGAAAACAAGATTATAATGCATGGGTAGATATGTCAGCGTCAGTAACGAGAAGCATGTGTTAAACAGGTTATGTTAACTGCTAATACTAACAGTAATAAACAATTGTTTAGGTTCAGGTATAAGGAAGACATGAGGTATGAACATAAATACTAGTTTAGATGGCTAGTGGCTTCTTCATACATGCGTAAGAGAGTCCAACAATGGTGAGCTAGCTTCTGCAGAAATCAGTGTGGCTCACAGTGCCCATCTTGATGCAGCACATCGGTATTTGTCAGTGGTTAGCCGGTTCCTCTGCTCTGCACGGTTCTTCCTATTCAATCGGCGAGGGTATCAGAGCGATGGGCGTGAGGGGAGACATCCCTCCAGCCCCAGGCCTTCACTAAAGCTGGCATCTTCGGGCTGCTGTCTCGGAGGCTCTTGAAGTCCCGGACCTAATCCCTTTTGGGGGAACAGAAGGCAGTGGTGGTCTTGCGCCGCCAGTGGCAGGTTGCCCTTTGTCTGTGCAATTGATGCGCAGGGGTAAGACCCTTTGTGGATTTAAGCCCAGGTGGGTGTACAACATTGGTGGTGTGAATAGCTTGAGAGGCTGTACCCGAGATAGGCTCACTCTCTCCCTGGCACTCACCTTCCCCATTTCTCAAGGCAGTCACCATGCAGTTCTCAAGTTCTGCCCAGAACCTGGAAAAGCCTTCATCGAGCCACTGCATGAGTCGGTCTACTGGGTTAGGAATGGCTTGTGATAGCTGTTCTGCAGTGCCTGCTTGCATGCCTTGTGCGTCCGCCATCTTAAAAGTGCAGTTACTGCTTCAATGAGCGGGAACCAGAGTTGGCAGGTAACGCAGGAGTGTCTATGTTGTGGGCGCCAGGATAGCCACCACCGGTGGGGGGGGGGGAGTGGGGAGCAACGGGTTAGACCATTGAGGGCCCAGTACCAGGATGGTTGGAAACTGCAAGGTCAGCCGCCCTTAACCCCTTAAGGACCAAACCTCTGGAATAAAAGGGAATCATGACATGTCACACACGTCATGTGTCCTTAAGGGGTTAAAGGCCTCAACTGCCAGGTAGGTCTCAGTCCTGCTGCCATTTTTTCTACCAGTAGAATACATTGGCAGTGGTGCTCCCACTCTTAATAAGGTAGTTAAGGCTTAGTGAAGACAGATATAGGCACTGTAAAGTAGTTTTAACGCACAATGATGCACGGAGCAGTGTGCGTCTGTTCAGCTCGGCAGCCCGGCAGCCCAACAGCTCGGCCCCACTCCGCCCCCAAGACCTTCTATTTTCTGAATAGCCATGAGACCAACCTGATTTATCCTATCAACCTGCTTAATTTCCAATTTGCTTTTTTACCAATAAGTTTGTGGACAAACCTGATCTACAATACCTACCAGCTTAATTCCACACTGGACTTTAATACCTTCTTGCTTTGTTTCAAACCTTTTTTACATCTATCTAAATCTATGCAGCCAACCTGGATAATACAAGCATTCCTGTTATTTGCAACTATCCTGAATGACCCTGTTACGACTATATGAAATCTGCAACACACCATCCTAAACCAAAGAGGTTGATCCCCTCAAAGTCAGAATAACCTGTATTTCTTAAACCTCTATATTCTATTTAGTTCGGTCTTGTTATATTTGTTTTCCTGCAACCTATATTTTTATTTTATAGGTTTTCCTTCACTATTAATTACCTTTAATCTCACTTATAGGTTTTCCTACTACCAAATAACCTGTCTGGGGCATATTGTCTAACTTTCCATTCTATATCCCTGAATATACTTACCTATAATCTCGCTTATTGGTTCTGCTTTCACCCTTTGTCCTATATTTTCCTTTTGGGGTGTTATTTCCTGAGTTACCTGTTTTGGGCATATTCCCTAAACCTCTATTTTATATTCTCCTTTCTACTCTTATTCCTCTATAATTTCCACTTCCCTTTAAGTCCTGCTGTTCTTATTGTTCCTAGAAAAACCATGTCAAAGATGACCAATAATGGACCTAAAGTTTACCCTGGTATAAGTCTTTTATGTGACCTGATCAAAAACCTGACACGTAGTTAATTGAATGTAAGTAGTGGATTGTGCTTGTTGTCAAGCTTGTTATAAAATATGATTAAATAGGGGGCTTAATTTGTGCCAGGCTGTAAGGGTTTATGTGTGTATTTGCCACTATGGATCGAATGTTCTTGTGTACTTAAATTTGTATGCATTTATGATACCGGAGAAACTGACGGAAGCGAAGCACAGAGAGATGGACACAGGTTTCTTCTGGAAGGAAGAGATTCTTTATTGGATCACCGATCGGGACTCAGAGGGACTAGCGTCACCAAAATACCACAAGTTCTGAGTCCCGGACAATAGTGCAGGCTCCCTATATAGGCACATAACTCCTCCCATATTAAGCTCCACCCGCACATTCTCTTGACCAATCAATACAAATAAGAATTAACTTCCTGCTTGACCGCATGGCTTGTCCAGCACAATGGAGGAGGGGGAGTACTACATCCTGTATTCTTGCACATGCTCCGTACACTACTGATCGTATCTTGCCTCGTGCAACCAACTGATCGATACGTCAGCATATGCACGTACACATGCCACGTGGTAATCTCGGCCTACTAAATTTATTTTTACCGAGATTCCACCACATTCCCCCCTTTGATGCCTCTTGATATTTTACAATTACTTGAGGCATCACTTAACCTGGGTTTGCATACACCGCAAGTTACCATGAACCAGACCAGACTTTATCTATGATGTGAATCTTCAACACTCATCTTCCTGCATTGGTTCTCCCTGATCTAGAGCCTTATACTTATAAATCGCCATTATCTGTGCAGCAGCCTTCCTCTCTGCTATATTTTCTATCAGGCTTTGCACAGACCTAACTACTAAGGGTATAAGACACGGCAGGAGTAGACACAACATTAAAATCAGTAGGACTCCACCTACCACTGCCTTAAGCCCTCCAAACCACTCATACCAGCTACCAAACCAACTACTTGGATTATACCCTTTCCATACCTGAGTAGGCACATGCGCTAGTTTAACCATATGGCTAGTAAGCTCCACTATTGCTTGCCCTTCGTCATCTATTTGAAGACAGCAATTGCTCAGGTTAAACTTCCCACATACACCTCCCTCTACTGCCAAAAGGTAATCCAAGGCTAATCTATTTTGGTAGACTGCTGTCCTCATCCTGGTATTATGCTTCGCTAGAAGATTGAGCGCTTGTGATGTTTCGTTAGTAATAATCTCAACCACCGCCTGTAATCTTATAATACGGTTGAGCATATAAATAGGGGTTCTATAACCACAGGTACCATCCTCTGCCCACGTGGCTGGCCCATAATAATCTATAATACGCTGGGGAGGCCATTCATCATCTTCCCAGGCGCCTATCTCTATGGGTCCCCTTTTCTTCCTATGATTCACATCATACACTTTAACACCTAAAGTCTCACCTGTTTCAATCGGTAACAAGAAGAAGGATGGTTTGAGCATACCCAACACACATGCCCCTTCCCAGTCCTGTGGCAACTCCGAATAGGCTTTCTTACCACAGATCCAGTACAAATTTGCTGGGGCTCTCCAGGTAGATGTGATAGATAAATCAAACCACACATCCTTTAAATTGGCGTATCTAGCAAACGGGTTAGATGGTTCTGAGACATTTGAAGCCGACCACCAAGTTGTATTCTTTGTATCATCATCATAATCTTTTTGCCCTAGACAAGTTAATTCTCCTACAGAAGTATTATACATTATTCCTTTCCTTGCTATGCAAACATAACCTATGATGGAGGTCTTTAATCTCCACTCAGATTTACCTCTAACACTCATATGATAATCGGCTTGTGTAGATATTAATTGGTCAACTGCCTCAGAACCGGACATTACCTCCTTTGCTTCCCAAGGCCATTGGTCTCCCATGTTAGTACCTCCACACACATAGCAGTTGGTAACATTAAGACTACCGGCAATACTTTCGGCTAAATCAATAAACAGGTTTTTAGCATTATGGGGGATCTTATTATCTATACTCATCTCTTCATAAAAGGAATGGTATACTTGATGAGTTTGGGAGGATACCGTATCAGTCTCTATCCCTATAAACAATACTGTCCCAGGATCTAAACCCGTCCCGTATATCTGAAACCCAAATAAATTGCCATATTTGTCTAAGAACTTATCGGGGTTATTTATAAGTATATGGATGGGATTACATTCCATAGACTTACAATATGGGCTGGTAGGCAACTTAGTCACTATCATGTCTTTGTCTACTGTCTGTCCCCAAGTCGCCCACCCCACACAAGACCAATATGGGCAAAAGTTATAGTCTTTATTTGGGCATCTAGGACTCACATATTTATTTTTACTACTGGGACAAATATATTTATCATTAGACCCATACGTCCTCTCCCATCTAAGATCCCCACATACATTCCACGGCTTTCTACCACTTGATATCGCCTTACACGCATCAAATAGCAGAACACCCGAAGAATGTACGGATTCTAACACCGTCTTATTAATTAGGGTCCCCTGAGGATCTCCATTCCTGAGAGTCAACCAAATTGTACGGGGTTGATACTCCGGACTGAAGCACTTAGGTTCTCCTACTCCTAAATGGCACACACTATAATCTATATTTAAGTATCTACATCTCGATGCATCTCCTTTACACTCGTATTGTGAATGCCAAATTAGGGTTTGGGAAATATGGTTACCTGTTCTCGTAGTCTTAATGCATACCTCACAGCTAGGAGTGTCGGTACCTCTACCTTCCTGAATATAAAAACACATAAATAAACACTATCATCAACACATCTTTCGCCGTCATCCTCAGTCTTCGTCCGTGCGAAGGCACCTCAGCTTCCAGGATGTAAGGGCTGCAGGGAATGGAGTTCTGCTCGTCTTCACAGGAGTCCCTTCGAGACTTTCCCTGGCTTATAAACTATATGTCGGTAAGCGGACAGGCTTTATTATGGCCGTCTAAAAACACTCACTTCACCAAATCCCTGTAACAATAAAATTTGTAATCCACAATAGTTCCTCGTTACTCCGACTGAGTAGTGCGTTTTAACCGGATCTTGCAGGGATTCTCTGGATCTGCTGTAACTTGCCAAGAATCGACTGCTGCTGGTTTAACCCTGGAGTGATGTATCCACGGAGTCACTTCGGCTACTTTTATCGCTGTAGGGGTAGACAAAAGAACAACATAAGGACCTCTCCACTTGGGCCCTAACGGTACATTATTCCACTCTTTAATCCACACTTGATCTCCTGGGTGGTAACTATGAACTGGGGGATAAATATTCACAGGTAATCTATCTTGTACCCATTTCTGTACCTCCTCCATAGTCTTACCCAACTCTACAACCTGCTGCCGGGTAATTCCTTCTCCCAACTGACTCAAGTCCCCCCTTAAGTTACCAAGTACGGGAGGTGGTCGTCCATACATGATTTCAAAAGGAGAGAGGCCCATCCTTCTGGTAGGGGTACTGCGGATTCGCAATAGAGCTATGGGTAAGAGAACGTTCCACTTAAGTTGGGTTTCCTGACACATTTTAGCCAACTGATTCTTAATAGTTCTATTCATTCTCTCTACCTTACCAGAACTCTGGGGTCTATATGCTGTATGAAGCCTCCACTTTATACCAAGCATATGAGTCAGTTGTTGTAGGCACTGATGAACAAAAGCTGGACCATTGTCCGATCCTATAGAACAGGGTAGTCCATATCGGGGTATTATTTCTCGTAGCAGGAATCTCACAACTTCTCCTGCTTTCTCTGTACGAGTAGGACATGCTTCTACCCAGCCTGAATAGGTGCACACAATTACCAGCAGGTAACGATGTCCACCCGATTTAGGCATCACTGTAAAGTCTATTTGTAGATCGGACATGGGGAGTCCCCCCATAAACTGGACTCCTGGTGGCTTTACTGGTCCTTGTCTTGCATTATTTTTAGCACACGTTACACATCTTCGTACAATGGCCTGAGTCAAGTTGGACAATCTTGGTATGTAGAAATGTTTTCTGAGAGATTCTTCAGTACTGTCTCTCCCAGAATGTGTCCCGTTGTGATAATTTTGGACAATTTCTACCGCTAGTGATGCTGGTATGACTATTCTTCCATCTTCTAGCTGATACCACTTGTTCTCCAAATACTTTCCTGGTTCAGTCTTTAACCACTCCTCTTCTTGAGCTGTATAAGCTGGAGTCCATTGGGACAGTGGAGTTGGTATAAGAGCAGCTATATGCCCCACATACTCCTGTCTTCCTGATTCAGCAGCACGCTTAGCTGCACTATCTGCCATCCGATTTCCCTTGGTTACATCACCATCTCCTCTCAGATGCGCTCGACAATGTATGATACCGACTTCTTTCGGCTCCCACACTGCTTCCAATAGTTGTAGGATTTCAGCTGCGTATTTGATTTCTTTGCCTTCTGAATTCAGTAGTCCTCTTTCTTTATACAAAGCTCCGTGGGCATGAGTGGTTAAAAACGCATATTTGGAGTCCGTGTAGATGTTCACTCTTAAACCTTCAGCCAATTGTAACGCTCGTGTCAGTGCTATCAATTCTGCCTTTTGTGCTGATGTTCCTTTCGCCAGTGGCCGAGCTTCTATCACCTTGTCTATTGTTGTCACTGCATATCCTGCATAGCGGATCCCTTCTTTCACATAACTACTGCCGTCGGTGTAATATTGAACATCAGGGTTCTGGATGGGAAAATCACGAAGATCTGGTCTACTTGAGAATACTTCATCCATTACTTCCAAACAATCATGTTGACTTTCAGTAGGTTGTGGCAAAAGGGTAGCTGGATTTAAGGTGTTTACAGTCTCTAAATGCACTCTGGGGTTTTCACACAACATTGCTTGATACTTGGTCATACGGCTGTTACTAAACCAATGATTTCCTTTGTAATCCAACAACGTCTGTACTGCATGTGGGACTCGTACATAAAGTTCTTGACCCAGAGTGAGTTTATCGGCTTCAGCTACTAGCAGGGCGGCTGCAGCTACGGCTCTTAGACAAGGTGGAAGTCCGCTGGCCACTGCATCCAATTGCTTAGACATGTAGGCAACAGGTCTTTGCCATGATCCCAAGTACTGTGTCAATACTCCCACAGCCATTCTTCTTTGCTCGTGTACATATAAGTAGAATGGTCGTGTGTGATCAGGTAGACCTAATGCTGGGGCACTCATCAAAGCCTTCTTCACATCTTCAAATGCCGTTTGCTGTTCTTGGGTCCATAAGAAGGGGTCGTGCTCTGTACCTTTGATAGCTGCGTACAGAGGTTTTGCCAGTATCGCATAGCTGGGAATCCATATCCTACAGAAGCCTGCTGCCCCCAAGAATTCTCGCACTTGTCTTCTATTCTTGGGTATCGGTATTTGGCACACAGCTTCTTTTCTCTCTGGCCCCATGATTCTTTGACCTTCAGAGATATGGAATCCCAGATATTTGACAGTTGGCAAACACAACTGAGCCTTCTTTCTAGACACCTTGTATCCTGCCTTCCAGAGAATGTGTAGTAGATCGTGCGTTGCTTGCTGACAGATTTCTTTTGTAACTGCTGCTATCAACAAGTCATCTACATATTGTAACAATACACACTCTCCTGGGATGGACTCGAAATCCAGTAGATCTTGACTTAGGGCTGAACCAAATAGGGTAGGTGAATTTTTAAACCCTTGGGGCAGTCTTGTCCAAGTCATTTGGCGTTTTGAGCCCGTTACAGCGTTCTCCCATTGGAAAGCGAAAATACATTGACTTTCTGCGGCAATTCGGAGGCAAAAGAAGGCATCTTTGAGGTCTAAGACTGTAAAGTAAGTAGCCCCGCCCGGAATTAAAGCAAGCAGGTTATATGGATTGGGTACAACTGGATGTATACTAACAACCGCATCATTGACTGCTCTCAAGTCCTGCACAGGTCGATACTCATCTGTACCGGGCTTTTGAACAGGCAGCAATGGGGTGTTCCAGGGGGAAGTACAGAATTTTAGGATACCATACTGTATGAACTTATCCAGATAGGATTGGATGTTCTTCTTAGCCTTCTGCGGGATGTGGTATTGTCTTAGGCTCACTGGATAAACCCCAAGTTTTAGTTCAATTTTTATAGGTGGAATATTGCGGGCCAGTCCTGGTGGGTTGTTCTCTGCCCAAACTCCTGGTATGTTGAATAATGTCTCATCACTCCTAGGGTTTTGGCTAGTCAACGCTGTATAAAGTCGCCACTCTTCTTCCTTTGGTACGGATAATGTCATAATACCTGAAGGTCCATTAAACTTTAAGGATGTTGTTCCATTTGGTAGGAACGTAATCTGCGCTTGTAATTTTGATAGCATATCACGTCCCAGCAATTGGACTGGACATTCAGGCATATAAAGGAATTGATGTTTTACTACGTGGCCTCCCAATGTACAGAGTCGACTTTTAAGAACCGGTTTTTCAGCACTTCTTCCAGTTGCTCCTATTACAGTAATAGTCCTTCCAGATGGAGGAGCAACTAGATTAGTCACCACTGAATGTTCAGCACCAGTGTCGATCATGAACGCACTCCTTTTTCCCCCTATTGATACATCGACCATAGGCTCCGCTCGACCAAGGGGGATGGAGCCCGGTCGGTATCAATAGTCTTCCATGACCGTGTCAGCCAATCCTACAAAGTCCCTACCTTCTCTATCGCGGGACCTTTGCGCTGCTGGAAAACACCTGTCTTCCCTAACACTTCCTCTGTTCCCATTACTCCCTCTATTACCATTACTCCCTCCGGGGCCTCCTCTACCTCTCGCTCTGCCTCTAAAGTTTCCATAACCTATCCTAGGTCTGTCTTTCTCACACTGTTCTCTTCGAGGACACTCATTTCTCCAATGCCCTTCTTCCCTACAGTATGCGCACTGATTTCTACTTAGAGGTTCCTCATTCCACTTACTATCGCCTCTATCTGGGCCCCGTCTATCTACGCCTGCGATCGCTACCGCTAGCATGTCTGCCTTTCTACGCATCTTGCGCTCTTCCTCTTTCTTACTTTCTGTTTCCCTATTCATGTATACCTTATTCGCTACCTCCATTAGTTGGGTGATGGACATACCTGCAAACCCTTCTAACTTTTGTAGCTTGCGCTTAATATCTCCGTAAGCTTGGCTGACAAAGGCGGAGTTCACCATTCGGGAATTGTCTGCGTCTTCCGGATTAAAGGGGGTATACAAGCGGTATGCCTCCAATAATCGGTCATAAAAGACACTGGGCGCTTCATCACTTTTCTGAATCACCTCAACTGTCTTCGACATGTTAATGGCTTTCTTTCCTCCAGCTTTCATGCCAGCAATTATAGCGTCTCTATAGGCTCTGAGTTGAACCATATCAGCACCATTTACATTCCAATCGGGATCGGTGTTGGGATAATGTGTTGCGGCCCATGCTGATGGATTGGCTTGGTTTAAAGTACGGGCTTTATCCTCTAGTGCTTTAATGGCCGCTTGATTAATTCTTGTCCTTTCCTCATTGTTGAATAAAGTCATTAATAACTGCTGGCAATCAGCCCATGTCGGGTTATGTGTCTGTACTATTGAGGTGAACAGATCAGTCATAGCTTGTGGTTTCTCAGTATACGAGGAATTGTGGGTCTTCCAATTTAAGAGATCGGTTGTCGTGAATGGGACATATACAAAGACTGGGTCAGCATGTGCCATTTGGCCTGCGGCATCGATATAGGCTGACCCAGGATTCAGACGAAGAGGCATCTGATAGTGTTTTAATTGTTGGGCACCGGTCAGCTGTCGGGTCTGTATGGGGCTACGTGGAGGGGCGTCAGTCATAGGTTCCAGTCGGGGAGAAATAGGGTATGGGGAGGTGGGAGCTTGGTTTTGGGAAAAGGTTGTAAATAAAACACTTCGAGCCGAGCTAGATGAAGCTTGACCGGAAGTCTGAAGTGGCGCCAAATCAGGATATTCGTTTTTAATGGGGGTTGGTTCTGATTCCGGAAGGGGAGATTTAGTACGAGGGGGGGTGGATCCTGTACTGGAGGAGGAAGCGGAAGTGGATGGGGGTAATGAGGGGAGGGTTGCAGGACTTCCTGCATTTGCGTCACTTCCTCTTAACGGAAAGTAAGGGGGCGGCAAAGGGATCTCGGACTCAGGGGGCGTGTCCAAAATGGGCCTAACACCAGTCCTAGTGGACAAACAAGTCCTAGCTACCATGAGGCGACATTGCTCCTCGTGGCATGTCTGGAGCCATTTTGGCGAGTCATTTACGGCCTGTCTCCAACAATCAATATAAGGAAACTGGCCGTAAAGTTCAGGCCTACCTGATACAGCCACGTGTAAGCGCTGTACCAGAGTTGGATCCAAACTGCCACGTGGCGGCCATGCCGCAACCAAAGTAGGCCACTCCCTAGTACACAAAGTGACCAAACGTACAGGAGACATTTTAACCCCAAAATCACAAGTTTTGAATCCCTTTTTAAAATTCTTCACCATACAACCTAAGGGATCCGGAATCGTTGACTGCGACGCACCCATACTTAACAATGGAACGTCGTCGACAACGAATACTATGCACGCGTACTATTCAACAGTCACACCCGTTTCCTCTGGCAACAGCACCACGTGGTACGGTTACCAAGTGAAACGTACACAATAACAATAAACACTCAGGGAATTCCCGTACACACACAGCTGTTACACCAGTCACTAAATAATCAATATTATGCCCTTTGGCGTAACTATACAGTCACCCACGCTATAATTCTTTATATACGAATTACCCGTCTATAACACACCTCAGTAACATCGTCTTTTACAAATAGCGGTTACAGTACGGTTAGCATAGGTCAAAGCACAAGTTAAGGTCACAATACAATTATTAGTGGTTATGGTGTTAAACATGCAATGGACGACAATGATTAGTACTTATATACAGTGTCAGTAAATATACAGGGTTATGGTACCGTGCACTATGATACAGCAACACACTATTAACACTCTCGCTAGACGGCTGAGCTCGCGCTATCTAACAAGATATACACTTTACTAAACAATCGTTAACACATTTACAATTCCCAACTAAACTATTGGCCAGTACCTTGAATGGACTACCTAAAAACAATCTACATACGTTTTGGTTAGCCACACTGCCCAATCACCATATATAGCGAGCTAGAGGACCGAATTTACACAGACGCCTCTTAGTCGCACTATCAAAAGTCTAGTGGGTTCCAAATTTACACGCCTTCCCACTTAGCCCAGATAGGTTGAGAGCTAGCGAACCGAATTTACACAGACGCCGCTTAGTCTCCCGGTCCCTCCGACCTAGCGAACAAAATATACACCCTAGAACGCTAGTCTAGACAAGACACCGGTGTCCGGCTAGGGCTATTTACACCAGAGCCCCGCCTGACTAACAAAATCAAACGGTCTGACTAAAGAGCGTTCGATCGAGCGGTGCGCCTTCGCTCCTTCCCTCCGACAGAGGGGGCAGATACACAGATTCAAACCCCTTTGGGCCTACCGCACAATCGGTATACCCCTAGTGGGTTCTGCCGTCTAAAACAGCAGTTGTCTTACCTCCTCGTTCCTGAACCTGAGTTCACACTCATCGACGGGGACACCCCAGCACTTCTCACGTAGAGGCCGATGATCTCCTGGACAACAGACCAGTGGCGCCGAGACGAAGGGAGGTCCACGCAGAAGTTCAGGGGTGCAGCCGTAGAGAACGTGGGCAAAGATAGACCGTCTCACGCCTCTGCCTCTCAGCTACCGTTGAACGATGAGCTTCCCGGCCAATGCACCAAATGATACCGGAGAAACTGACGGAAGCGAAGCACAGAGAGATGGACACAGGTTTCTTCAGGAAGGAAGAGATTCTTTATTGGATCACCAGAGGGACTAGCGTCACCAAAATACCACAAGTTCTGAGTCCCGGACAATAGTGCAGGCTCCCTATATAGGCACATAACTCCTCCCATATTAAGCTCCACCCGCACATTCTCTTGACCAATCAATACAAATAAGAATTAACTTCCTGCTTGACCGCATGGCTTGTCCAGCACAATGGAGGAGGGGGAGTACTACATCCTGTATTCTTGCACATGCTCCGTACACTACTGATCGTATCTTGCCTCGTGCAACCAACTGATCGATACGTCAGCATATGCACGTACACATGCCACGTGGTAATCTCGGCCTACTAAATTTATTTTTACCGAGATTCCACCACATTTATAGAAGAGGAAGTGCTGTAGACGTAATTGTATTAGATACTAAACTGTAGCAACCCAGTAAATATATTAATAAGGTTTTGTGGGTGAGTGACAGAGAAGCTGCAGAAAAGAGAAAGTATTCTTTTCAAGTGTTGGGTCTGGTGTTTGATCTTGACAAATAAACTAAATATCCCACAGTGCTTAAATAAATTTGCAGGAATAGTTAAAGATTCTGCCAAATCAGTCAGCCTATGCCGCTAGTGGGCAAAACTAGGAAGGGCAGTTTGGCGTTGGATATTGCTTCTTCTCCCCCTCCTTCACCATCCAACACTGGAGTAGCTTAGTATGAAATGTAAATGATGTGGACAATCCTTTGTCATGGACCCACTCACCACCTCTAGCCCAGGCCGCATGAGTAGCCAGTGCCGAGTGTCCAGGGATCCTCTTACTCCTATTGGAGGGACTGCATGCCCACAATAGGAGTGCACCTTGGGTAGGTGGATGGTGGTGTGAATGTAACTCCATGTGGGCTCCAAGCCCAGAAGAGGAAAAGTGAGTTGGAGCAGCTTCTGGAATCAGCAAAGAGGTAGCCGAGGTAGGAGCACTTGGTTGATAGTACATTTGGTTCCAAAAGCCCTGGCACACCCTCTCAAATCTAGCCTCAAACTCTGGTCCTCCAGGCCTGCTTGATGCAATGAATGCTTTAACTTGGCAGCCATCTTCGATTTGGTATAATAGGCATAATACATAAATCTGCTACTGCAGTGAGGTGAGTTTTTACCAGTCCAGGGGTGGTTATGGAGTTGCAGAGAAGTTGCTTGGAGCTGCACAGGTGTAGTCTGGAGATGGGCCACCTCCCCCAACTGACAAGTCTCTTTAGGCCACAGATCCGAATGTTGAGATTTCTTGCTAGATCGATATCGCTGGTATAATAGACATTTGCTGTGTGTTCTGGTCAGCTGTCTGCCAAGTTTCAGTTGGTTAGGAAAGAGAAAAAGCTCTATTACGATAAGATCTATTACGGTGCAGAGAAAATATTTGAAGCATTGCTCAAATCCAGAAAAACATATGTTGTTTTGTATAGTTATTCACATATCCATCTTAGTGTGCCCACTGTTTATTGCTTTTTTTCTTCATTTTTTTAATGGTTTATATTCTGTTACTTGTCAGACTGCAAACACTTCATGTGGGAGTAAAACCTATTCAGGATTTTTTTTCCCTTCTTGCCTGCTTTAATTTATAATAAAAGATTAATGATTAGATATCTCTATATGGCACTAGACTGGCACTTCAATAAAGGCATTGCTGGTGCCAATGTATATGTTATTGTACACCTTGCAATCATACCTGCCTATCTTCTGGGACAGAGGTTGGTAAGCAATATTGCTGGCTGCACATGTCACTGTGCAAGTGGCTGGCCTGATCATCAAGAGGGTGACACTATCAATTAAATAGGAAAATCTGTGGGCAGACCCACCTAAAAAAGGGGTGGGGGGCTATAAGGGTGGCCAGACTGACTGACAGCCTGCCCCCTCAAGCAGTCCATGCAGGGAGTACTGATAGAGACAGGTCCCCATGATTTCGTTTTGCTGAGATAGTACCCAAAAATACAGGACTGTCAGGGCAAACTTGGAACTGTTGGCAGCTATGAACATAGAACTGACTGAAGTCTTTGTTCTGTGGTTATTTATATCACCTTCAAGTAAAGTTGTGGATTCACAGCTGTACATACTTAGAAAGATGGCCCACATCAAGGACCCAGAGCGTATCTGAACAATTTTATTTTAATATGAAAGCCATATGCTATACTTATTTTTATTAGATTCCTTTGTCAGTGCCTGAAATAAAATTTGACTCCTTTAACTTCAATGTATTCTTGAACACTTCAGCAGGGAAATGGTTAAAGGAAGCACTGGGTACTAGAAGGAATCAGGCAAAAAAAAAGGTCTTCTAAACAGTCTTTTTTTTTTTAACTCCACGCTCGAAGAAAATAGCATCACCCACTCCACTTAAATCAAATGACTTTTCATTTTACATAAATTTCCTTTTCATCTTGAAAACAAAGATGGAGATAAACTATGGACTTAATTTATAGCCTCGGGTTTTACCAGTGCAATTTAAAAGCAATTTAAAGATGCGGTTTTGATTTTTAAGGATCATTAATGCACGCTGCACAACAAATGAAAATGTATCTCATTAGTGAGTTCTTAAATTACACAAATAACTTACTGAGCAGACGTCGTGCGGCAAGATTGTATATTAATCCCCTGGCTCGTGAAAGATTGCATGCACAATGCTCTGGTAGTGTGTGGGGAATGATTTTAATATAGGTCCTAGTAGTATTTACTGGTGATACTATTTATGAAAAGGTGTAAATGCGTGATGCCTTTTGTGATAGGGCTAAGTAACTGAAAACCATCATCAGCTGCTGAATTGCAACTCCCAAACTCCTTAACCCCTTAAGGACAGATGACGGATATATTCCGTCATGATTCCCTTTTATTCCAGAAGTTGTGTCCTTAAGGGGTTAATAAGCTTGCTGGCAATCACAGCATAACTCAAACTGTCACTTGATGTATGCTGATCTGTATTCTTATCCGATATGTCGCATTTTTTGCACCAAATGTCTATGAACTAAATTATCCGAGAGTTCCACTCATCTAGAGTTAGAGATAATCTGTGTAGACCTATTTAGTCATCGCTGTGTTATAGAACCAAACATTGCTCTCGTAAACATATGAATTTCATGCGCACTTGTTATAATGTTTTTTTTTTTTTACAATAATTTAAATGTCTCAACGGCAAGGACAATATAATGATAATCACACAATAATATAATGAAGCACAATAGTACTACAGACACACATTACAGTTCTGCAAAGCTTGCATACTGTTAAAGGTCTTACGCGATGATTTTAAAATTAACATTAAATAAGTCTGGAGAATTTGTAAACTGCTGTTACTATACCATGATATTTTAATATAGAAATATTATTTAATTAAATAATTAATCAAAATTATATTAAGTATATATTTTTTTCATGTGTGTAAGATTTAAAAAAATCGGCAAATAAATATTAAAAAGCATCGACAGGCAGAGGCACAACAAAAGCATCTTGCCTGCTGAATGCAATGCACGATTGATCAAAAACAGAATTTTTGCTGCGTTTATATGGTCGATGGATAAAGGACTTTATTAATGACTAATGAGTTGAATGGAGGATCTGTCTTAATGGAGGTACAGAGCTAGACTAGATGGTCGATAGGATACCATCCTCTTTTATACAAATAGCGATATACCAATCGTTGTTTATAGGATTTTAGTGATGATAAAGAAACAGGAATACATAATATATAGCATGTAAGTAAAGAAGTCATACATAAAGACAAATATTACAGGAACAAATTCAAGGATAACAATGGGACTCTAGAAAATACATCCATTACTTACAGAAGCTTTTCCAAAAAAAAAATATATTTATCTATATTTTCTTCCAAATTCTCAAATTGCTGTTTTTTTTCCACCTTATGTATTCACTTCTAGAGGAATAGAAAACTTGAGAATTACATATTTTGGTGCATTGAGCAGTCGTGGGATATTTGTGCGTTTATAGGCATGTAATGGAATATGAGTGTGATATAACACTAGTGCCCAGTGTTTCAATACTAAAAGTATATCCAATAATTCCAGAATAACTTTGTAGACAGCCTTCTAGAACTGTCCCAACATTGTGCAATACCACCAAAGGTGAAGTAACTAGACACGAGCAATTAATTTAGTTCTGAATGTATATTCATTCGAATTTCGTGTAATTCGGACATTTGTATACTTACGAATGTCCGAAGTTCAAATTGCTGAATAGCCGAAGTTCCGAATTGCCAAAGTTCCGAAAGGCAGAAGTTCCGAAAGGCAGAAGTTCCGAAAGGCAGAAGTTCCGAAAGGCAGAAGTTCCGAAAGGCAGAAGTTCCGAAAGGCAGAAGTTCCGAAAGGCAGAAGTTCCGAAAGGCAGAAGTTCCGAAAGGCAGAAGTTCCGAAAGGCAGAAGTTCCGAAAGGCAGAAGTTCCGAAAGGCAGAAGTTCCGAAAGGCAGAAGTTCCGAAAGGCAGAAGTTCCGAAAGGCAGAAGTTCCGAAAGGCAGAAGTTCCGAAAGGCAGAAGTTCCGAAAGGCAGAAGTTCCGAAAGGCAGAAGTTCCGAAAGGCAGAAGTTCCGAAAGGCAGAAGTTCCGAAAGGCAGAAGTTCCGAAAGGCAGAAGTTCCGAAAGGCAGAAGTTCCGAAAGGCAGAAGTTCCGAAAGGCAGAAGTTCCGAAGTTGGTTAGGGTTAGCATTAGGGTTAGGGTCCAAATTACCAAAGTTCCGAATTGCCGAAATCCTGAATTTTAGGAGTGCCGAACCGAATGCCATTGGTCCGAATTGCCGAAGCAGATGAATTTTGTTTCTTACCCGAATTTCCGAACTGAACCAATTTTTTGGCCAATGCACATCCCTAGAAGTAACCTTCCTTCTTCATCCCCACATCTGCAGCAAATTTCAAAGAAAGAAGGGTTACACATATAGAAAGTGTAGAATGTGTTAATATGTAAATGGTTGGTTGAGTTCGTCTCCATTGGTGGTGTGGACAAATAAAATACTGAACTGAGGAGGTGAGGGTAAGATCACACAAAGCAAATAATCTACGTTTTAACACAGTAGTTTTTCCCTCATACAATTGAATCTGTAATTTATGTTTTGCTGGTGAAGACCATGTATTTTATAGCAGAATGTAAAACATAAAACCTCTCCTGAAGAGTAGGCACTGTATCTGTAGTCTGGACTAATCCAGTGAGTTCAGGTTATACCAATAGGGACCAATAGGCACCAACAGGGACCAATAGTCACTATGCATGCCACACAGTCTTTTCTTTTTAGGTGAGTTACAGTGTGGGAGTAGGGTAGCTGTCTCTGGGACCAAGACACAGGAGGCTACTGGTAGACAAGTGCATTGCAAAAAACCTTGGTTCCGCCTAATATTTTTTTCCAAAGATAGAAACATTTTCGGGCCACCTGGAATTCAGTCAGATGTCATTTTAGCTCAGGTGGTGTCAGGGATCTTACCTGGAGTGGGAGTCCGGCAGGCAGAGTTAAGGCACCCTTTGCAATTCGGCACAGACCGAGGGGACTCAGGACAGAAATCCCCAAGGGTGTGACACAGTGCACTGGGGCTGAAATAACCAGTGCTTCCTGGAACGCAGTACAGACAAGGGAAATCCAGAAGAGTAGTCGGTAACAGAATCAGAAGTCAGGGCTGGCGACAATCAGGCAAAAACAGTAGACGAGCAGGAGATCAAAACCAGGAGTCAGACAAACAGCAGTGAAACCAAACGGAACAGGAAACACGATCTGACCACGAGGACCAGACTTGCGGGGTTTAAATAGGAAGACTCAGCCAATAATCATGGAACCAGGAACAGGTGTGCAAATCCCAGGCAAGCAGGCTCAGACTACAGGATACCAAGGACATGTAGAAACAGTCAAAGATGCGTGGAGCCCAATGTAAGGATCCTGACTGGGATGCAGGCAACTCAGGTTCGATCCCAACCAGACCCAAATACACAATATTGTGTAAAACCCAATGATGATCCTGACAGGTGGATGCCGATTCAGGAACCACCAAGAGAACAAACCAAAAAAGGTGTAAAAATGGACCAATCAGCATGCTGCAAATTATATACATTGCAAGGTTCAAGTAGTTCATTATGGCTCATCCACCAGATAGGAAATGGAATGCTGTTTTCACAATTAATATTTTTGGATCTGTTTTTCAAATGATTTAATTTTTTTGGATATACTGTGCAACAGATTTTTTTAAAATATCAAAAATATATCAAATATAAATAAATAAATATATATATAGTTATATAAAACATAATCAAAATATTAAAATATTGAATCACAGTTTAAAATAATTATATAATTCTAACAGTTTATCCAAAAATAAGAAATCCTTTGAAAAGTTTATCCAAAAAATAAAATCAGGGACATCACTCATTAAACCCAAACATGGACTGCACTGGCTCAGGATCAGTATTCGAAGTCTGTGTGCAGCAAATGGCTAAGTATTAAAAAAGTTGTGAAAAACAGATATACAGATCATGTATTAAAACATATCTGTTTCTCAGATAACCTTTATGCTGGTGTAAACTTAAGAACAAATATACTTTACTGTTTCAATAATTAACGTGGAAAGCAAAATGATTGCTCAGAGAGAGCCTTTTATAAACAGAAAATAAAAGTTAAATGATATTTGCAAGTATATATCAAAACATAGCTATTGTAACCTTTTATGCTAAGGTAAACGTTAAATTAGGAATGCTTTACTGTTTCATTGCAAAATGCCTGCCTTTTAAAGAGAAAAAACACATCATGAATAACTAATATAAGGTTTTCACTTTCATTTAAAAGGAATTGTATCACAAATTCGCCCAAAATTGCTTTTATTTTTCATATAGAGCACATTTACTCATCGCCAACAATGACACCGCTAAAGTGATAATCCCGGTATTATTTCACTGCAATAAAATTACAGCTTTCAATCATCTCAGCTGTATGTTTCTACAGCCTGGAAATGCTCATTCAAAAGAAGACAGACAGTAGGAACGCTAATTAAAAAAGCACATTAAAAAATAATATATTGCATCAAATAAGCAATTAAGAATAAAATAAGCTAATTTCATAAACTGCATATGGTTTTATACGCAACAACAAGAGTAATATTTTCAATAAAGTAATTTCGGAGCGGATTGTTCTGCCCATTAGCTGTGTCTGGGCGGGGTATTCCCTTCATTCTACAGACTTGTCTCCGTTCTTCAAAGCAACAAACAAGCTGATCTCAGTTGCTATGGTTTTCTTTTATTTAATATCTCTTAAGAGTTTATTCACTAAACTATGACAACTTAATTACGTTGTATTTTTTAGGCTAAAATATATATACTAGAAAAAAAACTCAAATTCTAGCTCAACATTTGTGACCTAAAATTGTAATTTTTTGGGGGGCGGTCAATGCGCCAAAATGTAGATTTTAATTAATAAACAAATTAATAATACAAATATTTGCTAAACATTTGTATTGTACAAAGTTTGCAAAATCAATGTGCATTCTAATAAATATGCTTAATGTTGCTTAAAGGTAATGTTGGAATTAATATTGCCTTCATTTTATTTATTATTCATTGTATAACTAAGTAATATAATATTGCTCTGCACTACAGAAATTAAGGCAATACTGTGTTAATTTACACAGTTAGTGTGATGGTACAGAATTGGAGAGGGTGTAGTCCTTCCATTGTCATATTTTTTGAGCAAAAATTGCTTTAGAAATCTTGGAGTCTATAAATTATAAACAGTAAGGACTGTATTCTGTAATCAGAAAGAAATTTCACTCGAGTTACTGAATAGCATTTGTCCCGTTGACGTCTACCGAACATTTATTTAATGATGACAGGAAAAAAACATACCTCAACTACTAATACACACATGACTTCCGTAAATTGTGTTCAAGACTCCTGAACTCGAAAACTCATTTTAATTCAACTTTCACTGTTTAGTGCAAAAAAAACTTACACCGCGACAGCAGCGAAGTACAAATTTATCCCGAACCTGCCTTTAAAAGTAAACCTTTACTGATTTTGCTTTTTTTAATGTAATGCATGTGACTACTTTATTAAGTAGAAAGTGATCGGAACCGCATAGAAGAACTGAGAACCAAGCAGAAATTAAAGGGACATTATAGTCACCCAGACCACTTCTTCTCAATGAGGTGGCATGTGCGGTGACCCTATCCTTTTAACCCTACAATGTAAAACATGGAAGTTTCTTAGAAATTGCTATGTTTACATTGCAGGGTTAAGTCTACTTCTAGTCGCTGTCATACTGGAAAAGCCACACATGCACATCTGGTCCCCAGTGCTCCCTTTTGAAGAGCATTGGATTGGACCATCTGGAGGAGGTCATATCTTCTCTGTGATGTGGAGGGAGGCAGAGAGGTGAGCAATGCCGAGGGAGCCTCGTATTGGATAAAGGTAAGTATATTGTTTTTATTTTGTTTTTAATGCAAACAGGAAGTGAGGGAAACCTATAATCTAAGGACAGGGACACTATAGGATTAGGAATAAAGGTTTGTATTATCTATACAAACTAATTATACAAAATAATTACTTTTGGCTAATAATTCAGATAATGCCTCAAAGAGTGGAACCCAAACGTATGTCTTGTAATAAGCCTGAACCTGGCATGTAACTCCATAATTTTCAAAGAACTTCAATCTTTCTGCATCTTTATTTGTTTTATCATACAACAATAGATGCCAACTATTTCACCGATAACGAACTACTAACCAGTTGGAATCTCCCAGATGGCAGCCCAGTAGATAGTCTGACCAGATTTGCATAAAATAACTGTTATTTAGTACTCAAATAAGATGTGGCATTCCATTTGAATAGTGTGGACGGTTTGATCACATTATAAGGACAAACACTTAATTTTCTGTGAAAATTAATTAAGAATGTCAGCCAATTAGAACTTCTAGTTGAACACAAAGCTATTTCACAGATAACTTGTCTGTTTAATGGTCTTTAGCTCATCATGAGATCTCTGCTTTGTTTACCCAGATCTATATATATATGACTCTTTTTGGAAGAGAAGATGTTAGAAAGAGATTTAACAATTTCTTGTAACCCCTTTCAAGGTAAGTAAGTTTTCACTCATCTATTTTACAAAATTAACAAGTTACAATTTTTCATGAAAGTTCCATTATGTAACAGAATATATTACAGTAAAATAAACAGCATATGTGGATGTATTCACTACATTTCCAAGTCATAAATAATTTGCAGATGGTTTCTACTAGACTTGTGCAAAAATGAATAATTTCAGCTGATACGAATGAATCGTTTCTTTTAATCTGCACCCAAAATAATCATTCTCTCCGAGAGCCATCCAGGATTTGTGGACTCCAAGGCTCCACAGGTACATTCAGGATGGATCGATTTGTTTGGGTGCAGATTAAAAGGTATTTGATTAGTTTATCCCAGCTGAAACTCATTTGTGTGCAAGCCTAGTTTCTAAAGTGGGGGGAAAAACTACATGGGGTGGATATATATTTTCAATGGTATGTGTATTTTATATTGCATGATTTTTTTCTATTTTAATATTTTTATTTATTCATTAATTTGTGTTGGAAATCAATACACGGAGACACACAGATAAACAAAAGCAAATACATGTAAATACAAATATACATATACACACACATACATCATGGTTGTTTCTTTGTACAACACCATGAAATTTGTGTCCTGGCTGCCTTAAATTGAAACGAGTCACATGCCTGGTTAGCAATCAGTATTCACAGCTGTAGTCATGAGTTTAGTACTATTCTTTTAAGAGACATTTAGAGAGTGGATGGAAAGAGAGGCACAGACAGACACAGACAGAGTGCTCATTTATTTCCGGCAGAACTGTGTCTCCTCGACAAGGCAAATCTAGAATGAATAGGACGTATGTGAACTTGTCTTGACAGGTTCAACATAAAGGGTTACTCCAGGTGCCATGACCACTTCAGTGAATTTCCTTTAAGTGCAGAATTTCGCTTTGAAATGCTGCACATACCAAGTTTATCCCTTTTGCTGCTAGCTCAGACCTAGATTTCGAGGATAGCTAATGTCAATTCTGTGCAAATGTTGATGCACAGAATTTCATTTATTGACTGAGATCCATCAGCTGGTGCTGTCATCCCATGAATGGGTTGCAGGATCTGCATCTGGCTCCTGCAGCTCTGCAGAAGCTGGATGTCACAAAAAACCTTGCTGGAGGGGACCTGACTTCTGACCAGGTAAGAGGGCACACCAAGGACAAACGATTTGCCCCAATACTGGAGAAAGGCACCAGGGCACTCCTACCATCATCACTATTACTAAGGACTGAGTAACCGGTTATTATGAGGAATACATTTTTGTATTCCTAGCACTAAAGTGAACCCCTTGGGAATTTTTCCTCCCTAGTCATATACAATTTCAAACCTTCTCAATCTCAGTTGGGTATCCCTCCCTCTCCCTATCTGCAGTAACTCAGATCTTATTGCCTACGGAACATATTCAATGCCAATAATGAACGTTGCTGCTTTTAGTATCAGTGGTTATTACGCAATCAGGATTCATTTCCTGCTTTGTGGACAGATTGACATTTAAAGAGTTTGCCGTGAGAAGTATTTCGCTTGTAGTTTGATTACTATGCAAATTGTTGCAAATGATTTGAAGGCTTAGTATAAATGTTTTATAAATGAACTGCAGAGAGTGAGCCGGGGAAGGGGATAATTTCTGGCTATCCCTCCCTGGAACATTCTGCAGTGTTCACACAACCAACTTTATCACTCATAAAACCCTTAGCTCAAACTGCTTCCCTTTAAATGTTCTGTTCATTAAAGAAAGTAATGCCGTTTCCTTGTTTAAGAGTGTATGCCTTCTCATTGCAAAACTGCAATTAGTATATTCATTCCTGACGACTGAAGACATCTCTTTGATTTGCTCACAGACTAATTGGTTGATAAGTGACTGATACTCTTAAAGTGCCACTTTATTTAAGATGCAGATGCGTGGAAAAAAAACTTAATTAATGTGAGAGACGTAATCACAGATTACATGTTCTCTCATGGGTTGTTAAGATTCTGATCTGCCTAATTTACATCCAATGAAAAAAAAAAAAAAGAAAAAGATAAAATGGCCGTTGCAGACAACTGCTCACCCATTAGGGTATAAATGTTGTCTCTTATAAATGCAGTTATAGTGACTACAGGGATGTCTGTAATGCAGTAGCAGTTGCTTATATGAAAATGATTGTTGAGTACACGATTGTGACATAGATGTAACATAGAGAGCAAAGCTTTTTTGAGGTGTGTTTTGACAGCAATCTTTGCCACTAATTTGACCTGGAATGTTCCATTTTAGGATTGTAACAATCTTTAGCCAACTGTGGTGTACAAAATATGTCACTTCACATCAGATGCATGACAAAACTATATGAAAACAATCTAATATTGCCTGGTAAAAGTTATTTATTATAGTAAGACACTTAGCAAACTGTCCTATTTAACACCTTCTCTACCAAAACAGTGTAAAACGTTTTTTTAATACTCACCTTAAAGGAATATACAGCCACCCATCATTCTAAATAAACAGGCAAAGCTCAAGGTATAGTGCTGTAAGCAAATACAGCCGGGGAGGTGGGACAGGTGAGCATTGCAGCAAAAATATATTAGAATGTTTTCTCAAGTTGGATAAGTTTCCATATATGTGATGGATTTGGGGGTCTAGATGTTGTTAAACCTAAGGAACGTAAGACACCGTGAAGGGGAGATCTACTTATAATAACTGCAAAATATTAGGAGTGTGAATGTGTACGTGCGTGTGTGAGTGCATGTGTGAATGCATGTGTGAATGCATGTAAATGAAAAAGAAATATTTACATTGATAGAAAGCTGCACACACTGTACAACTGATGTGCTTTTCATTTTACTTTTACAATCATGGCGAAATTCCAAGCCAAAAATAAGCTTTTGACCTGCTCCGGAACATTTGCTGTGATGCTAATCTTCCAAAGTTTAAATGCTATATAACCAAGATGCACGTGTTTTGTTGCTGGCTTGCCCTATGCATACAATTTGATATATGCTAAAAAGTAACTGCAATTGGCTCTCCTGTTGGAATGCTACAATGTATTATAAGCTGTGCATTTACTAAGATCAATCCTGCTGTACATCATCAATGCTAGCACACAGGGACCAAGCTGGAGAAAATCTGCCCGGTTGCTCTTAATTTACTGTATCATGAGGTATCACTTCTTGTATTTTTCTTCCCTTCTCGATTTATGTCTAAATTATGAGAGAAGGCTTCGTAGCTGTAACTTCTTTTCATGCAAAGTGAAAGCCATCTTGGATCTGTGACTACAGCATTTTGATTATTTTAACTAACATTGCTCCTAACTTGGCCAACTGAGATAAGTATTAGAGTAAGTATCATATTATTGTGGTATATAACCTTAAAAAAAAATAGCTGAAAAAAGGATAGTTATCTCTGCATTTGCTTGTATAAATCTAGCAGGGTCTTGACACTAGTTTATTTTTATCGAGGCAAAGCAGGTGCTATTTTGGGGGCAGGTGCTATGTAAGGGGCAATCATTAGGTTTTTGGTATAATTTCAATTGGGACAAAAACTGACAAATGGAAGAATTAACTATTGAATGAATCACTTGAAACATAAATCTTTATTTTATACCTACATTAGTTCATTTTTGCAAAATTAGTACCCTTGTGTGGGATAAAAATACATATTTAATTTCAGGTTACCACTCTCAAATAAGGGAGTTGTTGTGTTTAGTTTATTATTATTATTATTATTATTATTATTATTTATTTATATAGGGCCAGCAAATTCCGTAGCGCTGTTTATAGCTCACTTATGTCTAATTTATAGCTCACTGATGCAAGCCAGAATCAGAGTACCGCATTAGGGAACAATGTACTAAACCGCTGAATTATCAAAATGAAGAAAATTGAATTCTTTCAGCTGCTAAGTAGACAGCTACACAATTTGGTACCCTAAAGTATGCCGATACCAATTGTATTTAGAATCACCTGCCGAAGAGCTGAAAGATAAAAAAAAACAAAACACCTTTTCTTAATTCTGATCTTTCAGCTGCCCAGTAGATCGTTGCCTAAGTTGGTATCCTTAAGTGGAATTGACATATTAAAGGATACCAAAATAGGTAACTATCTACTCATCAGAGCTCCCTCTCTAATACAATACCCTTAAATATGGCAATCCCATATATGGTTACCAAATTAGGCACTAATGGCAATTCCATATAAAAGTACCAAATTAGGGACTTATCTACTTTTTAAACCAAAGAAAGATTTGCCAACAATTCTTGAGAGTAGGGTTAGGGTCTTCTATGCACCAGCATCCCTGCAATAATACAAGTGGTAGTTACAAGTGGCTTCACTTATGATAATTCATGATTGAAGCTGTTTAATAGGATTTGTCAAACCCTCTGTCAGAAATGGGTGATAAACAGTAAATTCAATCATTTTGACTGAAATATCTCAGTTCTTTTTTTTTTTATTAACACCCGTGTCTCTGTGCTTTCACTTAAGTAAAATAATACTAAAATATTAACCAATATCTACACCAGTACCCTCTACTTGTAGTGGTAGAGTATGACAGATATGAAACAGGAAAAGGAGATCTGTGTCACCTGAATCACTGATCTTTCTTTATTTCCTCAAACCTGAAGGTAAGTTGCTGAAAACGCATATTAAAAGAATTTGATGTCACCATCATTGTAATGCCCCGAGCATTGGATTTAATAATCTTGCAAGCCAATCTTCTCAAATGAAGTGTAACTGATGCAATAGAACATTTAGACTTTGTCTGATCATTGGGCCTGTGTTGGTATAGTATTGCACCAACTTCCCTCTGTAATTACTCAAAAGTTAACTGATTATTACTTCTTTTTAATTAGGCTAAGTGCCTTTTTAATATTATATTTGTCTTTCTAAATATGTATATTACTCTTACTATGCTGAATAGACATGCAGATAAATCCACATACAATTCTCTACATGCAGAAACACATACATAATTATATTTACAGTACTTAAGCAAAATTACCGTTTTCAAATGTAATGAACAAAATAATACTCGCACTGTTCAATTAAACTCTAAAATGTGACAAATATAAGATCAGTATGGCGCATATTAATTGTGCAAACTGTACATCAACTTCCACCCACAGTCTCCCCACGCACACACTCTGCTTCTCAGTATTAGTAACAAAAACACCCTTTAATCTGTTAGAAAGTTCAGAGAGCGGAGCCTATCTCACTTCAAACAGCAATTTCATTATCTCAAATCAATTACAAGTTCAGTTATCAATTAGTATTGTTTAAATGATTAGGGCTATGCAGTATAACACAGTGTGTGCTATAATGTTATTACTCCAGAGCCTTTTAGAAAACTCTTGAGGGCATTCAAGGTTTTCTCTTGAGGTTAATAAACCATATTTTGGTCAAGATTTGTAAGTAAAATGAGGATTTTTTTTCTCGTTAAATGATTAATTCTGCAGTGCTGGGAATGGCGGTATAATGAGTTTAGCATAACACAACAGCATGAAAGCTCTGTCCTTATTTACTCAATCTATTGTGATTTTACATTAACTGCTCAATTGCAACTCAAACAATTTGAATTATTATTAACACCCATTGGCATCCTGTCCCTGTCTTACAACCACGAGACCCCATGCTGCTTGTTCTGCAGAACAAAGAGAATATTGAAAATGAGGATATGCTGTAATGGAAAATGTAATTCATTTCGGTCATAGTAGCATGGGAAAGTATTCGCATGTATAAAATTTAGAATATTCAGCTTGTGATTGACTATTATTATTATTATTGGTATTTACACAGCGCCAGCTTATTCTGCAGCGCTTTACAATAAAAGGGGAATTTACCAAATGAGACAATAACAAAATGTAACAGGAACAATAGGTAGTTGAGTACCCTGCTCAAATACATGTGGATTACATTCAAAATACATTTAGAATGACGTTATAAATACATTATTATTATTATTATTATTATTGTTATGTTATTATTTATATAACGCGAACAAATTCTGCAGCGCTTTACAGTGGGTGGACGAACAAACATGTAGTTGTAACCAGACAAGTTGGACACACAGGAACAGAGGGGTTGAGGGCCCTGCTCAATAAGCTTACATGCTAGAGGGATTGGGGTAAAGTGACACAAAAGTTAAGGATAGTATTAGACTAATGACAGTTGCTAGAGAGGAATCAGTTGGGAGCTATTAACAGTTTAATTGATACACTTTTATGAAGACGTGGCTTTTTAATGATTTTTTTGAAGGAGTGGAGACTGGGTGAGCATCTAACAGAGGAGGGAAGTGAGTTCCACAGGAACGGTGCCTCCCTGGAGAAGTATTGAAGGTGAGCATCAGAGGTAGGAGTACGGACAGAAAATAGACGTAAGTCTTCACCTGAGCGTAAGAGTCTAGACGGACCATATTTGTGTATTAGGGAGGATAGATAGGTGGGAGCAGCATTATGTATAGATTCTAAAGCAAGAACCCGATTTTTAACTTGAGCCCTATTTCTTACAGGAAGCCAATGCAGGGACTGACAGAAGGGTGAGGAGTGGGAGGTGCAGGCGGACAGGAAGAACAGCCTCGCCGCCGCATTCATTATGGACTGTAACGGCACAAGTTGGGAGCACCTAAGACCACTGAGAAGTGGATTACAGTAGTCAAGGCAAGAAAGGACAGTGGAATGGACCAGCACCTTAGTCTCATCTGGCATTCAGTAGGGTCAGGTGCGTGCAATGTTTTTGAGATGGAAGCAGCAGGATTTGGCAATAGACTCAACATGAGACGTAAAGGAGAGGCCAGAGTCAAAGAGAACACCTAGTCAGTGAGTCTGCATGGTGGAGCTGATGGTAGCACCATTGACTTCATCCACTCAGATCTGCTGTGCACAAGCATCCTGTGATTCAGTATCTCCTCCCACTGCATGCAGACACTGGACTTTCCTCATAGAGATTCATTGATTCAATTCATCTCTATGAGGAGATGCTGACTGGCCAGGGATGTGTTTGAATCATGCTGGCTCTGCCTCTGACCTGGCTCCTTGTCAGTCTCAGCCAATCCTATGGGGAAGACTGTGATTGGATATGGCTATCACATGTCAGCAAACTGCTTGTTTTTCCTGAGTCTCAGCATGCAGATTTACAGCTTCTGGCTTGAATACAGCAAGATGTTTACTATATTTATGGAGGCATGAGGGGCCCATAAATATAACATTACAATAACTGAAGGAAATATATGGATTCAACATATCCTCAGATAGCTTGGATCTGAGCGCACATCTACCGAATGGCGCTCCGATCTCATACACATATTCCAATCGCCATGGAGCCAAAGTTGTGCACATAGTCTTTTGGTATACGAATAGGCTCCATGGGATAGCTATCTGAGGTGAGTCCATTCGTGAATTAAAACTACCGAACAGGATGGCATTCATATACAGGATCTACCGTAGGGGAGAGGTTGGCGGCTTCAGCGGTGTTCGTGTAATTCAGTGTCCGTTTTTAGTTCCATAAGATTCTCGACGAACACCACTGGGCATTCGAACGTCCAAGATGGCCACTACCGCGTGTTCGGCATACGAACGATGACCACCCAGCCTACCCTTATCAATTAGAACGTGTCTGCAGTTAACCACAACATTCTATTGAGGCCAAGAGGTTAACCAGCAGCACACTTCCATGCTGGGTGGCCGGCCGTTCGGCCGTTCATTCGGTAGTTAGGAAAATAAACGAATGGGTATACGGACAGGCAATTAACCGAACAAACAGATGAACCAAGGGGGAATAAAAGTAGTTTAAAGACAGGTGGGTCTGTCACAATCTCTTTTACAATTGAGTCTGGGAGTGTGAGAAAATTGTAGCCCACCGAAACATAAAGAGGCAGGAGTAGCGATATCAGAGGGGGACAGCCAGGTCTCTGTAAGTGCAAGTAGTGTGGGTGAGTTTGAGATGAAAAAGTTGTGTATGGCTGTTGATTTTAAATTACTGCAGACAGCGGGCATTCCAGAGTGCACACTGGATGTTGGTAAGTGAGGGTAAAGTGCAAGGTATTGTGATGAGATTTGTGGGGTTTCTGGCTTTCTTAGTGTGCGTAGAAAAGGTGAAGGTCCCTGGATTGGGAGAGACATAAATTTAGTTTTTTGCATATTTCACACATACCGAATATGAACACTAACTTTGGTCAGTGTTTGTGACTAAGTGGCTACTAATAATGACTGGAAATACCTCATTTGTAATACCTTGGGTTGTCTACTTTTGCAAATGGTTTTGTATGGGGGTAATTTTCAATCCTGGGCTACTATTTGGTCTTAAAGGCAACATAACCAGTCAGGCAAATTTCAATGTGTATAAACTAAAAAATGTAATGTGCTATATTTGACCCTGTAACTTTACAAAACACAATAAAACCTGTACATTGGGGGTAATGTTTTACACGTGAGACATCGCTGAATACAAATATGTGTACTTTATTGCAGTAACAGCTAACAGTATTGTGACATTCACAGTTAAAATGCCATGCAAAACTAAAAATATGACAAAATGTCTTAATTTCTCATTTAAAAAAAATATTTTATTCATATTAAATTATGTTTAATATAGAAATATTTGATGTGACATGAAAGCCCTGTTTCACCTGAACAAAAGTATATATGATAAGTGTGAGTACACATAATATGAAAGAGGTAAATTACTCCTGAACAGACAAATAGCGCAAATTCAAGGTTTTGTTTACGTTTTGTTTTGAAGACAACTTGTACAACTGCCTCAGTCCTTAAGGGGTTAAATAAACTGCATTATTATTGGACTTATATTGTACATAACAACTTTATTCCACCAGGAACCATTCTATTTATCTCTAAGTAAAATTGAGTACTTCTGTGTGATCATCAATGTGAAGAGGTCACATAATTTGTCAAAATCTGTCTTGCAAGATTAATTCTTCCTCTTTCCTTCATGAAGTCCAGCTGTCTGGTTTCTCCATTCTAGATGACATAGTCCATAAGAGCTTGCCAATGTTTACTCTCTATTCTTGAGGTCCACTTTCTAATTTCTAGGCCTTTTTCCTAAAAAAAACAACCTCAACAGGGGCTACATTTTACTTCTTGTAACCTCCAGTTTCATTTTGAGACATTTTCTTACTGGTGGAATACGGAAAAAATATTAAATAGTAACATCTATTTTGGAGTACTGATACTTTTTGTGGACCTTCTCAGGGATCTAGCATTGATCGGCTCCTCATCCCAAAACCACAGTTTAACAAAAAGCTCCATAAACAGGATTTATTCTGTTTGTATACCGAAAACAATATTATTATTGCTCAAATGCTGATAAAAAATTGTAACGGCTACCCCATTGGAGAGGGGGTATCAGCCGTTGGAGATGTCCTTCTTCCCGGCAAGATGCTGTAAAGTAACGGAGTAGCTCTATTTCCATCAGCTGGATCCAAGCAGAGAGGTAGAGGTAGGGCTCTTAAAAGAGCTAGTGATTAGCTGAGCAGGTTCCCTTTCAATAACAAGACAAAGCTAAGTTTTGAAGGGTAAAGTAGAACTGAGGTTTAATGGCAGATACTCTCCTTTTATGCAGTGCTCCCATGCAAGGGAGACACCCACAGACAATTATACATTGACCAATCAAACAATGGTTAAAACCCACATATTCCCTCCCCTCTGCTTGGGAGATAACTGAGTTACTTACTATATCTACTCAATTATCTCCAAGCTAAAAAAGTATACTTTTTATAAATTTTTATAACTTTCTCATTTTACATCGTACATGAATAAAACTATATATTTTTATGAACAGTGCAACTTGGGAACAAACATATTCAAAATTCGTGTAAATCTGTTCGGTAGTTCAGGAGATAGTAAAAAGTCTCTTTGGACCGACCGCACGCCTGTGTGTATGCCCAAAACAGTTCCACAGATCCTGACTGTGCGGTCGGTCTATTCTTTCATTCAATGAACGTCCCACTTTGCACGAACTGATTGATTCGTGCTTAGTCTCTTAAGATACAGCTAGTTCATGAGTTTGTTTTGTCGAAAGAGCGCTCTCTGTTCAGATGAATTTAGCCGAACGCACGGAGGATGGAAGTTTCAGCGGTGTTCGGGGAAAAGTCTAACCGAAAATAGTTCCACGCGGTCGACGACCAAACACCGCTCAGTGCGTTCAACTAAACAAAATGGTTCAAGTTGGTGCAAACGAACGCCGACCACCCTGTATAACAATTAAACCCATGGAGTGTTCGCGGTTTTCATGGTGATATTAGAGTCCAGGAGGTAAATGAGTGCCACACTTCTGTTCTGGGTGATCGGGAGTTTGGTGAAAAATTCGATATATGGACGGTCTTTTATTATACATCCATTAGACGAAAGCAATTACACAAACAGTCTTTGTTCTTAGGTAAAAGGCAAGATTGATGGTGGTAGGAAAAGGTTAAGGTCTCCAGGCAATATTGTAGGGGTTGTTGCAAAACAGACATGTTATGCATATGATGTAAAATCCTTTAAAATATAATTCTGACAGTATAATTCAACTCTGCACCAAAATATTTTGACTGCTCCAATACATGTTTTTAATTATTTGGATTTAAAGGAAAACTGAGACATTTTTTTCACGTTGTCAGACCATATTGTTATTGTTTATTTTTCTCAGTGAAAAGATAGATTTTTTTTCATAGAGGTAATCAATCTAATTGTTTTTATCATAGTCACAATGTTTCTTATAGAATATCTGACCGCACTAACAATCAATACTATTATAGTCTATTCACTCATCCTTTTAGCCCACCTTTTTATATTAGTCTGAATTGTTTTCCTAAATATTTTTCATGGCTAATATTTGGAAGAGCTGAACTGTCAACTGAATGAAGGAAAAACCTTGCTATACCTTAATAGGTCATATATTTATGAGTAGTCCCAATGTTTTCAGGTTTACCTTAAATAAAACACACAAATGTACAAAACATAGTGTAACCTGTATACAAAGAATAAATAGAAATAAAGTGCATAAGTAACTAACTCACACTTTACTGAGCTAAACACTAGCTCAGGTATATGCGCCTTAGGGTCCGTAGAGGCGACCCTCACCCTCCTTTTGGTCCAAATTTTCTCCAGGTGCAGTATCCTAGATGATAGGTACAGGAGGGAACATATAGCGTAGTACAGTCTGTGTATATAGGATGTATATTATGGAATAATACCAATATACTCACAAACCCAGAGCCAGTATCTCGGCTCGCTTCATAGGACGTATGTGGTTAAGGACCACATTCCTTCTTTATAATAGCAGGTAAGAATAAAAGCCGTAAGTGTAAAAAAAAGTATATATGTAATACCACCACCATAATTGTGAGACAAAAGGTACAATATTTCTGGGAATAAATAAGATATCTAAAGATTGGAGAGGAGGCAATTTTAACTTAAAACTGAGTAAAATAGAAATGGAATGGATTTTTAAATTCAATAGCCTTATCCCTAATGGTTTAAATTCAGATTTCGAAATGTGTCATTTTTTAACTGATTAGTTTTAGTCACTCCTCCTTTAAAATATGTTTTAGTATATATTAAACTGTAATTTTCAAGTCTTTCTATTCCACACGTTTTTATATGTATACATTTTTATCATTTTTTCTAGTTTTTATCCATTTCATTTTTGGGGTCTATTTATTACTAGTGGAGTTTTTTATTTGTACAAGAGTTCTGGTGTATAACTGTTTCCTCCTATTGCCTTATATGCACTGATTTGCTGACACATGACATATATATACATATATCTTGGTATTCTTTCCCTAGGTTAATTAACTAGGTTCTTAAGAAATTGTCTGTCTCTAAACACTAAGCTATTTGTGAAATGCTTTTCCTAATATATGCTTAAATATGCATATACATATTCCTTCTTAAGTACTGGTGTTGCAGAAATTTCTGTATTAATGATAGTGGAAGAATTGTGCCTTTCTGATATTGTGTTGTGAATTTTTCGAGGAACACTGATTCAAATATGGCACAGGACATTATAAACACTGCCATAAGGTGGAACGCATGGTGGAACGCATGGTGGAACGCACTGTGGAACGCATGATGCAAAACAAGCCGAAACCGGAAGTGATCATACCCGGAAGTAGCCGGATGAAAAGGAGGCTTGAAACACAGGGCATCTCCATCACCATGAAGATTGCCCGCGAAAAATACAAGCCTAAAGCCAAAATTAACAGGATATATAAGCAGGAAGGAGTCCTTAATGCCTCATGAACATTTTTTCCAGCTGAGGAAGCCAATTTGGTGAAACGCGTCCTGGATGAACAGTGAGCAGACAGAATTGTCTTTTGGACTATAGCCACAAGTGTTATTTTATTTATATACTATTTTTATATTGATGTTATATTATACTTTTTACATACAATAAATTACATATATACTTTTTTTTACACTTACGGCTTTTATTCTTACCTGCTATTATAAAGAAGGAATGTGGTCCTTAACCACATACGTCCTATGAAGCGAGCCGAGATACTGGCTCTGGGTTTGTGAGTATATTGGTATTATTCCATAATATACATCCTATATACACAGACTGTACTACGCTATATGTTCCCTCCTGTACCTATCATCTAGGATACTGCACCTGGAGAAAATTTGGACCAAAAGGAGGGTGAGGGTCGCCTCTACGGACCCTAAGGCGCATATACCTGAGCTAGTGTTTAGCTCAGTAAAGTGTGAGTTAGTTACTTATGCACTTAATTTCTATTTATTCTTTGTATACAGGTTACACTATGTTTTGTACATTTGTGTTTTTTATTTAAGGTAAACCTGAAAACATTGGGACTACTCATAAATATATGACCTATTAAGGTATAGCAAGGTTTTTCCTTCACTACCCCTATATATCCACTGCCATTAGAGCGCTACACCGGATATTTCTTCCTTTTCCATTATTTCTGATATAAAGATAAGCACGGTGATACAGCAGCTCACGCATATTTATTTGGTATAACCTAGATCTTATCCTACACAAATAAGCGCTTGTACTCTCCATTCTATTTGTCAACTGAATGAGTTTTGGAGGTCCTAAAATTTCAAAGTGATTCAGCCAAATAGAATGTAATGATATGGATATAGACCATGTGTGCTTAAAGTTTGTTTAGAGAACTTTGTCACCACTTTTTCTTTCTGTTTTTGTTCTTTACAATGGGAAGTATATCAATCATTGGTCAGCTCAAGATCTTGTCTCTTTACTTTTCAAACACCACATTTTCTTTGAGGGGGCAGTGCAAAGAGAGCTCCCTGCAGTATTTTGTGAAAAGAAAGAAATGATTCTTGTACAAAGCCAGTTTTTTTTAATAAACATATGAGTGCAGATCAATTGTTGGTTCTTTCTGGCACTGGGCATACCTCACTTCAAGTTATGAATTGCTCCTTGTTTTGAGCTGAAAATCTTTTCAACATAGATTACTATGTAACTATGTAATTAAATAATTATGGAAGAATAAAATGGCAGATCAGTGCCGCTCGTCAAAGTTGTGCATATCAATATGCACCCAGTATTTCAAACAGTTAAACACAATGACTGCTGTCTGTAGAATACTCAGGGAACACAGCAGCTCCAACTGGAGGTAGGACAATTAACTAGTACCAAATTCTTCAATATCGAAAGGTTAATAGCCATTAAACCATTTTACAAATGCAGTAGGTAGCAGATTAATGGATTTATTTGTAATAATGATTAATATACAAAACAATGACTCTACATACATGTCTAAAAATTTGCACAAAAAGATCACATTAGTGAGGTTCTTTTTCTTCCCAAACATTGTGCAAATCTTCCATTTGCAAACCGAAAGCTTCTGGGTAGAATCTACTGCACGATTTCTGGATACAAGCCTACAAGAAATCACATCTTTGTAGAGTGTTATGTTTTAGTGAAAGAAACAAAAATCTGAATGCAATTAATTTTATTTCATATATTCAAAGCCCAGCACTGACTGTAATGACAAATGACTAGGAAGGATTCAAATGGAATTTCCAATCTGAATGGGTGTTCAGAATAATTTGATGTATGAGCGATTTATGATAAATAATGCAGTTGGGATGACTAAATTATCAGCTTTCAGCACATTTAATAACTGATAACCCTTTCATTTAGCTTGCAAGTGCAGCATAAAGTGTACATACATTGTAATTCTTTATAACATAATTGCCTTGTAATTGGTTACTGTTGTAGAACATGTACACGTTTCTGCCACTGTAGATCAATCTTCAGGGCAAAGAGTAATTTGAGGGGATAATTTATCATTGTTTTCTGCACATGATGGAACACTAAACTCTAACCAGAAAAAAAAAATGCAGTTTCACAGTTTATCAGTTTTGCAAAAAGCCAAATGCTATTGCAGTGTTTCCAAATTAATTAAACTGAACCTGTCTTACAACGATTGTAGGGATAGGGTTACAGTAGATCACAGTTTTCATTTGTGAATTGTTTTACGCAAATACAGGGCGGGCCAAAATTCAGAGTAGGATTCGACAGGTAAATAACTTCTTTGTTAGTAGTAGTAAAACATTATTTGTTGCAGGTACATATTATAACTGAATCTTGGGAGATTCAGCATGGGTAATTTTACAAAGGAACAATTAGTAAAAATATTGGAATGTTATTTTCATGATGGAAAGTCCATTATTTTGATGCAAAGAGCTTAACACCGCCACTTCAAGTATAAGCCACCACGTTAACCCTACCTTTCAGCTCCCGATATCTTCCTGTGGGGATATATGAAGAAGCAGGTGTATATGAACAAACCCGTATACACTTGAGAAGTTCAAGGAGAATATCAGTGTAGAAATTCGAGAGCGACAGCCTAAAACATTAAGTATTTGACACACATGTGCAAAAGTTGATTAACTCAGGCACGGAGGCGGCGCTAGCCACAGCAAGAAAAGGTGCGCAAAATCACCTTTTTCGGAGCTATCTAACAGGGGTCCGGGACCATAGTAGCCACACAGGCATTATATTGCCACAAATCCTTGTTTGTATTCCTGACACTATAGTGTTCCTTTAATTTGAATTCCTGACCATTAAAAAAAAAAACTGTCTGCTTGGCTGCCTTGTGCAAACATTCTCAGTACACCATTTATCTTGCCACAATACAATACTAGTATAAGCAAATAGGTTGTTGATGGTATTAAGATTTATTAAGATTTAAACAATGAAACTACAAGACAAAATATAATTTGATCTATATCTGATCCACTGCAATGTACAGCTCATTTTTCTTCTTCTTGGTATAAGGCATACATGCCACTACCTACTGTTAATGTTACGTAAAAGCCATTTAGTTTATTTCTATTTTCTTCATCCTTCTTCTGTCTTCTCTTAAGCTCTACTTTTCTTTTTAACTTATATTTCCTCTGTTTATATTTACATTCTCTACAGAAAATAGAGGGGGGAAAAAAGATATGGAACAGATTAACTAAGTAGTGCTCTTAAACTGGACTAAAAGATATTCCATAAAATGTCTAGAACAACCAATAATAACATAATTGAATAGAAAATAAAAAAAAAAACTACTCATAAACCAGGAGCAAAGACTTATATAAAGCAGTACAGAGCAAATAACTAAAGTATTTTGTACAGGTCAATATGAATACATTTGAATAAATAAATATTTATATTGACCTGAACAAAATACTTTAGTTATTTAGTTTTTGCTCCTGGTTTATGAATAGTTTTTTTTCTATTCATCGATGTCAGGGGTTCTCAACCCAGTCGCCAAGGACCCCCTACCAGTCCAGGATTTAGGGATTACCTGGGTGTGTCTGAGGTGTTTAGAAAAAAAAAAACACCTTAGACTCTAAGGCAGGGCTGTCCAACCTGCGGCCCCCCAGATGTTGCTGAGCTACAACTCCCATGATTTCCTGGCTATCTGTTTCATTGAAAGAATCATGGGAGTTGTAGTTCGGCAACATCTAGGGGGCCGCAGGTTAGACATGCCTGCTCTAAGGTGTTTTTTTTTGTTTTTTTCGAAACATCTTAGACACACCCAGGTAATCCCTAAATCCTGGACTGGTAGGAGGTCCTTGAGGACTGGGTTGAGAACTCCTGATTTATGTTATATTTACATTCCCTGCTCATTTTCTCCATCTAGTGTGGCAGCACTGCAAACCTAGAAGGTGAGCACAATTTATGGTGAGCACCTTGCTCTTCCCATGGTGGTACTGGTGCAAGAGCAGTGACAGGACCTGTATTTCCTGCGTGTCACTGATCCTTCATGATTGGTGGAAGGAATGTGGCACTATATCTCACTGACTGCTGACATTCTCTGCTCATACTGAAAATACTACACCTGGAGATATATTTTTTTGTAATGAACTGTAGCGTGTCTGAATATAACCCGACCATGTGATCATTAGAATCCCCAAACCCTGACCCAAAATGTAGCCAAATCATAAAACAAACAAAACTCCCAATGGTAGAGCATGTTACCTTTAATTTGTGATTCGGAATTCTGTCACAAAAAGAGATGATTGATGAAAAAAAAATAGATAACTAAGGAACAGTCACTAGATTTTGATTTTATTCAAAAATCACAAGACATGACCACTAGAGGTGAAAAAAGGAGAAGAAGTAAAACAATCTGTAGAAATATATGTTTATATAATATATTAAATAAATATATAATACATTTAGATTTTTTTTTACTGCTCCTACTCTTTTTCTTTACCTTTTCTCACGTGATCTGTGAACAAGTTGGTGGGAAAATGCGCCTATTAAAATATATACTAAAAAGGTATATGGCAAAATTCTGCAGAAGTTATTCTGCTGTGTACAAGCCTAGAGAACACTGAATAGTAAATAATTTGTTGTGTATGCATTCATAACTCTGCTAACCCATGCTGCAGATACTGACGGTGCTTGTTAATCAACTAGCATTGTGAAAAATAAATTGGTAAACGTGGGCCGTGCCTAAAGGCTGGATCTCATACGAGTGATTTGTAGTCATACATACACTGTACATTCCACCATGCAGAGGTAAGTAAGCTAAGTAAAGGCTGGATCTCATAAGAGTGATTTGTAGTCATACATACACTGTACATTCCACCATACAGAGGTAAGTAAGCTGTGCAAAATTTTGATAATGCTTAACATCCTTCTAGTGCAATAACTATTATAACTATTATAATTAAAGAAAAAAAAAAACAACTCACCAAAATGTTTATACTATATTTAGCAATCTTTCCCAGTAAATCTATCATGTTCCATGTATAAATGCATAAAAATAAGATGGCTTTTAATATTCATCTGTTACTAACTCACTACAACCTATTAACCAACTAATGAAGCATTGCATTCATTTTCTATCTGTAATGATTATACGTATTGTTATCCATTTACATGTAACGTTTATGTATACTTTCTGCTTCAATGTCCTTGAGATGAAAGGTCATTATCCTGGAAGAAACTCAGCCAAGCAATTGATGAGTTATGTTTATTGAGAATTTTAATATTAAAATAGTTTTATCTTTTAAATTCAAAGATGACGTTTGTTATAGGTTTTATTTAAATCCTAATCTCTTTGGTATAGAGATGTTCTAATGTCTTCATACTTATTGGACCTCCTATTATTATGGCTTTATAGTTACTCCTGTCTCCTCTCATGTTACCTTTAAAGCATGTACTGCTTTCATATTTATAAAATATATATGCATGTTTTTTTCAAGAAATATTAATAGTAAATGTAGCGTTAAAAACAAAACAAAAATCATGTTTATATATATAGGTATTTATTTATTTTATTTAAAACATTTTTTTATAATATTTAAAATTTTGAAATAAAAAGTAAGAAATAAAAAACACAAATTAAATCAAAATATCATTAAATAATGCATCTAGAGTTTGCATTACAATTACAATACAGATAATAAAAAAAAAAAAACAACAACAATATATAATATGACTGGACATAAATCAACCAAGACGGAGAAAACAAATCGTGATTTTTGTATAATTTTGGAAATGAAAAAAAAAAGAGGGGAAACATTTACAAAAATCAAATCATTTAATATAAAAAAAACGATGGAAGAAAAAAGTTGGGCAAACACAAAGCAACTATAAATCATATTTTTTAGGATACAGCATGGAACATTTTTATACTATGGTTATACTATATTATCCCTACCTAAAGAAAACAAATAAATAAAATATGTTTTGCTTAAAAAACAATATGACTAAATGGTGCTATATATGATATGTGCAAAAGCACTGGGTGAGACATTTCCACTTAGCTCACCTCACATGCTAGTATGTCCTTTTGCAACTAGTGCGTGTAATGGTCTAGGTCCTTGGATCATGGAGGAGATATCTGGAGATTTAGATGTTTAGGGATGCAGATAAAATCAGGAGGCTGCTTTATTAGCCTCTTCATGACAAAAGGTCAAATCCTATTATATCTTCACCTACATACTATGCCATTGGTCATTAGTGGAATGAACATTCCAACAGGATAATATTGATTCAGGATAAAAGAATAGAACGTGATGATTGATTTTATGATGATAGTGACACAGTTATAAGCTGCAAGAGCAAACCCTAGAGTCATGTATCTTCAAAATAAGCTGTCAGAGATACAAACAATATTAAGCAATCATCACATTATGTAGAGGTGGCAGCTGACCCCCATATCCTTGCATAACCAGACTCCGATATCTCCAAAGCGTAGAAGCATGACATGGTCACCGATTTATTTATTTTTTTCTTTCTCAATAATGTTCTGGAAGCTATATTTTAAATTCATACAAAACAAATCCAATTAGTTTACAATACATACAAAACGGGTCAAGCTAACAGCTGTTACAGTTTTAGCATGATAAAATCTAAATTGAAATCAACATATACCTTTACTTATTAGTACATTATCTGCAATCTATCTTAAAAATAAACTAGAAAAACCTTCCGCTGAGCAATTTTTTCCTTCACTTGGTAAAGCACCCTTTCCAATTACCGACCTTCTCAGCTGGCTCATAAAGGAGTTTATCCAATTTTTTCAAAAGTATTCTAAATTCATTTTTCTTCCAGCTGAGAAATACAGCTTGCAAAAGCATTTCCTACACAAGCTAAATCAATCATCCAATTCTTATTTTAAAATATTTGAGAAATACTTGTGAATTACTTATCCTGATGGATATTATGATGGCTGGGCTGAAGACAGCCCTCGATGCTTATTTAGCATAAAAGTAATAACGGAACAAACTCAATATATTACTCACCAAATATGTGGGAATACATTTCTTTCTCAAAGTTCCATTTGTCTTTTTTTTTCTTTTTGTACCTGCCTATTTGCGTATAAATGTTTTGTGATAATATATTGGCAGGCTGCACAGACGAGCATTGCGACCTTGGAAAAAAACATCAGCCTATACGTAGAGTTTTAAATACCAGATTGACCCTTTTAGCTCTGGTAGCATATTAGATGTACCCAGTTTCATTAATGCAAACATGATTGCATTAATAGTCTATTAGTTACAAGATGAAAACAAAAGCACATGGGGTATACTAAAACATGTAATTTTAAAAAGGCCAATTTCTATAAGTTAAGGGAAGCTTTACAATATATTGACTGGCATAAACTCTTTAGTGAAAGGAACACTGTGGATAAATGGATCATCTTCCAACAAATATTAGAAAGGTACATTTCTCAGTTTAGAAAAACGTCGCCTGAGAGGGGATATGATAACATTATACAAATATATTCGGGGCCAATACAAACCATTGTGTGGAAATCTATTCACAAACCGGACTTTACATAGGACACGAGGCAATGCGTTTAGACTGGAAGAAAAAAGATTCCATCTAAGGCTAAGGAAAGGTTTTTTTTACAGTAAGAACAATCAGGATGTGGAATTCTCTGCCTTAAGAAGTGGTTTTATCAGAGTCCATACAGATGTTCAAACAGCTACTGGATGCATACTTGCAAAAGCAGAATATTCAAGGATATAATCTTTCAATGTAGGGTAATAACTGCTTGATTCAAGGATAAATCTGACTGCCATTCTGGGGTCAAGAAGGAATTTTTTTCCAAGCTTGTTGCAAAATTGTGCTTCAAACTGGGTTTTTTGCCTTCTTTTGGATCAACAGCAAAAAACATATGTGAGGAAGGCTGAACTTGATGGACGCAGGTCTCTTTTCAGCTATGTAACTATGTAACTATATAACACCCAAACTTTAAGAGACAAAAAGTTGATTGAACTGAAATTATTTTGCATTTCTTTTCATAAAAAATTTGATGACATTGACCGAAAATCTGAAACATACATCTGAATGTGCCGATTGTCATATTTTTACAAAGTGATACAAATTAAAACAAAGCCACTAGAAATGTAGCATTCTTGGTAACATTGGATTCATTTGTTGGGTTCCCATTGATGAAAGTAGTAATAAAGTCTTAATAAACCAGAATTCCTGGCGAAAAATATTTCACAAATAGCTATTTGCATAAATTGTCAAATGACACAAAAATGGTTTGATAGAAAATGAGAAAACAGCACCCCAAGACCCCTAGCACGACAGCATTTATCACTAGAGTGTGAATTGTCGGGAATTCAATCTGCATTAATTGCATTTCAAATTTTAGGCAAAAATGTACTGAAAAAGCTGATTTAAATAATGTTTCAAAAATATACAATTTTGGCCTCAAAGGGACATTACTTTGACATATAGGTCATGCCTCTGCATTAAAACCGATCCTGTGTGGGTGCAGAGCGCCATGGCACACTTTAGATAGTTGTGGGGTGTGCTGCCCTAGGCCCTACCCCTCATGTTAGGCTATGCTTTAGCATCTTAGAGTAATACAAATAAATACTGGAGTACTCATAACCAGAATATGAAAAGAAGTAATATTTTTTTTTCTTCCACATTCTTGATTTCAAGTTTGACATTCAGGGTCATTCAATAGTGAGCATTCAAAGGGAATTTAAAGCGAATTTATAAATTAAAGCCAAAAATTTCTGAATGGAAGTATATTTTTGGTTAGGCATTTTTGACTTTAAATTTAAAATTAATTTAGAAATGACTCTAGATTCTCACTTTTGTCAATAACCCTGATATTATTAAGGCTAGCATTTTGGGGGGCATGGTCTTGACAGCACAGAGAGCAGTCACATGCCTGCTGACCTCAGATCTGACACTGGACTGAGTGCCCAACCTCAGGAGAACAGCACCAAACTGCTCATCACCTACCCTGAATGTCATGGGGAAGAAGAGCAAACAGTTTAAAATCCAGCTAGGTTCTGCTCCATCAGCGATCTCCTGAAGACCAGGCCTGAACCTAAAATGATGGCGCAACAAGACCCATATGGCTCATACTGAAGAAGAGGTCCTAGACACCCATGAGGAGATCCCTGCTATGGGGGTAGGGAGGAGGTGGTTCACTCACCTATTGGCCAAGGCGGTGGATTCTCCAGCCACTAATGGTGACCTTAGGTATGTAATGCAGATATGGTGGGTTGTGAGGGAAGAGACCTCAGAAGCAAATATTTTTTTCATGGCTCAGTGTCAGGTGGGCATGACAGAGCAAGCTACTCAGCTAAAGGCCTCACACCAAAAACGCTGCTTAGATTGGATGCCCTGGGCAGCTATCGAAGGCAAAATAACATCAAAGTGAGGGGTATCGCTGAGGCATTGGATGCAAAAGAATTACCTTAATATATTCGGCACCTACTGGCTTCTATCTTATGGCAAAGGCAGGCAAAAGCTGTACACATTGATGACTGGGTACATCTTCAGAAACTGGCAGAGAACTAGCTGGGGATGTCCTGCTTTGCTTCACATCATTCATAAATAAATTAGCTGTCCTTCAGGTGCTCAAATCAAGGGTACGCTTCCATTTCGGATCAATGCCACTCATGTTCTTGGAGGACCTATCTAGGTCCACTACAGGATGCCAATATCAGCTATCAGTGAAGACAGGCCCACTCCCTCTCAACTATAAAGTTGGCAAGGTCTTCCAGTCCTTGAATTGTTTGGACTGCTCTCGTTGGATACAGTGCTGAAGCCTTGGGATGTGTAAAATATTGTCCCCTTTTGTCCCACGTACCACAGTTGATACAGGGTGATGGAGTAGCTGGATTTCTATTGATATGTTACTTTTATGCCTTTTATTACAAAATTGTTTTTTATCATCTTGCAATAATGCAGTGTTTTGTTTAATCACACGTATGCTTAGTTAGCAGTCTCTTTGAGATTGATGCTTTACTTTTCCAATGAGGCCTTTTGGCTGTAAAGTCCCTTATGTGGGGTCTTACCATCTTCCCCAACTCACCCACTCTGGGTTATTGAGCTTTTTCTGTTGCATACTGTTTTGGCCATTCCTATGGAATAGTTGCCTTTAACAGTATCCATTGAAATTCACTCGCAATGGCTTATTGCTAACTGTTTGCTTCCCCTATTTTTTATCAGCTATTGTTATAGTCTATGCTTGCTACTTTATACAAATACACATGTAATTTTTGTCACTGTCCTGTGATAGCCTTTGTGTATCTTTATATTGCCTGCAAAAATAAAGAATTGAAAACAAATAAAAATAAAATAAAAAAGAAAGGCTAGCATTAGGGGGGTTATTCACTAAACAATAAATTGTAGTGTATTTAAAAAAAAAACTGCAGATTTGCAGGTATTACTCAACTTAATTATAGTAATGACTTGGCCTTTAAGTGTGAGATTTTCAAATTAGCTTTCAATTCTTTAGAATTGACTGTTCAGTGAATAAACCCTTACTCTGGCAGATAACCGTGGGAAATTTAGTTCACAAAAAGTCTCAGGCTGCCATGGTTAGACATCGCTGGGTTATAGGACACAGTGCTCTAAATCTAATCTACCTTTCTCAGGGTTTTTTACTACAGTGAAAATCGTCAGGAATTCTAAAGTCAATATAAAGTCAATTTTAAATTTAAGGCCAGAAAAAAAATGTTACATTTAAATGTGAATTTCAAATTTAAGGAAAATAAAAAAAAGTCTGCTATGCTTCCAGTTCAGCTATATTTGGTATAACATTTTAAATTCATTTTGAATTCCTGGCAATTTTCACTCTAGTGAATAACCCTGCAAGTGATTTGTTTACTTCTATTCTCAATCTGTGATTTGCTAGCCTATATTCTTGTTAGAGCTTAGACCCGGCTTCCCCAAACTCTGGCCCTCCCATGATTCTACCAATGAAATAGATAGGCTGAGAATCATGGGAGTTGTAGTTCAGCAACATCTGGAGAGTTTGGGGAAGCCTGGCTTAGACCAAGGGTGCCAGAAAAGTAGATCCCCAGATATTATAAAACTACAGCTGCCATGATGCTTTGTCATTCTAAAGGCAAAGCATCATGGGAGTTGTAATTCTGCAACATCTGCTATCTACCTCTTGGGCACCCCTGGCTTAGACACTTTTGCCAAACCACATACTGTACTACAGCATACGACCATTCACTAGGTAGAGTCTGTCATCACATTTATAAGGCTCATCTTCAGTATGAGCTTAGTGTATGTTTTATAATTATGCTATAAACCCACACACATTCACGAATAAACACGAATTTCCTAAGTTCTAAAATGTAAACTCTTGATAATTATACTGTGATACCATGTACCGAGCCGGAAAGTCCACACAAAAACAGCTTTTTCAACCCCATGTGTCTTATTAGCGAATGCATTTTTTTAAATTATGCTATATGAGGTTTTTTTCCTATTTCTTTTTTATTGCTTTTTATTTAGTGACAACATGTTTTGTAGAACGATCCCTGCTCGAATGAAAATTGAGTCCAGAAGACATAACAATTTGCATACATTGATGAGACGCATCATATTCATAAAAAGAAAGATTAAAAAAAAAATTCAAAAACATTAAAAGTTACGTTTTATGCCAGTTATAACTTGATAAAAACAGTATTTTTGCTTGTTTCTTGCCACCAGTCAGGTGTCAGTACTGATTACCCAATCTCTTTGCTCACCTGTTGCCTGCTATCTTGTGATGACTTATTAGAGCAGCATGGTCACTCTGCCATATCTCAGTTTGTACAGCCTTTCACTGTTAAATACCGATATTTTAGAACTTTAGAACTCTTAACTGTAATGATCGATACAGTTTAAAATTGGAGCTGGAAACCTAGACATACAACTAAAAGGCAATTAGGAACTAGTCAAACTCTATTTTTCTTTTCCTGATTTATTGTGGTTTGAAATACTACGGGGGGAAGGGGGATACTGGTAGAGATTTTTTTTTTTTTTTAAGTTCTAAAAGTAAATTTATCTAATGGAAACTAATGGGACCAGAAGAAGAACTCTATTGATTGATGTGATGATTGTTCCAGTTTTTGGACCATAACACATTTTTTCCTGACCTGCAGACTTTGGCAAGACTTAATATCAAGTGAGGGAGGGAGTAGATGGGGCAGAGTGGCGGTGGGCATGCCCATGACACAGTTGGCATCAATAACAATGTGTCTACACACAGATGAAGAAGATCATACCAGGGCAGGCATGCTTGGATGACAGGCTGCCTGGTAGGTTAGCCAATTAGACTTTCCCATATACTCTGATTTTACCTCTAAATAGTCCACTGCCCCTAAAAAAAAAAATCACTGGGAAATAACCAATAAATTCATGCTTTCATTATGTATCTCTTATATTTCTTATGTCATACGAATATACGAGTTATAACCTTTAAAGATTTGCTTGTTGATATATAAATAGGGTGTATGCTGTAGAGCAAACATCCAGAAATACTTTGTAGTAGTATGGCCTTAATTAACATATGTTGTAAAATAACATCAAAGGGTTGCATCATATTAGCATTAAACTAAATCAAATCAATATTTTTGCAAATAGAAATAAAATAAAACACAAGGAAAAAACAATATAATAAAATAATTGTACCGTTGTTACTATAAACTAAACTTTTTTTTTGTTTGCACTCTTTTTGTGCATTTGATGTATGTATCTACATATACAATTTGTCAATATAAAAGTACTGCATATATTGATGTAAAAATATAAAACATTTATTAAAAATTATTTGAGAATATCTAAAAAAAAAAATACCAAAGCTGCAGATATCTTGTCTGCAGCCTTTGCATGCCCTCCCCTTCTAACCCCAACCAGACTTTCTGTGGCTGCCCAACCACAGACTTCCCAATGCAGTGTAATGAAAAGTTTTAGCAAGGTAGGTGCTCTGGGAAATTTTCTTTTGAAATAACCAAACCAGGAAGTAACAGAACTGCTTATCGGGTTGGCAGCAAGGGGGTGTAACAAGGTTAAATGATAAAAGTGCCAATTTCTTTTAAAATCTGCCTTCTTTGTAAAATAAAAATAGAGGAAAGTGCTTTAGAGGGAGTGTCCCTTTACACAGGCACTTAAGATTTTACTTTCATTCAGTTTGCCTGACATTTGGGGTGCTCGGTGGTGCCATACATACCATTTATTTTAAAGTTCAGAGTAGGATCAACCATAAGACTGCCCTAGGTGGTCGCCTATGGACCAAGGGTTAGACAGGGGCCCTGGAATCATGTAATTTGGTTGACACCATTAACCATCCCTATGTGAAGAATGAAGAGCTGTCCCAAACTGGTAACCTGCCTAAGACCCAGTTGGATCTTAATCCGTTTCTGCATCTGCTGTCAATGAATCAGTTGTATAGTTTGCTAAAATCATATAGTCATAAAATGAAACAGTCAAATAAAAGAATTGGTCTTACGGAGCAAATTATATGTTCAAATGGTCAGAATCATAACTATTAAATTGTTCCTCATCAATCTCATAAATTAATCAGCAAATATATTTAACAGCACATTAACTGCAAGTAGAGACAGATACAGGGGCTCTTTTTCACAAGATTTATTTTTAGCTATTATAATAATAATAATTATATTATTATTATTATTATTATTATTATTATTATTATTATTATTATTTTAAAGTCACATTACCTGCAATTTAAAACAAATCCAATGTTAGTTTTTCACATGATTGTATTAATAATGAGGATTATTCTTTTGAATCACGATGTTTATAGTACATTACCTGCAAGCAATTTCTTTGATTTCTTTTTACAGGGTTGCAGTAATAGTGTTTTTATTATTTTGAGTCAAAGTTGATGAGAAAAATCATACATCACTTGCCATGGATTAAAACCTAATGTGATCAATTAAAAACAAAATTAATCATTTTAATGGCATTCTTTTTTTATATTTTAAAGGGAGGACTTTAAACTAAACTACAATTAGAAACTAGAAGGGAGAGCAGAGACAAGATATTTGCTGCCCCAAGGCCAGTTTCCTCAATACACCATCCCTTCATAAATACATGTATATTATTGCACTTGTGTTGTAGTATTTTTTTGTCTGTAAATTATACTTTGCTTATAATATATATTTATAGTATTTAATATTCTCCTTTACAGCGGGTTGGACTCTCCTGGTATGAGAATGGGCTGCCGGTGAGTAAGATAGTCTTTGATAGTCCCACTCGCCAAGTTGCCCCAAGGCCATGGCCTTGTTAACCTTATAGGAAATCCAGCCCTGAGCAAAGACATAATAAGGGGCGGGTGGGTGAGGGGCGGGTGGGGGCCATAAATGCCAATGGGGGACCTATTGTCCTCCCCCCCGGCCCCCACCCCTAAACGGCGGGTGGGGGCCCTAAAAAAATGTCCCCCCCAGGTGACTAGGGGTCCCCAAACCCCTAGTCACCCCCCCCCCCAAAAAAAAATGATCCCAATACCTACCCCCCTCACCCTAAAAATAATGAGGGGGGGACATTTAACTAAGAACCTGCAAAGAAAAAATAACTTACCATTCAATGTTTTCTTTCTTCTAAAATCTTCTTTTTTCAGCCCCAAAAAAGGCCAAATAAATATCCATAATAACCGACGCAATAAAAAAAATAAAAAAATAATCCATCTTCACCCGGCGAGGGCTCTGCGCAGACTGAGCTCTGCAGGGCGGGGGAAGGCTTATAAAGCCTTGTCCCGCCCTTCAATTAGGCTCAGAGCACTCTGATTGGTGGGTTTAAGCCATCCAATCAGAATGCTCTGACAGGTGAATGAAGAGACTGACAGGTAAGTCTCTACATTTTCCTGTCACAGCACTTTGATTGGTTGGTTTGAAATCCACCAATCAGAGTGCTCTGTGTCATTTTACACAGCGTGGGAAAGTTCTGTGGAATTTTCCCACGCTGTGTAATTTGACTCATAACACTCTGATTGGTGGATTAAGTACAGGGGAATATTTACTAAGTACCAAACATTGTTATACAGGGGAATATTCACTAAATACCAAACATTGTTATACAGGGGAATATTCACTAAATGCCAAACATTGTTATACAGGGGAATATTCACTAAATGCCAAACTTTGTTATACAGGAGAATATTCACTAAATACCAAACATTGTTATACAGGGGAATATTCACTAAATGCCAAACATTGTTATATAGGGGAATATTCACTAAATGCCAAACATTGTTATACAGGGGAATATTCACTAAATGCCAAACATTGTTATATAGGGGAATATTCACTAAATGCCAAACATTGTTATACAGGGGAATATTCACTAAATGCCAAACGTTGTTATATAGGGGAATATTCACTAAATGCCAAACATTGTTATATAGGGGAATATTCACTAAATGCCAAACATTGTTATACAGGGGAATATTCACTAAATACCAAACATTGTTATACAGGGGAATATTCACTAAATGCCAAACATTGTTATACAGGGGAATATTCACTAAATGCCAAACATTGTTATACAGGGGAATATTCACTAAATGTCAAACATTGTTATACAGGGGAATATTCACTAAATGTCAAACATTGTTATACAGAGGAATATTCACTAAATACCAAACATTGTTATACAGGGGAATATTCACTAAATGCCAAACATTGTTATATAGGGGAATATTCACTAAATACCAAACATTGTTATACAGGGGAATATTCACTAAATACCAAACATTGTTATATAGGGGAATATTCACTAAATGCCAAACATTGTTATACAGGGGAATATTCACTAAGTACCAAACATTGTTATATAGGGGAATATTCACTAAATGCCAAACATTGTTATACAGGGGAATAGTCACTAAATACCAGAAATTGTTATATAGGGGAATATTCACTAAATGCCAAACATTGTTATATAGGGGAATATTCACTTAATGCCAAACATTGTTTTATTCAGTGTAATGAATGCGGAGTGTGTGTTAGTGTTGTGAATGCAGTGTGTGTGTCAGTGTAGTGAATGCAGTGTGTGTGTTAGTTTAATGAATGCAGTGTGTGTTAGTTTAATGAATGCAGTGTGTGTGTTAGTGTAATGAATGCAGTGTGTGTGTTAGTGTAGTGAATGCAGTGTGTGTTAGTGCTGTGGATGCAGTGTGTGTGTCAGTGTAGTGAATGCAGAGTGTGTGTTAGTGTTGTGGATGCAGTGTGTGTTAGTGTTGTGAATGCAGTGTGTGTGTCAGTGTAGTGAATGCAGTGTGTGTGTTAGTTTAATGAATGCAGTTGTAACGGACCGTTTCAGCATAAAAGGGGAAAAATCTGTTTAGGCGATAATCCCCTTTTGATAGACCGGCAGCTACCATAAGCACCAACTTCCCGAACTCCCAAACTGCACGACTTCACCAACTCTCGAACAGCAGACACACGAACCCTGGAAGCAGCCGAACAGGAAAAGCAATACGAACAGCTTACACTCCTGGCAGTCGGCATACAGTCCCCTTTCCCCCAAGAAAGAGACACACTCCAGCTTCAGGGTTAAACAGCAACAACACTGATTTATTCACACACAGGCTTATATGAGATTCTCCCATGCAAGGGAGGGGTTTACAGTGCACCAATCCAGTTTAAGGTACAACCCACACATCTCCTCCCTCCAACATATCTGTTAACACAATTAACAGGGACATAGTTTTACCCAAGTTTTGGATGTACCCTAAATACTTGGGGTACATCCACAATATCTCCAGATAGCCCTAGTCTGGAGGAACAACATATGTTAAAATCAGCCCATTCGGATAAACGGTTCGGGAGTTATGGGACTTTAAAGTATTGACCGACCGCATGGGTAAAGTATCCGAAAACAGTTCCATGCATTTTGGCCCTGCGGTCAGTCACAAACAAGGGAATAGAAACAGGCGAATTGCCTGTGTTATAGAGCCTGGAGAGGGTTTGAATGAATTCCCTTGTTTGTGGGGTTCTTTCTACCGAACGGCGGGCCATTCGGTAGTTTCTATCCGAATTTCTGGAAGTATGGAGGTCTCAGCGGTGTTTGCCTAGTCAAGTGTCCGATTTTAGTTCCAGACACTCGACGGCAAAACACCGCTGTTCGGTAGTTTAAGATGGCCGCCGCCACGTGTTCGTTTCCCGAATAGTGGCCACCCAGAGGACAAAGAATATATTACACTGATTGCCAATTACCCGTTTGCAACATTGTTGCAACCGGTAATTGGAGGCACACTTATTCCTGGGTGGTCTGGTTGTTCGGTAGTTTCACTCAATATACTGAAGGGAGTGATTATACTGAAATATCAGATGAATGCTGCATACATATCCCAGGTTAAACTCAACACATAAATACATATGTAATATTAAAGGCAGTATACTGGAATATGCTCCACAGTCTTAAAGGGACAGTATCCCAAAAAGTCCCAATAGGTCCACGGATGGCCCTTAAAGGCCCAGTAGCAGTAATATAAACTATTACATGCCCAAATATAGTTTTTACAGTGCAATATGTCCAGGGGCCATAGTCGCAGGGCAGGAGGCTAGCAACCAGGCTTCTCCAGTTCACAGTGTCGAAGTTGGTTTCGCCACAGCAGTGTGTGTTAGTTTAATGAATGCAGTGTGTGTGTTAGTGTAATGAATGCACTGTGTGTGTTAGTGTAGTGAATGCAGTGTGTGTTAGTGTTGTGGATGCAGTGTGTGTGTTAGTGTTGTGGATGCAGTGTGTGTGTCAGTGTAGTGAATGCAGAGTGTGTGTTAGTGTTGTGGATGCAGTGTGTGTTAGTGTTGTGGATGCAGTGTGTGTGTCAGTGTAGTGAATGCAGAGTGTGTGTTAGTGTAATGAATGCAGAGTGTGTGTCAGTGTAGTGAATGCAGAGTGTGTGTTAGTGTTGTGGATGCAGTGTTTGTGTTAGTGTTGTGGATGCATTGTGTGTGTCAGTGCAGTGAATGCAGAGTGTGTGTTAGTGTTGTGGATGCAGTGTGTCTGTCAGTGTAGTGAATGCTGAGTGTGTGTTAGTGTTGTGGATGCAGTGTGTGTTAGTGTAATGAATGCAGTGTGTGTGTTAGTGTAGTGAATGCAGAGTGTGTGTTAGTGTTGTGGATGCAGTGTGTGTGTGTTAGTGTTGTGGATGCAGAGCGTGTATTAGTGTTGTGGATACAGAGTGTGTGTTAGTGTTGTGAATGCAGAGTGTGTGTTAGTGTTGTGGATGCAGTGTGTGTGTTAGTGTTGTGGATGCAGTGGGTGTGTCAGTGTAGTGAATGCAGAGTGTGTGTTAGTCTTGTGGATGCAGTGTGTGTGTTAGTTTAATAAATGCAGTGTGTGTTAGTTGAATGAATGCAGTGTGTGTGTTAGTGTAATGAATGCAGTGTGTGTGTTAGTGTAGTGAATGCAGTGTGTGTTAGTGTTGTGTATTTAGTGTGTGTGTGTTAGTGTTGTGGATGCAGTGTGTGTGTTAGTGTTGTGGATGCAGTCTGTTTTAGTGTTGTAGATGCAGTGTGTGTGTGTCAGTGTAGTGAATGCTGAGTGTGTGTTATTGTTGTGGATGCAGTGTGTGTGTTAGTGTTGTGGATGCAGTGTGTGTGTCAGTGTAGTGAATGCAGAGTGTGTTAGTGTTGTGGATGCAGTGTGTGTTAGTGTGGTGGATGCAGTGTGTGTGTCAGTGTAGTGAATGCAGAGTGTGTGTTAGGGTTGTGGATGCAGTGTGTGTGTTAGTGTTGTGGATGCAGTGTGTGCCAGTGTAGTGAATGCAGAGTGTGTGTTAGTGTTGTGGATGCAGTGTGTGTTAGTGTTGTGGATGCAGTGTGTGTGTCAGTGTAGTGAATGCAGAGTGTGCGTTAGTGTAATGAATGCAGAGTGTGTGTCAGTGTAGTGAATGCAGAGTGTGTGTTAGTGTTGTGGATGCAGTGTGTGTGTTAGTGTTGTGGATGCATTGTGTGTGTCAGTGCAGTGAATGCAGAGTGTGTGTTCGTGTTGTGGATGCAGTGTGTGTGTTCGTGTTGTGGATGCAGTGTGTGTGTTAGTGTAGTGAATGCAGAGTGCGTGTTAGTGTTGTGGATGCAGTGTGTGTTAGTGTAATGAATGCATTGTGTGTGTCAGTGCAGTGAATGCACAGTGTGTGTTAGTGTTGTGGATGCAGTGTGTCTGTCAGTGTAGTGAATGCTGAGTGTGTGTTAGTGTTGTGGATGCAGTGTGTGTTAGTGTAATGAATGCAGTGTGTGTGTTAGTGTAGTGAATGCAGAGTGTGTGTTAGTGTTGTGGATGCAGTGTGTGTGTGTTAGTGTTGTGGATGCAGAGCGTGTGTTAGTGTTGTGGATACAGAGTGTGTGTTAGTGTTGTGAATGCAGAGTGTGTGTTAGTGTTGTGGATGCAGTGTGTGTGTTAGTGTTGTGGATGCAGTGTGTGTGTCAGTGTAGTGAATGCAGAGTGTGTGTTAGTCTTGTGGATGCAGTGTGTGTGTTAGTTTAATAAATGCAGTGTGTGTTAGTTGAATGAATGCAGTGTGTGTGTTAGTGTAATGAACGCAGTGTGTGTGTTAGTGTAGTGAATGCAGTGTGTGTTAGTGTTGTGTAGTTAGTGTGTGTGTGTTAGTGTTGTGGATGCAGTGTGTGTGTTAGTGTTGTGGATGCAGTCTGTTTTAGTGTTGTAGATGCAGTGTGTGTGTCAGTGTAGTGAATGCTGAGTGTGTGTTATTGTTGTGGATGCAGTGTGTGTGTTAGTGTTGTGGATGCAGTGTGTGTGTCAGTGTAGTGAATGCAGAGTGTGTTAGTGTTGTGGATGCAGTGTGTGTTAGTGTGGTGGATGCAGTGTGTGTGTCAGTGTAGTGAATGCAGAGTGTGTGTTAGGGTTGTGGATGCAGTGTGTGTGTTAGTGTTGTGGATGGAGTGTGTGCCAGTGTAGTGAATGCAGAGTGTGTGTTAGTGTTGTGGATGCAGTGTGTGTTAGTGTTGTGGATGCAGTGTGTGTGTCAGTGTAGTGAATGCAGAGTGTGCGTTAGTGTAATGAATGCAGAGTGTGTGTCAGTGTAATGAATGCAGAGTGTGTGTTAGTGTTGAGGATGCAGTGTGTGTGTTAGTATTGTGGATGCATTGTGTGTGTCAGTGCAGTGAATGCAGAGTGTGTGTTCGTGTTGTGGATGCAGTGTGTGTGTTCGTGTTGTGGATGCAGTGTGTGTGTTAGTGTAGTGAATGCAGAGTGTGTGTTAGTGTTGTGGATGCAGTGTGTGTTAGTGTAATGAATGCAGTGTGTGTGTTAGTGTAGTGAATGCAGAGTGTGTGTTAGTGTTGTGGATGCAGTGTGTGTGTTAGTGTTGTGGATGCAGAGCGTGTGTTAGTGTTGTGGATGCAGAGTGTGTGTTAGTGTTGTGAATGCAGAGTGTGTGTTAGTGTTGTGGATGCAGTGTGTGTGTTAGTGTTGTGGATGCAGTGTGTGTGTCAGTGTAGTGAATGCAGAGTGTGTGTTAGTGTTGTGGATGCAGTGTGTGTGTGTTTAGTAGTGTATGCATGCAAATGTAATAAAAGTTATCCCCCCCTCCCTGTTTCCTACCTGGTTCAGGGAGGGGGGAAGATTATTTGATCCCTGGTGGTCCGGTCCGTTGCCATTTTGGGTTCCCCCCGGCTCCCTATACTTGCAGAGGGGGCCCAGCGGACTGCAGCTGTACTATACAGCATTTCCCTCTCTCTCTCACTCCCACGAGATGTGGTGTGCACGCCGCGCGGAGCGTTGCCATGGAGAGAGAGAGGGAAATGCTGTATAGTACAGCTGCAGTCCGCTGGGCCCCCTCTGCAAGTATAGGGAGCTGGGGGGGCCCGCTGCTGCACCTATATATAGCGATCATCGCTATATATAGGTGCAGAAAGTAATTGTGGGGCCCTGGACTGCCAAAGCAGTCCGGGCCCCCCAGGACCGCCGGGCCCATGACAACCATCATGGTTGGCACCCCTGATGGCGTTCCTGCTTGGGTTCCATCATGCGAATAGCCGCCAGGGAGCTAGTGTTCAGTTCCATTCAAATTAAAGAAAAGTGCTGAACCAGGGGCACCCAGGGAAACTACTAATGGCTGCTGGGGAGGTTAACTCCCGAATGGGTCTCCGACCTGGACAATAGTCGGTGGGCAGGTACCAGCTTCCACACTCCTCCAGGAGTTAGTGGCAAACGTCCATGGTAAAGAGCATTTGTCACACCTGCTTAAATTCTTTTATAACAAAATTCTTCATACCATTTTCTGCATGTAAAAAAAACCTCCAACACATTATTATTATGTATTAATACATTTTGGGGTGTATTATTCACTCATTTAATGATGTCCTATGCAAATCTCCAGTGTAAGGTACAGTACAGTATACAGAATTAATTATGATGCTTCCTGCTTCATCTTGCCCTGGTGATATATATGCTTGCTCTCAAAGCTGTGTGACATTTACATGCCGGATCTGTGTTTCCTGATTGTTTGCAAGCTTTCACATGTGTCCTATTGCTGGTAGACAATAAAAGAACAGACCATGTCTTCGCAGTGAGTGGCATTTGCATTGAATCTCTTTGTGCTGACTGCATTATCACTTCATTTCCTCAAGGGAAATAATGGATTTTTTTTTTTTCGATGGCACAGAAAAAAAAAAAAAATAATCATAGTTTGTGTTGATGACCTCAATCGAAATGGACCATTGAGAAAATATATATTAAATCAATTTTCATGCCAACACCATTCTATTTGAGTAGCTAAAAATAGTGTCATCCTGTAAGAGATTACTGTGATTAAATATGTTATATATAATAAAAGAGAAAAAGGATAATTACAGAAAAATTGGCTAATACATTTCAAAAAGGCCTGCACGGGTAATAATGTGCTCTGCGGATTTTATCTTTTGTGGGGACTGGGCTGATTGTTCATTAACAAAGAAGACAAAAATTACACAGACACACATAATTACAGTCATACAATGTTTCAGCACCGCAAACCATCACGATAAATAAGACTTGTCTAATATTTCTGCCGTCACAACAGCAACTGCCTGTGCAGCAACTCTATATAAGCTCGATGTCAAAGACGTGTAGCATGAACATGAGTAATGTTTTTCGAATTGTTATAAATGACGGTGTGTACCCAACAAGAACCTTTCTGAAGCTGAATGACTTCATAGTTATTGCTGGGGTTTTTTTGGAAACAGAGCATTAGAAGAGATTTTTTTTTCTTGAGTTTTCAAGAATATAAAAAAAATATTGAATGATACTAATTTAGAGCAGATTGATTGGTTATAGTCAAATGTTAGTGAGGTCATGCATTTTACTGATTTTGAAACTTGGTGTATTTTTTAAAATAAATGGGCATATCAGAGAAGGTTTCATAGAGTGCGAGGTTGAGGACATGGAATGCCCCTTTGTATTGGAATGCACCCACTTTAATGTGAGTACAGCCTCAATCTATCAGCCTGAGATTCTGTCTACCTAATCCTCATGCTTGTCAAATAATCTTCTGCAATGACTGGCAGTTTGTTTTGTCCCCCCCCATCTTCCCACATCTCCCACTGACATCCAGCTGCTTAATTAAATTGAGAATCAATTACCTACGTCTCACTGAAATCCTATTATAACATAATGTAAAAGCATACAGGGTCATTCACCAAATTGTGAATGGTGAGGAATTGAAAGTGCCAAACTGGAAATACAGTTGTCCTTTTTTTCATTAACTTGGAAATCCAAAAAGTTCACATTTTCAGTGAATAACATTGAAAGATAGTGATGCCTAAAGTTTTACTTTCAGATTTTAATTATCCTTTAATTCAGAGTTTAGTGAATAAACCCCTTAGTGGAAAGACCAATTGTGTTTCATAGCTTGGAGAAGCATTTAGATAAGAGAAATTATAAAAAAAAAAAAAAAAAAAAGCCTGTAGAGTAAAATTCTTACAGCAAAAAATCACCATGGAAACCAACAGAATATTTTTATTTTACTTTTACTTTTTTTTCACTAGTTTGCATGGTGATGCCTCCAATTTTAAGGAGCTTTGTCCCACAATAGAACTACTTGTAGACTTGCAATATTCCTTCGAGAACCCTCATTAGCACAAATGCCATCATGACTTGCCATGTCTTTTTATGTCTGAGGTTTATTTATGTGCAAATAGTCATTCTGCAAAGTTTGTGAGGAATGGAATAAGGAATAGGCATTAAAACATCTCACAACAAAATAATCAAAGTGTGTGTAATAGCTAGTAATGGACATTATGCCATATAAAAAATCTGGACCCCCAGAAATGCACTACTACAGAGTCAGGCAGCTCCTACTAAAACATTGCGAAGCCTTTATTATCTACTTTAGATTGTAAATTCATTGGCTATGTTGATAAACACTCTGTATAATAATGCTGGATTATAAACCTATAGGCAAGTTTCTCTATTTGATTGGTATAAGAACATGTAATCATACCATCTATATTATTATTATTACTAGGTCCGACAGATCACATGGCATGATTGCTGTGACTCAGTGGCTCTGGCACTACATTGATACAGCCTGCAGATGCTGGGATGTGGTTTGTAAAATGTACTATATACCGGTAATACTATAATATTATAGAATACAATGTACTATATAATGTACTATATAATAAGGTAAGCAGGAGGGAAGTGAACACTAAGGACCATGATGCCCCTCTCTAAATCCATGAAATAGGTAAACAGTAAGGGAGGACAGGGAGGAACAAGTTAACAAGTACATTTGTTTATGTATATGTGAGTGTGTGTGTATATGTGTTGTAGTGCGTGTTTGTTTATTCATTGTGTCTGTGTATGTATGTTAAAGGGTACTGCAAGTATTATAACAACTTAGCCAACTGTAATGGTTATGATGCCTTGAGTACCAGGGCAATGATTTCTAGTAATGGAGCTTAATGTTTTTGCAATGGTTTGTCCTCATACCTGGGTTTTTCCCATAGTGTCAGGGATCCTCTATGCCTGGTCAGCGGATCACTCTCAGCCAATTATTGAGGTTTGACATTAGCCACACTGGAACTCTAGTTCTGGGCTAGCTACTGATGCCCCAATGATGTTGGAGTTACACTGGTGGCGTTTCATAGCAAAATGCTGCACATAAAGACTGCAGGCACCAGGACCACTTCAAATCACTGGAGTGGTCATAATGCTTGGAGTAAGCTTTTGACACGTGTCTTTGTAATGTGTGTGTGTGTGTATTAATGTGTCTATGTATGTGTGCTAGTGTGTATGTGTGTGTAATTATGGATGTGACTATCTATGTATTTGTAATAGCGTGTATTTACATGTGAAATTGGACCCTTTGTGTGCTAGCATATGCCTTTGTACGTCTGTTCATTGTTTTTGGTTTTCTTCGTCAATAGACAATTTTATCAAACATTGTGTTACTCTGAGCGTGCTAGACAAGGTTAACTAATCTTTAGACTCCTACATCACTTATTTTAAACACCTCTGCATTTTCTTCTTTCACATAGACAGGTGGCTTGCTTGTCAAACGGATGCATATTTCACTTTACATTTTACACCTTAATCCATCTGCTACGATAATAAAACCACAGAATATATGAGTTACACGTCATATTTTTCTCCATACTTAGTTTCAACCTTTTCACTGTTTCTTTATTCCGTAAAGTCTCCCGGGCCTAGATTCATCAAAGGGTGATAAATATTTACAGCAGGCTATATTGTTCTCTTTTACTATAAAAATGATTTATTTGATCGGTTGCCTTAACAGTCAAACAAGACTAATGTTAAGGCAGGCTGTCTCTTAAAAATGGATTTGAAATATGTATTATGTGTCCAGTAAAGAAAAAGATATATTATAACATGCTCTAAAGAGCGATATAATGCAACACAGACTTCTTTATGCAGTGAATGAGTCAATAGCTCCTGTTAATATGCCAGAACTTTTATCAGAGGATCAATTTTTATCTGGATGGCAATTACCTTAAAGCGGCACTATAATTTGTGGGGCCTTGAAAAGACCCCCCCAAAATGTGTTATGTTCCCTTGCAAAGTGGCACCTATGGGAGTGGGGTAAGGGACATATTTACTTGAGTTACTCCTTCTTGGGAGTGGGTTAAGGAACATACTTACTTGAGTTACTCCTTCTACACCATGACCAGTTCCAGCTCAGCTTCATCTTCAACCGCTGCTAGAGAAAGTAGCATCATTGGTGTATTCTCGAGCATCATGACACTACAAGATTACCCATAGATTTTATCATACACGCACAGTGAGATGCTACAGCCATCTATAGAACTTCATCGTAGAGGATGTCTTTTCTCGCTGTTGTGAAATACAACTGTTGAGAAATATGAAAATACTTTTTGAAAGAAAATTTTGCCAAAAAAGAATTTTGTCCATTAGAGAGACTAGTCCTTGTTTTAGAAATCATATATTTAGATCTGTACATGTATGTAAGAAGCTGCTTAACTCTTCAAGGAAACAACTGTAATAAGTTGCTCAATTTATTAAGCATAAAGGTTCACTACAGGTTTACAGTGAGTTATTATATTTGTATTCATCATTATTCTAATGTAGAAAAGTATGCAAGAAAACTTCTTAATACAAAGATACTTGCCTTTAAAGTTTTTACCACTACTACGTTCAGAAGGGGATGTGGGTCAACTTAGCAGAAGGTAGTCCATGGAGGTCCACCTACTTTAGGTCATGGAGTTTGATCTTATCCTATAAATGCTTATGCAACAGGAATTGATGATATATTTAGAGCAACCGTTGGCAGCAGTCATATTTATTATAGAAATACCTTGATCATATTAACAAATTACCATGAATCATATGTGATGATTAACTATGGTTGGATAATCATTGCCAGTTTTGTGAATATGCCTTTATACAGTACTTGTCTAAGCCACCAGTAATTCTAAAATGCTGCCATGGCTCAGGCAATAACTAAGATCTGGATGGAGACATGGCTCATGGTCCAATGTAAGATCCGGCAGAGGAAGTGGTGACTTGAACACCATGTGCCCCTGTACCATGTGTACTTTGTACAAATATTTGTACAGACAGAAAAGGAAGTAAACTTCGCCTCCAATGCATCTGACTATGGGAAGCAAGGATAAGAAACCCTGTTGCACTATGCAATGAGCATTATTGTTGTGCTTGTAGTGTCCCTTTAACATGAGCAGGCAAGAGTTAACAGGTGCCGTATGCATTTACAATATCTAATTAAGATGCCACCAAGTGAAATGATTGTAGGTAAACTACCTAGTGTATGGTATATTAATGCCTCTCAGTGCACTTTTCAACGAGAGCTCATTTAATCCCTCACCATTACAAATTTACTGTAACGACTCTGGTGATGTCATGAATGTGCTATTATAATGCATATGGCACACTCTTTCAACAGCACATTTTTAATAGTAATTTAATGGGTGTATGGCGCTCTTTGACACAGTTAAACAAAAGTGCAATGATTTAAATGTCTGGTAAAGGATTCAACTGAAAAAGAAAATAAACATTTAACAAAATAATTAACAAAAGAAGATGCCCTTTCAGACTTAATTAGCACGTGCAACGGGTAACAGCAAAAAAGAGGGGAGACCGGCAAGACTCCTAAAGGTTTCATAGTCAGTGAAGCTTAACCACAGTGTTGTAGTACATTTATATTTGTTTTATCAGTTTTGTCACTTTTATGTTTGGATCTATATGGGGAATTTATATCACACAGCTAGGTTACAATGCTGCTGCCCATCCCATGTATTCCCTATTAAGGGTTAATAAGCATGTAGGGATGTATATAAAAAATACCCCTTTCTGTCTCATTAGAGATATTTTTGCCAGAAGCTCAAGGAAGCAAGGTGAATGGTTAGAGTTAGGACCCACCTAAGAGGTCTGCCTTGACGTGGCAGGTGGGCATATCCTCTCATGGCCATTGGAGGAAACTAAAAACCTCCATTTGTTTAAAAATACATAGGGATTTGGAAAGAGCGCAGGTAACTTTTTTTTTTCTTTGGTTTTTACTATATGTATTTTGGCTGATGTGTACTATAGTCATTGCTGCCGTCCAGAAGCAATGGGAGTTTGAGCGAAGGACTTGTTTCTTTGTATTTGTATTCACTTTTGTTTTATGTCTACAATGGAAAACAGGAGCATCTACAGGTAAGCATTATACACAAGGTTCAGAGTCACTGAGACACAAAAAAGAATTGCAGACACAGGAACTAGGTGACCCATCCTCTATTATAATAATAATGGGATACAGTAAGTTTATTCTGCATTCAGATCTAGTTAAAATTATGACCAAAATGAATGGGTTATTGTGTCTTTGTCAAGTTCCTTTTGCAAAAGAAAATGAGATCTCAAATTCTGCCTGCTCTGCACAGTTTGTTAACTGGAGCAGCGAGCTGTACTCAGTCTGCCCTTTGACTCTACAATTCCAAAGATTCTTTGTCTTGAAAGCATAATATCCCGAAAAGCATGAAAAACCTTCTATAGCAATGAAAAAATAAATCTTCAGTTCAACAACTGTAGACAAAGCAACAGTAGTATGGGTATATCACTCAGAAATGTTACGGCTTACAACACAAATGTCCAAAAACTAACATCATGAACATTTTGAAATTTGACATTCATTATTTAAGAGTCAAATAATATATGAACATTGCTAGTGCATACAAGCAATATGCATGCTACTTTTTCATATACACTTGTAGAATGCTTTATGTTAGGACACTACTTTGCAATTAACTGATTATGACATAATTAAGTGATGAGGCAACAAAGTTGCTGAGCAAACTATTGTTTTTGTTCAGATTATACATTTTTATTAATATTAGGTTTTATAGTTGTTATGCCACATTTTTTTCGAATGCCTATAAAAACTAACCACTAATCAAAAATACTTGAAGCTTGGTGCAATGGTAGATAGCTATGGCACGCTATATCCTTTTCAGGCATCACATGGTCTGGTAGCCATTTTGATTTTGACAACCGGTTTTGCATAAAATTAATCAAATTCTTCTCTAGAAGCACTTATACTACAGACCTGAAGATTGCTGTATGAGGTTACTTTCAGATCTAGAGTTAGAATTTTTATTGAAAAGATGGGGTTGGTCACATGGTTTGGTGGGCATATCAGATTGCTCATTATCTTGCAACAACTTGTCACACAGATGAGATATCTCCAATATCAATGCATGTGCTGTCCATACCTTTGTACTTGACCAGCTAAGTCTAGCAGTCATTTTTTGCAATTATTTTCACACAGTATTTTAAGAACCATATTTGCTATAGACTTGCAGCTTGCTATTTTTATATGTTTTACTGCTCCTCCTGTTTTCCCTTTATTGCTCACCTCTCGCTTGATCTGTGAATAAAATCAACATATAGTGACTGTCCCCTAGCCATTATCTTATCAGTTTTCTCTTTTTTTGACACAATGGGCAAGATTTAGAATCGTGACTTGAGCCATACATGTTTGGCATTGTGCGGTTCGATTGTTCCTTGATTCTGATACATTTTAGCTCAGAGTTTGGAAATTCAGGCTGATCACCCAATTATCCCACAAATGGACGCATTTTAGTGTGGTCCAAAATGAATCTCCAAACCTACTAAAGACCCTATAAAAATTTGTGAGATCCAACAATACTCCAAAATATGCATATGTGTAACGACAATGAATTAAACAAAATCTATACAACATATCAATAATGAATATCATCTTTCAGCACCTTTACATCTCTCTCTTAAAGCTGTCGATGATCTTCATATTTGAAAATCCTTTCATTGGATTATCAGCCTGCCTGGATCTCCACACATATACATCTGTTTATAGATTTTCACTTTCGCATTTCATATCTCTGCAGTATGCAGTCACAAGTAAGACATGTTTTGAGATCAAGTGTTGCCTTGGTAAAATGGTTCCAACATTCAGTATTAAGCCTGGATTATAGAAAGTTGCAGAAGTGTCTTTCTTAAAGAATTCTCCAGATGTGATTAGTATTGATCTGGAAAGAGACTAATATGGCTCCCTCTACACTCAATTGATTGAGAGAGTATCAGTAACCTGTTGGCATAACATCTACACAAATTACCCTCATGTTCAAGAGCTTTGACATTCAACACAGACTTAGTGTGATTACACCATGATTTCAGGGGTCCGTTGATTTGGTCTCATTCTTACCCCCCAAGGACAAGTGTACACCTCTTGTCCCAGATGCAAAATTATGTATATATATATATATATATATATATATATTTATTTATATGCCTTTTTCACTCTCTTTACCTCTTTTTCGCTCATTTCCCATAATTCCTTTGAATTTCTGTCTTTTTTTTTGGTCTGCTATTCCCAACTTGCTGTTCGTGCCCACTTTAATTGTAAACCTTTATCTATTCCAGAGTTATTTTAAACTCTATTTCGTATTTTTCCCACTTGCAGCTCTTTAATAACTCACAGATGTTTGTAACTCTAAAGCCATTCCCTTCTTTCTCTAGTTACTAAATTTTTACAGACACCTTCTACCTGTTCCTCAAATACATAAATGAAACAAATCAATCCTACTGACATACACCTCCCTTTCTCTCAAGCTTTTACACTTTCTTCTAGAATTGACATTTTCCACAACTTTGTGACCTTTTCTCACCTTTATATTTTCATTTTCCAATTTTTTTTATTTTAATACTTTTACTATAGCCATTATTTTTTTTTTTTACATTCCATATAAACCAGGTATACATACATATGGGGCATGTAGTTAATATGCTTTGTATGTTATTTTAAATCCCCACCCTTATAAAACCTGACATTTATACAAAATGAGGCATGCAGTCTACAAATATAGCTTGTAGCGAGCCTATTTTCTTTCCCCAACTTGGCCAGCAGCAAGAATTGATACACTTTAACATGAGCTATATTAAGCCTAGTACAATAAGGGAGGTGCTTGGCATTTCCAGTCCTTCTGCTGATGACAGAGGAATTTAGTAGAGTCTGGCAGAGAAATGTGTCTCTCTGGTGGATAGAGCACACTAAATTTACTTTTGTGATACAAAATGATATGTAGCAAAACGAAAAATGATACACAGGTGACTTAGAAAGAAGGGAAATAAGCTTAATGTAGACTTGCCATAGCAGTAAAAAAAAAATGCTTTTTTAATTAAATTTTATTATAAACAGAGGATCACATTTAGAGAAATGATAATACTACTATCAATTTTTATTACAGAAAGCAGTTGGCTAATATACAGCATTCTTTCTAAAGGCGATTTTAATCTACATCATGAACGTCAATGGAAGTGTTTTCCCATCTTATAGTCTTCATAAGAGCACCCCCCCCACCCCCCCAAAAAAATTTTTTCCAATTATATATCAGGGACAGTCTTCAGATTGTTAGCCATGAATTTAAGTTTGCCTCCCCCTGCTTTTTGTACGAACCTCCTAATGAGGCTGGTGAAATAGCTCAGTGGGCTAATGCATCAGCAGAATCTGTTCTAACCCTGGGTTGCAGGTTCAAATCCTGGCAGGGTTGACTCAGCCCTTCATCCTTCCGAGGTAGATAAAATGAGTACCATTAAATTGGGTGATAGTAACAACCCCTGGATGTTGGGCTAAGGTAACATCCCCAGGACGTACTTGGAAACCAGAGTAATCTGAATGTACCTTTCCTGGTTAAATACTTTGTTGTTATTATCTCATCAAGTCAATCTAAAACTTTTGATCTACTGTTCTACTTGTTTTTATTTTATTCTGTTAGTCTGTTTATTTTATTCTGGTAAATAAATACAATCGTTTTTATATGTACCTCTTCTCTTCTGCACTTTGAATCCATATCAAAGAAGGTAGTGTCATCCCCTAAGCTGATGGAATACCTGTACACTTGGAGCAAGTATTAAAGGCTCCAAAAAAAAAAAAGTTGAGCAAGTATTTATAGCTGAGTAAGTTATTTTTTTTTATCAATATACTAAACCCAGATTTTCTTCCATGGGATCTTCCTTTTTCTATATGAACCTGTGGACAATTCATAAGGATTGGAGAAATTAAGGTCGGGTTGCCACCTGACACGTGCACACAAGCTTGCTGTTTAGAGTCTATATCTTTCAAATGTAAATTTGCTATATAGGTGCTGCTTTTGTACTCCATAGTTGGTACAATATCACACTATTGCGGTCTTTCTGTCTTTTTACTTTTATATGGTATCAACCCTCCAATGCTGTTTTGAGGGGTAAATGCCATTTTTGAAGCACTGCCCTCTTTTTGTTGTAGGTGGTGGAACAAATCAGCTAAACATTAAATGTTCTATTTTGATTCTTAGAGTGCATCTACTCAACATATTCGAATGAGCCCATATCCTCTCAAATTTATGTAGAATATCTGTAATTTTAAGGGGCATTTTCTCATATGTTTTGTTTTGGGCTAACCTCCAGAACCATAAACACAACCCTCCTGTGTCTGAAATGTCAAGAGCATTCCAAGAAGGCATAGTTCCAGGTTTTGTGTTTTGTGTAATTTTTATACTAGCCTTAGAACCTTTAGGGTGTCTTTTGCATTTCTTTCTAAGTCCTGCCCCAAGTTTAATCAGTTGGCCCCTCAACACTGCATGAGTGGATAAGATATCAAAATGCATGCAGTTACTGCCTTATTAAGGTGTCTGTTCCCAAGAAGGGCATTACTATCTGTACCAGGTCTCCATTTTAACACTAGTACTGATAACGGAGCCCACCTATCAGATGATTTGATCAACACAAGTCATTTTGTCTCAATCAATAGAAAAAAATAAATGGTATAACGACCATACATATACATTTTTTTTAATAAATTGTTTTTTAATAAAAATAAAATAATAAACAGACAAGAAAAACCCTTCCTGACAATATTTTGAATGCTGAAGGTTGCCTACCCCTGTTCTACAGGAACACTTGTAGGTCAGACTTCACAACTGCCTTCTAGAAGCCATTGAGAGGGGATGGAGGAGAAAGCTCGGAGTACACTGTATATCTTTTTTTGTAGGCTGCAATAACAGCCTGCAAAATACAGTGTAGTGCATATACTTAAGGTCACTGTACTTATTGTTTGTGGGCATTATGCTTAAACTATGATGTTTGTTTAATATAGTGAGACAAGCACACCCTTGCAGGGACAGCAATAACTGGGAGGCCTGCTTACATGACAGGGCTACCCGGAGGCTGAATTGCGGCACATGGGCTATCCTTTCTAAAGAACAGTTTAAGGGACATCCCGGGTGTGTAGTCAGGTTCAGGCAACATGTCTATCCAGGTAGTAAGGGTTCAAACTCAGTAATACAGGCTGGGATTAGTATACATGGTAGACAAAAAGTACAAACCGGTACTAATCCAGTACGCAGAGTATGCCTAGATAGTAATTTTTAACATCATAGGTAATATTTTTTTTCATAAAAGTAAGAGTTTTAAATACTTTTAAAATATATTAAGTAAGAGCTTTGCTTATAGCTCAACACATGTATAATATTATTTTTTCTTTTTAATATACATCTTTGATACTCAAATAACATACGGCATTTGATTGACAGATGAATAGTGGGTTAATAGAGAATTTATTTTATCTGTAAGTTCATATATCGGCATCATGCACTAAATATGTAAGTGGATTTAAGGATAATATAGTTTCCCTTGTATTAGTTGCTGATCAATAGATATATATCACTATTAAGGTGCTTGTGTTTGTTCGTTATTTGCAGTTACCAATTCAAATCAATAAGGAATCATAGGATACATTTTGCCCACGTAGAGACACCATTTATTACATTCTAATGGAATTTGTAAGAAGGTGAATTCTCAAAAATGTCATCATGTCCCTTACACATAGCTACATGAAAAGCATTGTGTAACTTTTAAGTTATTTTTTCCATACTTGATGTAAGAGACAAAATAGTATTTTTGTTTGTATGTTTAAATCCTCTCTAAACTTGATGTACTATAAGATAAGGGGTACTAAAGAATCTCTAAAACTTTTTATCCCCAATATTTCCATAAAATGAACAAATGAAAGAGAAATGAAGATTGTGGAAAATTACATTTTTATGTATCTCTGAAAAGTTTTCTCGTACATTTATGAGGTAGCTATGTTTCTCATGTTTCAAATAAATCTTTCAATAAAAAGGACTTAGTAGTGAAGAGATTAAAATGTTAGGGTTTTAGAGTTTACTGAATAATGTCTATGTTCTGAAATGTTCTTTTTCAACAGGAGTAAAAATGTGGAAGTAGAAATTACCAATTGCAGTGTATGTTTAACAAGTAGATAGATTGTGTCGGCAAGAGAATCAAAATGTTTGATTTCATAATATTCATTATTAACTGGCCGAGCAGCCTGACAGTCTAATGTCACAATTATAAGGGCAGACAGATAAGAAGTACAAAGATCATTCAGCTCAAAGGAAAATTATATATTGCTGTGATCCATAAGGTAGAAAAAATGTGTTTTTAAGTATTAGTTGCAAATAAATAGAAAAGATCAGACAGAATAACAGCAGATGTGCACAGTTTTAGCTTGTATTATTCTACCAAGAGTACTTAAAGGGATCCTATAGTGCCAGGAAAACAAAGCCGTTTTCCTGGCACTATAGGTTTCTAAGAAGCACCCCTCCCTCGCGCCACCCTTCCTGCCCACGCTTCTTCCCGGCGGGGGAGACCTAATGTGCATGCTTGGCAATGGCTGCGCTCACATTTGGATTTCCCCAAGCAATATTCAATGCTTGCCTATGGGGAAAATCTGACGCTGGAGGTTCTAATGCAGAATGTGAGGACATCCAGCATCTGATAACGGACCAAATGTCCGTTTTGATTCCGGAAGCGCCCCCAGTGGCTGTCCGGTAGACTTAGAGCTGCAATGTAAATATTGCATTTTTTTTTTTTGCAAACTCTTAAAAGCTACATTTAAAGGTTGCACTTATATTTTCTTAGCAGTTATTTATATAGCGCCAACAATCCTCTTGGCAACAAATATTTTTAATAAAGTGATAAAAAGTGATATAGTTTTTCTGACAGAAATAAAACACGCACACACGTTCAAAACGTTTTAAATGAACACTCCGGACACCATAACAACTTCATAGGAATCACTGGACCTGGGTACAATTGCATTGGAAAAGCACTAATAAATAGATTCAACTATATGTAAAAATAAATAAAAAATAGGCTGTTTTTGTAAAGCATTCTTGTTTGGAAAACAACAGAAGGTGTCTGTTAGTGTGAGAATGCATTTGATTATATGAGGAAGAAGAAGAAGAGGAAAAATTAGCAATAACATGGACTTTCTTTGCCAGACAGTGGATTATTTTAAGTTCACAACTACAAAATGTAAGTAGATAAAATGGAAATAAATTGGTAGATCAAAGTTTTTATTTTTGCTGTGTGTTGTTTGACCCTTTAAGCTTGCAATGTCATGGGATAGAGTGATACTGGTTCAGATGATCGAGTATTAAGAGGAAAATTCAACGTAAACATTCTCTGGAACTGCAATGTTTTACATTGAAGTACTAAGTGCAAAAGGGACACCGCACCCAGACCACTTCAATGAGCTGAAATGGTCTGGGTGCCTACAGTGTCCCTTTAACCACTGTACTGCAATGCACAGTGACTGTAGTTATCATCACTGCAGTTACTTCTTTGTTGCCACCAATTCTCAGAGCTCCTTATACGTTTAATGTCGTGGGATAGAGTGATACTGGTTCAGATGATCAAGTATTAAGAGGAAAAGTAAATTTGCTCTTGCAAGCTTTAAGGGTCAAACAATACACAGCAAGTTGTAGTCGGATGGCAACTTATCTGTAAATTTGAGGTCAGAATAGTAAAATGGGGCAAAAAAAAATATTTCCATTTTTATCTACTTAAATTTTGTAGTTGTGAACTTAAAATAATCCACTGTCTGGCAAAGAAAGTCCATGTTTTCACTATTTTTTCCTCTTCTTCTTCTTTATAAACAAGGTGTAATTATATAATCAAATGCATTCTCACACTAACAGGCACCTTCCAAACAAGAATGCTTTACACAAACAGCATATTTTTTTAATTTTTACATATAGTTGAATCTATTTATTGGTGCTTTTCCATTGCAATTGTACCCAGTGCCAGTGATTCCTATTAAGTTGTTATGGTGTCCGGAGTGTTCCTCTAAACCTTTTTAAACTCATGTGCATGTTTTTTTCTGTTCGTCAAACTACTTATCACTTTTTATCACTTTATCACTTTTATTCAATATATTTGTTTCCAAGAGGATTGTTGGCACTATATAAATAACTGCTAATAAAATATTGTTTCAAAGCTGTTTATTGAACATAAGAAAAAACAATACGTAACATGCAGATACCTGCAGTCTTTGGGTTGGACGCTCAGGTCCCGTTCGTGTGAGTATTGCGGTCATTGCATACAAAGTACTCAACTGTACAATTTTCCATAAAGCAGAGGAAACACTAACATATGCATTGTAATAAAATTTTAGCTGATTGAACAGTGTGAGCATCTTACAACAGTGGGTATTTAGAATAGCTGTTAGCCACTTAGTCTGTGATCAGAAAGATACCTGCCCGCTTACCTGGGTAGGGGGCGAGCGAGCATGAGAACGTAGAGAGAAAAAGGAGGAGAGAAAGGTGAGAAGGGGGTGGGGACTAGCCATCTGCCCCGAGTGTGCGAGGTCCCCTATCCTTGGGGGTGTTCAAAATAGTGTGAACCCTCAATGTGTTGCAGTGGCACCTATTGATTCCATCTTGGCATGCATAGTGCCAGCCAAACTACACAGGTCAGGCCTGCTGGTGATAGCATGTAAGAATATTAGAAAATAAGGGTGCATGAGCGGACATGTGTTGAGGTGTGAGTAGAGGTGTTCCTGCCAGGTGCGTTTGGAGGATGCCAGAAAGCTGTCTTTGAAACCTGGCTTCCTAAGGGGGCCCTGGTGTTACTCTCGGTGTAAGGGGGGCATAAAGGGGAAGTGTAAAGTAGCATAGTAGTTGGTAGACCCAATTCTGCAGTTAAACATTTTGTCAGATGAACATCCAGAATGTGCATATTTACATACATATATATTTGCAGGAAACTGCGCGTCTTCACTCCAGGGAGAACCCCCAAACATTGGACAGTCAGCTGTGTGAACACAAGTCTTATTGGTTCCCTCATAAGTCAAGGCATCTTAATGTGCTAGTGAGTGGGCATCTTTAAGGCTTATATGAGATGGCAGAGGTGGGATGCATAGGTCGCATTGTTAGGCGGTTGCAACACAGTTTCGTTCGGTTACGTAGTGTCAGTAGGGTACGTTTTGGTTGTCTGTCGGCAATTTAGTGGTAGTGTGGGGACAGGGGCAGTGGGACATGGAGGGTGTGTTGTGTAGGGTAGAGATATGTTGGGGTGCCGTGTGCCTATCGTATGAGGCTTTGTGTAGTGATATCCCCCCTTTTAGGACCGCCTAGCAGGAGGTTGTGTGTTAGTGCCGTGTAGGTGTGTGTTCCATCAGTTTCAGGTCCCCTCCGGCAGGGTGGTCTATTCTTAATTGGAGTCTGTGCTGCCTCTTTGGGGTATGTGGTCTTTCTCAGTAGTTAGCCCTTGTGGCCATGAGGGAGTGCTGGTTCATTATTATACTGATCACTCAGAGGCTGCGCTCTGCGGCTCATAGGTGTGCGGAGTGGTCGTCAGTCTGCACTACTGTGTGCTAATAAAATTTAAGTGCAACTTTCAAATGTAGCTTTTAAGAGTTTGCAAAAAAAAAAAAAAGAAAGAAAATAAAGAAGATTAAATTATCTTGTATTTATTATAAATCAATATTTTTTGAGAGGGGTGATCCTGCAAATTATTTGCTGGACAATTTTTGTTGCATTATTACTCATTCGGGGGAACAGGACTGGGCTTAAAAGTTTGGAATAGCATAGATCTACCAGCACAATGTTCATGTAAATACTGTATTGCAAACATTTCTGGAAAAAGCAGAGGTTATATCACATGCTTGTGTTCCTACAAATTAAAACAAGAATAGAGGACCTTATTCAAAATAACTTTCCTCCAGCCTCACTCAGTGATGTCTAATCTTGGCATGCAGGCCATTATTAATGCTTTAAGGACCGAGAACGTACTAGGTATGTCTGAAAAAAAATGGTCCTTAACGACCGAGGACGTACCAAGTATGTCCTTGCAGTACTTCTTACTAACTGTTCCCCCGCCAGCGATCGGTGTTTCTCCAGGTCTGGGGGGACTGTCTAACAGCCCAGACAGTCCCCCCTCACCAAACTAGGCCCCCACTGGCCATGTGATCGCTCTGAAAGAAAGAGCGATCACATGGCCGCAAAAGACCTCCATAGTGCTGCCTGCAGGGGGACCGCCTGAACTGACAGGCAGTCTCCCTGCATCTGTAAAATAAAATAGATATATGTTAATAAGTAGAAATATAATTATATATGTGTGTATATATATATATATATATATATATATATATGTATATATATATATATATATATATATATATATTATTTATATATAATGTCATATTAAGTGTATTTTCTTATTAATATATTCTTATATAAATATAGAAATACACATAGAGTGAAATTACACACGTGTATATATATAATATATATAAAAACTATAGATATTGTATATATATATATATATATATATATATATATATATATATAACCGTATATATATTTATCAAAATACACTTAGAATTAAATTATATATATACATATATATATATAAACAAAGTCAGGAGGGCTGCACTCACCTAAACATGCATTTATTACAGGGTGCTACTGGGACCAAAATACAAAATATACAAACCAGTACAATCGCTTATTAACTAAACAGTGATTTCAAATCCTAAAAAGTACTATTTAAAAACACCTCACCTAGGTAAAAAATAATATTTATATATATATATATATATATATATATATATATATATATATTTGTAGTCGGGGACATAAGCCGTAAGTGTACTGATTATACCAGAGTATGAAAGTCGGTTGAGGTGTGCCGTAACCGACGTATGAGGTAGGCCTGAAATAAAAGAGGGCCCACCCAGGAATGGTTTATAGAGGGTTGTGGTGGGAGGGATGAACCCGGCTATTCCAGTGCTGAACCAGAGGGGGCCTGAGCTTTTATAGCCGGGTAACCCCTCCCACAACTACAGGCTATGCCTTACTATTTGTAGTCGGGGACATAAGCCGTAAGTGTACTGATTATACCAGAGTATGAAAGTCGGTTGAGGTGTGCCGTAACCGACGTATGAGGTAGGCCTGAAATAAAAGAGGGCAAAAAGGTTGGAGTAAACAATTCATTTTATTTATACACAGATTACATAGCAAGACCTTTGAATGCTGATCTTAGTTCTATTTCTGGTTGTGGAATGTAAGTGGTGTAAACCGCTGATTTCCACCGACCTAATCTTTTAATTATGTGAGATGGTACGCCATGACTAGAGGCTGCTGAAGCGGCTCCGATTCTGAACGAGTGACCGGAAAATCCTGTGGGATTGAGGCCGAGTCGGGTGAACAGAGTTCTGACGTACTGAATGAACTTGGCCGTTGTTAAGGGTAGACCTTGGAGTGTGAGTAGTGGGGTGTTTTGATTGAGACCTGTGAGGGAGGCCAAAAAGGTGTCGAATACTGCGACCGGGCACCACTGATTGCCCGTGGGGTAGTAGCAGATCTTAGTCGGTGGGCCTACTTGGTTAGTTTTTGTGCGACCTAGGCTGAGAACGTAGTGATCTGTGTTTCTCTGGAGATTTGAAATGTAGAGAGGCTGACAAGAAACACTATTGGTAGTGAACTCGTTTGGACGTAGAAACCCATAGAAAGCTAGGTATGCCGCTGTCTTGATAACCAGGTTGGTATGGGATTCGAAAGGTTTGGAGTCCAAAATATTGGAGAGTGAGCGGAACTTGGGACCGTCTATCGGTAGTCTAGACGAGGTAGTGGGTATGTCTAATCTCATTATACCTTTTAATATGGTTTTTACGGGATAGGAAGATATGAAGGGTTTAGTACTAGGGTAGGCACTGATGATATGATGTTGTATACCCGAGAGATATAGTTTAATGGTGTTCAATGCTAATTTTAGGTTAAGGTGGCAGAAAGAAATAAAGGCGATAATGGAGTCTAAAGAATGGGTGTTGGTTAACTGATGGTCTGTTGTGAATTTGGTGTATAAGCTAAATGCTCGATTATAAGCGCGGGATGTGTTTGTGGATAGGGCTGCTCCGGCTAGGTATCTGCTGTGAGATAGCAGTCTTTCTAGTCCAGGATGAGGTCTCGGAATGGAGGGGTGCTGACCGGTCTGGAGTTGGCTGTGGGATGTGTCTTGAAGAAAACCTGTAAGTTAAATCGAGACAATGCATCAGCGGCTATGTTGGTTTTCCCTGGGATGTGGATGCAAGTGATATGGAACTGTAGTGTCGCTGCTAACCAAGTCAGCCTTCGAATCAGTCTCATGATGGTGAGTGAGGAGGATCTACCCTTGTTTATTATGTCACAGGCTGGTTTGTTGTCGGAAAAGCATTTTACCGCTTTCCCCTGCCATAAGTGTCCCCACACTCTTGCGGCTGCCACTATTGGGTAGATCTCAAATAGAGCCGATGTACTCGGAAATGAGGGTAGACCTAGGGTTTCTACCGGCCATGAATCTCTGAACCAGTCATTGATATAGATTGCTGCGAACCCTGTGTGAGCTGCTGCATCGGTCCAGATGATGGGTGAGGAGTCTGATAAAGGTGTAATGAACATGGCTACCCCATTCCAATGAGTTAGGAACCGTAACCACATGAGTAGGTCTGCCCTTGCGTGAATATCTAGCGATATCCTGCTGGAGTCTGTATTGAGCAACGGGAGGAGGTTCAGCAATCTTGAGATAAACGCCCGACCTTGGGGAATGATTTTCATGGCGAAGTTTAACGTGCCCAGTAGGGATTGTAGGTCTGACCTGGTACACGTGTCCTTCCCCAGAAAATACTTTACCATCTCAATGATCTGCTGCACCTTCTCACGAGGGAGACTAGCCTGTAACGTAACGGTGTCTAGGTCGATACCTAAGAACGTGAGTTTTGAAGTAGGGCCTATTGTCTTAGCTTGAGACAGTGGCACCCCCAATGCTGTAAATAAGGCCAACGTTTTCTGGAGACTAACTGGTGCGGACTGAGGTGGTTCTATCGTCAGGAAGTCATCCAGATAGTGCAGAACAGTGGGACAGTGAGTGACATTGAGGAGTAGCCAGCATAAAGTGTCGGCAAAAATGTCGAATAATTTCGGGCTACTTTTTGCTCCGAAGGTAAGGCGGGTGGCAAAGTAATATTTGTTTTCCCATTTGATGCCGTGCACGTGCCACAGGGACGGGTGAATGGGTAGGAGCTTGAAGGCGTTGGAAATATCGGTTTTTCCTAACCAGGCTCCCCCCCCTGCCCTCAGAATGGATTGAATGGCATCATCTACTGTGGTATACTGCAGGGAAAACTCTTCCGAAGGTATTAACGAATTGATGCTGGGAGTAGGTAAAGAATGAGGAGCGGACAAGTCGTAGATAAGTCTTTTTTTATTGTTGGACTTGCCAGTGGCAATACCTATAGGGTTGGTGCGCCAGCTGGCGAAAGGAGGGTGAACAAAGGGGCCTATGATAAAGCCGTTAGTCAGTTCGGTCTTGAGTAGTGACTGTGTAGTGATTGGGTCAAGGATAGCTGACTGTAAGTTGGGACATTCTAGAACACCAGTGGGGAGTGTGACTAGACCCGTGTGGAAACCTTCAGTGAAGCCCTGAATGAGGAAGTCGACTAAGTGAAGGGAAGGGTGTGCCTGGAGGTAGAATGCCAGGTTGTCGATGCTAACTTCGGTTAGTCATTGTTTGGGGTACAGACGATTGGGGCACATAGTTTTTGCATGTGCCCGGAAGCAGATTGAGCAGACGTGCAGCAGTCTGCAAGAACTGAACCCACAACTTCCTGAATTGAAGTTGTTGCAGATCTGCGCTTTGCCAAGGTATATAATGGGTCTGCCCAACTTGTCCTTCAATCCTCTGTGTTCTGTAGTGGAGGAACCGAAGGTAGCCCGACTAGTGGTAGGAAGGTTAGGATCGACTGGGCACAGGTTGGTGGAGTGTGAGATAGAGGCGCATAGGGCACAGGATGGAGGCTTTTGGCCCGCGAAATGGCGGCAGAAGAGTTCAGTATCCATGTTACTCCAGTTGGTATGAGTGTTAAATTGAGTTATGGATGCTGCCGCCTTGGCCGAAAACGATTTGTGGTAATCATAGAAGGAAAAACCCCCATACTTGTGTCCTAAGTCCACCAACTTGTGCATGTACAAGTCCAATTCCTCCCTACGGTGAGGGGAAGTGGAACAGATTACGTCACGGTAGAGGCCGAAGGCAAGGACGAATTCCGGTATGGTGAGCTTCCGGTTGAGCCTGGGATCTCTGGCTTTTAGCACAACCGAAAGATCGCCGTAGCAATAAGCCTTGTTCTCTACGACATCTTGTGATGCGATTAGCAGAGAAACCAGGTTTATGTCCTTGCCTTCCAGAATGTCTTTGCGTATTGTCGGGGGTACGAAATGTGCAGGCGTGATGATGTGGGAGGATGTGCTTGGTATTGGGTTTATGGTAGTGTCATTACCGTGGGGGAGGAGGACCGGAGTGAGGGTTGGTGCCGGAGTGAGGGTTGGTGTGGGCGAGGTGACTGTCGCCGTCTGGGGAGTTTCCAGTTTATCCAGCCTGGTGCTGATCGTGGTAATTGAGGCCAAGAGGGATGACATCAGACCCTTGATCTCATTATAGTTTTCTGAATGCAGAACTACTCCAGGTTGGGGAGTACAAGCATTAGAAATGTAAAGTTTGTACAGTTCTGCTTTGCGGGCTGTAGCTGGATACGGGACACCCATGCGACGTAGTTCAGCCGCGAGCTTGGGGATGGTCCATGACCGGAGAGCGTATGGGCTGGCTGGTTCTAGGTTCTCGGTGGGAGTGCTTGGGCCGGCCGGAGTGGCGGGTCTGGTAGGGGTTTCAGGTATGGCCAGCTCTTCTTCTTGGTCATGGGATTGAGACATACTAAAAAATGAAAAATAGGGTAAGAGACGGGTTTTGATTCTGAGCGAAGTTGCCTGAGTCAACTGGTGCTAGCTATGCCGAGCCGGCGAAACATTATCTGTCTTATGAGGAAGGTGAGGCCCTACTAATGCCAAGTGGCGAGAGAGGCTCTATCTATGTGGAGGGCCGGTTGGACGAGGGACACCTAAATGACGTGGTGGTAACGTTGGCCTCTCTGTGACTGTAACAAGACAAAGTAGGTTGGCTGTGACTGGTGAGACCCTAGCTGACCACCAAGGGTGGTTGTTGTGAGGCTCTGTCTATGCGTTGGGCCGAGGGGCGAATACCTCCGACGAGGATGGGTGTATGCCTCCCAGGAACATTTTTAATTTACAATAACTTAGCTACAGGCTGTACGCCAGTTGTCACCAGTTGACTGCCCTATATATGTATATATATATATATATACTGGGTCGGGGTGGAGTGATCGTCGTGCGACCGTACCTATTTGTTTGTTGTACGAGTTTCCAACGTTGGGTTTTGGAGGGATTTATAGATTATTATTATTTCCTTTTCGTCTGTGAAATAAAACATATGGTTAGGGACGGCTAATTGGTTTGGGCTTGAAAATATATATATATTTTTTTTTTTTTTTTAAATGGTTTTACCTGTTAACGCTTTAAATAACGATGTTGATTTGGGTGATAGCTTGGACGTCAGGTGGGGTAACAATCTGGGGGTAGAGTTAGAAGTTATCCTTTGTATCCTCTATGTTAAATATCGGTTAAGGATAAAGTGCGGTGAAACTTAAATATTTACCAGTGGTAGGCTAGGAATGGGAGTCCGATGATGGCTCCGAGTATCAGGGGAGTTGTTGAACCAGGATTCGAATTGGGCCAGGCGTGAATCCTGAGGAGATGGACGTATTTGGTTTAAGTCGTGACTTTTATGTGGAGGGCATGACAAAGGACGGGACAACCCCTGACATGGGGTAAGCTAATCCTTACCGAGTGCGTAAAGACAAAAGTTTAGCTTTAAATATCTAATTGTATTATTAATTAATTTTTTTTTTTTATTTATTTATTTATTTATTTATTTTTTTTTTTTTTTTAAACACCTGTGTAGGTGATAGGTAACCTCACCCGGTTTTTGGAAATGTGTGACAGGTTCAAGTAAACATTTGAACCAAACATATTACACATGAAAACATTATGATATAATAGCCAGGAGTATAACTTAATAGTGAAATCTGGGGAAAAAGAAGGGGAAAAAAAACCAACAAACATATATACTGCTTATTTTAACATTGTGTCATAATATGTGTGGCCACCAGGGGTCGTCTGTTTCCTTTTTTTTTTTTTTTGAGAAAGTAAACGGATATAAATATATTTTGTCCACCAGGGGGCGTTGTGAGCTGACATGCGTTTTGTCAGCAAGAAATTTGCAAACACTAATTGCCGGGTGGCCGGTTACCGAACCGCGTTGGAGAGAAAGGGTTTGAGGTCTGCGTGACCAGTGAAACCGGATGGTAAGGAACTGCGGTACCGAGCGGTAGTGTAAGTATAAGGACGTAATTTGGAACAGGTGAGCAAAGTGTGCGTGGATGCCAGGCGTCTGGCTGAGGGTGGTGTGGATGAGACTCACGGTTTCTGGGACCTGGATTAGGTAAGTAAGTGTCCGGATTCAGCAACCGCCGTGGGTCTGGCTGGGGAGGATGGGAGTTCGTCGGGATCCCGGTAGATTGCCGGGCTGGAGCGCTAGACACCGAGCAGAGGGTAAGCACTTCGGACCGGAGTGGATCACGTGGGGACGAGCTCGAACCGGAAGTACAAAGGTTCCGAATGAACCCGGCTATTCCAGTGCTGAACCAGAGGGGGCCTGAGCTTTTATAGCCGGGTAACCCCTCCCACAACTACAGGCTATGCCTTACTATATATAATTTTATAAATATACACACAGACTTCAAATATATAAATATATATATATATATATATATTTGAATTCTATGAGCATATTTATGTAATATTTTTACATAATTAAGTAATTTTAGGGAGGCCGAATGTCCAGAGAATTTAATTTGCTAGCACTGTATTTAAAACCTGTACATTGGGGGTACTGTTTTACTTGGGAGACTTCACTGAACACAAATATTAGTGTTTCAAAAAATATATCACATCGATGATATTGTCAGTGAAAGTGAAGTTTTTTTGCGTTTTTCACACACAAATGGCAGTTTAATTAATGATATCATTGTTGTGATACGTTTTACTGTTTTGAAACACTAATATTTGTGTTCAGCAAAGTATCCCAAGTATAACAGTACCCGCCAAGCACAGGTTTTATAGTGGTTTTGTAAAGTTACAGGGTCAAATATAAGGCTTGTTTTTTTATTTTATCACATTGAAATTTGCCAGATTGATAATGTTGCCTTTGAGAGCATATGGTAGCCCAGGAATGAGAATTACCCCCATGATGGCATACCATTTGCAAAAGACAACAACAACATAAGGTATTGCAAATGGGGTATGTTCAGTCTTTTTTAGTAGTCACTTAGTCACAAACACTGGCCATAGTTAGCATTCATAATTGTTTTTTGCATTTTTAACACACAAACAAATATATATGCAAACTTTGGCCAGTGCTTGTGACTAAGTGGCTACTAAAAAGACTGGACATACCCCATATTGAATACCCTGGGTTGTCTACTTTAAAAAAATATGTACATGTCAGGTGTGATTCAGAGATTTATGACAGATAACAGTGTGACAATGTCACTATTGATAAATGTAAAAAATATATCTTTTTGAAACAGCAATGTCCCACTTGTACTTATAGCCTTATAGCTTGCAAAAAAAAAACTAAGAATATGTTAACATTAGGTATTTCTAAACTCAGGACAAAATGTCCAACTATTTAGCACGGGTGTTTTTTGGCAGTTGTAGAAACAGATTTAGGGGGTCAAAGTTAGAAAAGGTGTTTTTTTTATTTTTTTCATCATATTTTACAAAAGTTTTTATAACAAATTATACGATATGATGAAAATAATGGTATCTTTAGAAAAAACAATTAATGGCAAGAAAAACAGTATATAATATGTGTGGGTACAGTAAATTAGTAAGAGGAAAATTACAGCTAAACACCAACACCGCAGACATTTAAAAACAGCCCTGGTCCTTAACGGTAAGAAAATTGAAAAAGGTCTGGTCACTAAGGGGTTAAAACTACACTTACCATAGTTCTATGCAAGCCATCGGCAGAGCAACATCAACATATTATAATCCATGTTTTAGATTTTATCAGCTACAGCAGCTATTAACGTTTCACATATAGTTCATAGCAAAACTCTAATACTCTTTTAAAATACTCAGGAAGCTAATTTTCCAGAAATTCTTTCTTCTTCATGAATATATTTGGCTTAACATATATTAAATAGTTATCACTTGGTATTTGCATGAATCTGCTGTACAGTGACTGACCTGAATACATCAGCTGAAAGGTTAAAACAGTCTTAGAAAAAGGCACATTTATTTTGTACACTTTTTTTTATTTTGCATAATTGGACATGATTAGAAATCGCCTCTCAGAAGGACTGTCAACCTCTGGATTTGCGAAACAGAGCAAACATGCACTGGGAGGATTTACTAAAACAGAAGAATACGAGATTATTTTACTACAGAATCTTGTCCAGTTCTTTATTTTAAGACTTTTAACTTCAAAGACAAGGCACATACACTAAAGATTGTTAGGAGAATCTGTTCTGCAGTAGATTGGTTTTAAGGACTATTCCTGACAGTGTTCTCAAGTGTCCCCTAAACTTACATATCCTCCTTTAAAGGGACACTATAGCCACCAAAACATCTTTAGCTTAATGAAGCAGTTTTGGTGTATAAATCCATGCACCTGCAGCCTCACTGCTCAATTCCCATCTATTTAGGAGTTAAATAATTTTGTTTATGCAGCCCTAGGCACACCTCCCTGCCAGGGCAAGATTAAGAGCTCATTGTGCCTGGTGCTGACAATTATGATGGAGCTAATTTCAGAATCTTATCGACAGAAAACAAAAACAGTTATACCTCCCAAGCGTCATGTATCTGAGAGGTGGTGCTGAAGGGAAACTCGTAGGATATAGCGATCAGAAAACACAAACCCTATGCTAATCACTCGCTTTCATCTTTCAAGTAAATTCATACTCCCTAACAGCGGTGTCCGGTGAAACAGAATGTCCGTGGGCGGGGTAAAAGGCTAGGTCACTGACACGAGTCACATAACCAGAACAGTCCAGAATTTAGGGATTGTCCAGTTGTGTCTAAGATGTTTTAAAAAAACAAAAAACAATAGACTCAACAGGTTAATCCCTAAATCCTGGACCAGTAGGGGGTACCTGAGGACTGGGTTGGGAAACCCTGGTCTAGAACAACAATTCCAGAGGTCTTATGGGGGCAAGCCGAAGCATTAATTTCATTCTTGTCTCTGCTACATTAATGGCTTAGTATCCAACTTATCACACATTTTTCGCACTCTTATCTACTAGATGATATCAGAGATGCAAACAGTTAACAAATATCGTATTGGAAACACATCTACAAGACCATCAGAAATAATTGAATGAGGCTGAGTTTTTAAATTGCCATCAGGATGATGTATGTGATAAGTAGTTAATCGCATTTTCTTAGATGTTTCTTTAGACATAAGGCTTATGCAGTGTTTATCATAACTGGTTTTATATTGTATTTTATTTTGTGAAATTTTGTGAAATTAGCATGCCACAATTTTATTTATTCATCAAGTTTTGTTGAAATGGCAAATTTAAGTAATTTCCTGCGATTTAATCATTTAAATGTCCAAATTCACGTTCTCTGAGAAATGCTAACAAAAGAAAAACAAATCACAATTTTCCCGAATTTGAGGTGATTGCCAATTTGCTGAATTCTATGCTTCTCACTTGGTCTGTGAACCAAATGGCACAAAAGTGTGCTTATTATATATAAATCAATAAATAAAGTAAATTTTAAAGATAGCACTCAAAGGACTTCAAATAATGTTTTTAGTGGTTGCCAGTAAAATTCAATGTTTCAGTTCACCACGGAACTTTCATCAGGATAACAGTGCAACTCAGCACCTAATGCATATATACCCCAAATACTAATGAATACATAACACACAGAAAGTACTCACCCTTCACCACTGTGATTGTGCCAGCTGATTGCAAGAAAAACTGAGGGATAATTTGACACGGTATAGAAACCACTGTAGCAGTGTTGTGAACTGCTGTGCGAGGAATGGGTTCGAGCCAGTTGCCACATGAACCGCTGGAACGCAAAGGAGGCGTGGTTAAATGAAATGCATCTGGAAACCATGGAAACCCAGTCATTCCGATGGTCCTGCATCAGATGGACACAGTCACAGGAGGGGAGAGGAGAACTGATACTCTCAATGTTTAAAATATGATCGTATAAAAATATGCATACGGCACCTAACTTGCAAAGAATAGCATACCAATATGTAGTTAAAAGCAGGCTGTGGAGAAAACATATAAGAAACCAGACAGTCATAATATAATAGATAACTACATTATGGGAATGATAGTGATAACTACATTATGAGAATTATAGTTTCTGTCATGATAGGATTATAAAGATTAATATTACTAATGCCTTCAACAGAGTATAAGTAGATAGTGCTATATATTGTTGAAAAGAACACAAGGTAATCCATTACAGATCTCATAGTTGTACATAAGGACATCTTCTACAGTTAAGAGATTATATTATATATATACTAGAGTTGTACACAGTCACTTAATGCACTTCCACAGTGTATAAATGGATATAGCCCATAGACATGTAGGCAACAATGCTACAGAACCGTTTACACTATGTAGGGAAACTAAATCAATAGAACAAAACAAAGGTGAGTTTGGTGTGGAAAATCACAGTGAGGGATTGTCATACCCAATGTGATCCACATTGTATGTACCATGTAGTAAAGAGATTTAAGCTCACTGTGATACAGAGTATACGTTAGACCTATGGGATTTACACAAACAGTACAGAAAAATTCCATATGTTGCATATTAAATAAAAGACATGAAGGATGTTCCTTCACACCCCTTATATTATACTTTAGAAATTGTGACAAAGAACAATAATGTAAAGGCTCTCAGAGAGGTCAAGCCCAATCTGGTCAATTTGTACATTTTAACTTGCATTAGCTTTAATAGTGTATGCTATAGATCCAATGTAGGCATACATGAAACAATGGAACTGCTTCCTGTATTGAATGTCAGATAATAAGAAAATTGCTAGGGAATACTTTTCATTGAGACCTTTGGGGCATACAGTGTCCAATGTCCTAACCCAAAAGAGTTCTCTTTGTAAAATAAGTTTCTTACGATCTCCCTCTCGAAGAGGTAGGGGGATACGATCAATTGCCATAAACTCCATAGATGGTAGCAGGCTCTTCTCTAAAAAATGTTTGGCCACTGGTAGTTCCGAGCCCTGGTCCCTGTAGGCGATCCATATATTTGAGTGATGATTTGTTATTCTCTCCCGTAATGGCAGGTCGGTTTTGCCCACGTAAGACAATCAATTTATGGACCACATAATCACTGGTACATGTTAATCTATGTCGAATCGTGAATTTCTTACCAGTGTGTGGATGAGTGAAAGTTTTTTTATATATTTTGCTGTACACTGATTGACCCATTTTTGGGCCATTTTGATTCACAGAATCACTTTTCCAGATTAATCGGATGGCTGTCCCAACCGAAATACCACCTTAACGAAAATTGGTGCGTCAAAACTATATTTTTTTTCTGAACTTTCAGGTTTTTGTTTGACTTATGGGTTTGGATGAGTCAAATGAATGTCATTGTGCACAAGTCTATTGCCTCTAGTGTTGTGGAAAAAAAGTTGGATGCTCCCACATTGCCAGTGCTTGGTCCTTTTATTGATATTATGACGATTTGGAGATAGTATTCAGAATCATTTGGCACTAGCTAAGAGTGGAGTATATAAATGTCATATATTCATATATTTATGTTTACTTAATAGTAGCCAGCTGGTCCTGGTGTACATCCAAAGTGTATTTACCACCTTGAATATTCACTAACTAGACCCACATAGTGGGGGTTACTGTTACACTTGGTTTTTTGATAGCTACCCAAACACTTAAATCTGAAAATGTACTCAATAATTTACCCCATCTCCATTGTTGCAAAGCCCCCCTATAGTCCACTTGCACAGCTGTCACTTTGACACAAGCTCATACCCCACCTACTACTGATGGCACTCACACACTCAACCAACTTACTGAATTTGCACTAGCACGCATTCACCTGCAAGTCTGTCTATCAGCTGATCAGTCAGTATGCCAGATGGTCTGACTGCCTGTCTATTTATTTTGTTTGAAGTTCTCTGACACACATATTCCCAAGGCAATCTATTTGAAATTAATCAATACCACATTTTAGTGTGAGGCAATCAATAAATAATGTAAATCAAATGTAGTTAGCGAGCTGCAATACAGATTTTATTGGATTGCCATCATTCAACAGAGATCTGAAATTATATTTACACAGGAAATTAGGTCAGGAGATAACTTCATCATGGTTTACCCCAATCAAACTTTAGAGCGTTACTGGTCACTCTATTCAACTGCCCTAAATGTGTCCAGTAAGCTCAATTTGCTCTTGAAAGTTATCTATGTGAATATCATAAGCCAGCTAAAGATTATTGCCCCAAGACCTCATCGTTTCACACATGGCACAGACGTGTGAGGGTTAATAAACTGGACCGGTGGGATTACTACTCATATCATCCTCCCATTCTGTGGATCCCAGGACTGGGAAAGAGGTGAAGACTAATTATTGTGCTATATTCAGTAGGAAGAGGGTTGAGTAAATAATCAGGGGACATGTAGCTTTTACTGACACATTCTGCTGTGTTGCAAGAGTTTTTATATTTTTTTGTCATGGTTTTAAAATAAATTAATTTTAATAGGAAGAAGATGAGTCTTTTAAGAATGCTGACCTTTTTCAGTTTTTTTTTTTTTTAACAGAAAAGCTTATGGGAAAACACTCATGTGACACATGACACATGTCATGGGATTTGCGCATCACCCTGGTGATCTGGAATTATTAGTGACAAATAGAGATGTCCCGAACAGTTTGCCGGGACAGTTCGCGGTGAACGCGAACAAGCTATGTTCACTGGCGAACAGTTCCCAGGCGAACTGTTCGGGACATCTCTAGTGACAAAGTGTTCCGAACGGCACAAATGTCAAAAAGGTTTCATCACTTAGTAAATAATTTCCTCACTTATCACTTTAAAATTATTACTTGGGTCTGTCCAGAATGCCCTTTCTGACCTCGGCTCCTAAGTTTGACTAAGCATGATGGGAAATATAGCTCACAGACAATACTAAACATAGATGCTGTTTTTCTTTTGTGGAAATTAAAAATAACTATTTTCAGATTTATTTACTTCATTGCTCTACAGTATAAAGCTCTTCGGATTTGGAGTAAACTGACTTTTCTCCAGTGTACTTTTTGTACACATTTATTTATTTATTTTCATTTGGTTGACAAGCAGGCATGGACAAGAAAAGATAAAGGCCTAGCAACTCAATTTGTCTTCGCCGTGCATCCTTGTCACAGCAGAATGATAAATGCCTTCCAATAAATCATGTCAGGGACACACAAGAGTCAGGCTACCCTACCCTACCTCAAAAGTAAACCAATGACCCTGGAACAGGTAGTAAAAATAATGAGAGCTTCGGTTCAACAGCAACACAAGCTACATGTCTCAATCATAGTTCAGCTGTATCTTATACCTCCCGCGGGGAAAGACGGTTTCTATGTCCTCCCTCACTCTAGAAAGAACTTGTCATTGAAACCTTGAGGGCTTTTTCTTCACAGCATCTTTCCTGTACAGCCATTGCACAATCACTACAATAACGTTAATAAGATAGAACCCTCTTCTCATGCATGAATACATATATATATATATATATTTTTTTTTTTTCATTTCAGTTGGAATTAAGTTCAATCTGTTTAATCAGAAAGGCAGTAGGGCCATCAAGCTTTGTGAAGGGTAATTATCAAATCTACTCAAACAATGTGAAAAATACACGCTCTGAGATATTCCTGTAGAAGAGTGGATTAGGAGAACCGATGCAAGCATGCTGAAGTGTCTTGTTAAAAATCTCTGTTAACAGCTGTAATACACACAGCATCTTTTAAGGGTTGTTCTGCAACACAGATTCTGGCGTAGATGAAGAAGAACTGTAATGGAGATAATCAGGAAGATATCAAACCAACATAGGCTAGACCAGAGGGAACGTCCTTAAAACACATTCAGGACTACGTTATTTTCCATTGCATTGACTTGATTTGTTGGCTTAGATGGAAATAAAGGATACATACAGAATAGAAAAAATGAAGAATCAGATATACTGAAGATTTGCAACAATGCATGCATACAAGCAATTTTATACAGAGCTGCATTCATTAAAAACAATGTCACTTCCACTGTGGCAGCTCCTTGTTTTACTACCCCAGTACACAATATTTCAGTATTTAATGCAGTAAATAACACAGCAGGTATGAGTGAACATCTTACCTACCTCTTCTGCACTTCCATATTGCAGCAACTCTGTCGTCATGCACGTATTTGCAATGGAGAAAAACTGTACATGTATATGTGAGTTTGTCACATTCACAAGCAGTGTGTGTAAATGCACTGCAAGCACAAACGAATTTGCATACTTTGCTGCAGTTTGCCCAGCAAACTATGTAAAATAAAAGAAAATATAAAACATTTTTTTTTTTTTTTTTTTAAATATAAGCATATTCAATAGTTTGCTTAGGTAATGGTTGAGCTAAAATTGAATCAAGTGATATTTCCCCTTTAAGGCAACCAACTAGTCTTTACCCTGGGATATACTTACCAAAACGACACTGTGATAAGATGTACAGTGCTTGCGAAACTAACATCAATGCAACACAAACTATGTAGTACATTTTTTTTCTCTCCTTTACAATTGCTGTAAGAATCCAAGTTCAGTATCAGTCACAGGTAGAAAAGTAGGCTTCTTTTTGCTCCATTTTCGAATAATTTTAGTTTTCAACAAATTAGTAAAACACTTATATGCGAATAGAAGAAACTGACTGGTAGTGTAATTTACACAAATTTTGGAATCTCGGGCAGGACTTGTGTATTCTAGAACTCTAAGATTCACAGATCCATAGCCCCAATTCTATCCCTAACGCTAATCCCAACCCTCACCCAACTCTAGCTGTAAACCTCACTCTATTATATCTAACATACCGTTGTGCTAAAAAAGTGTGCATATCCTTGGACAATTGGTAAAATATGTACCATTTTTAAAGAAAACATGAGTGAGCAGGCAAAACACATTTCTTGTGTTTCTTATGGGATTCATATTTAACTGTAGGTTATAACAGAATGGCACATAAAACAAAACATGGCAACAAAGAAAAAAAATGGAAGTTATAATGATATTAAAAAGTCTGCATAATCTTAGTTCTTAAAAATGTGTATTGTCCCTTTTAGTAACAATGGCAGCATGAAGTCTTTTGTAATAGTTGTCTATGAGCCCCCTCATCCTTGCAGGTGGTATAGCTGCCCATTCTTCTTGACAAAATGCCTCCAAGTCATGCAAAGTCATGGTTGTCTTGCATGAGTCACACGTTTGAGATCTCCCCAGATTACTTTACATAGTTACATAGTTACATAACTGAAAAGAGACTTGCGTCCATCAAGTTCAGCCTTCCTCACATATGCTTTTGCTGTTGATCCAAAAGAAGGCAAAAAACACAGTCTGAAGCGCTTCCAATTTTGCAACAAACTAGGAAAAAATTCTTTGATGATAGTAAGGTCAGGAGACTGTGATGGACGCTCCAGAACCTTAACCTTTTTCTGCAGTAACCACTGGAGGGTCAACTTGGCCTTGTGCATAAGGTCACTGTCGTGATGGAAAGTCCAAGAGCGTCCCATGCGCAGCCTTCGTGCACAAGCATACAAATTGTCTGCCAGTATTTTCTGATAATATGCTGCATTCATCTTGCCACCAATTTTCACAAGATTCCCTGTGCGTTTAGAGCATGCGCCCCCTCCCCAAAATATCAGTGAGCCACCACCATGATTCACTGCGGCGATGATATTCTTATCACTATAGGCTTTGTTGACCCCTCTCCAAACAAAGCACTTTTGGTGGTGATCATAAAGTTCTATTTTGGTCTCGTCACTCCAAATTAAATTTTGCCAGAATCTGCGAGACGTGTCAAGGTGTTGTCGGGCAAATTGTAACCTGGCTTTTTTTGTGGTATTGACAATATATAGGTACAAATAACATAAAAGGTGACAAAAAGGCCAATATATGAATAATACAATATATATTATATTTACAATAATATATTTTTTCAAGTTTTTTTCACTTTTTTGTATTATTCATATATAGGCCTTTTTTAACTTTTTAATGTTATTTGTACCTATGTATTGTCCATACTGTTTTGCGCAATCTTCCCTCCTCCTTTGTCTTGTTTCACTTACCTGTCGGGCTTAGAGGAAGCCCTGCCTACTTCAGGTGTGCTGCCTCATTTACAAATACTCTACATTTTGGTTTGGTTTTTACAGCACTGATCCTTATACTATTTGTTTTTTGTGGCATTGGTGCAACTTTCTGGTAACTCGACCATTCAGCTCATTTTTGTTCATGTATTGTTATATTGTGCTCCTTGAAACAACCACACTGTCTTTTTCCAGAGCAGCCTGTATTTTTCCTGAGGTTACAAGTGTACGGGGGTGCATTGTGTTTGAAGGATGTAGTGTGTGTGTGAAGGATGCAGTGTGTGTGTGTCAGGGGTGCAGTGTGTGTGTAAGTGGAGCAGTTTTGGCATGAGGGGTACAGTGTGTGGGGGGGGCAGGTTGTATCAGTGGTACAGTGTATGGGCGGCAGGTTGTGTGCGGGATACAGTGTGTGTGTGGGGGGGCGGCAGTGTATGAGGGGTACTGTGTGTGTGTGTGTGTGTGTATATGTATAGGGGTAATTGTGTGTATAGGGGGAGTTATTGTGGGTCTGTGGGGGTAGGAGGGCAGATAAATATATACTTTTATTTTTTTATTTTAGTTAATAAAAGTTTTTTAATTAAAAAAAAATATTATTATTTTAATATGCACCCTCTCTGCTTACCTTTGCCTGGAAGGGGGGACAATCCCTGGTGGTCCGGTGGGAAAGCCCTGGTGGCCCCAGTGGGGAGAGTGAACTCTAGGAGCCTCTAGAGTTCACTCTTGTGAGATTTGGAGCGTTGCTGTGGTAATCGCAGCAACGTTCCGAGCTTGCGAGAGAGCTGCAGGTTAAAGCTCCCCCAGGTCCTCTCTTCTTCCCTACCTTGCCAGCTACCAGCATTACACTGCTAGCGGGTCGGGGAGAGAGATCTCTGATCTCCCCTGTGATCCTGCAGAGCCAGCCAGGGAGAGGGAGGCATGGTTCCCGGTGCTATTATTTTTTATTTTATTCTTTGCATAATTTTTTAATGCATTCTCTTTAGAATGCATTCAAAAACTGGGATTCGTTTTTTGACAATCATTTTCCCTTAAAGAGAGACCTGGATTGTATGCACTTTATTACAATGTTCTCACTTCTTTCCCTGCACTAGAGATCCCAATTAACCTTGTTACCACCGAGCGACTGAAAGGTGACACTGTGAATAGGACAAGTCTATGACATTCTAAACATGTCCATCTTAATAACTGGATATTGTTGTAGTTTTCTGACAGGGAGCAAAAATAAATATCAACTTATGTCAGACAAGTGGTAGAAAACAGTTACCAGGTGAGGCAGTTGGAATTTAATATATACTTGTAACACAATCATCCTATTAAAATGCAAGTAGATTTGTTTGTGAAAATAATGTAACCACGAACTTGAGTGTTTAGTCACAAAGCAGTGATTTTTGTTAATTTGAAAATGAGGTTTGTGCACTGCAAAACAAATCAGCTCATTTGCATTAGTTTTGTTTTGTCAATCTTTATTTTTAGCATAGGAGGTGTGCAATGATTAACAATCACGGTAACAATAACACGTCAAGTCAGTTGTACAAAATAGGAGAAGTCGATAAAGTAATATGTGACGTGTAGAATATGCACTATTTTTGTTATAGGAAAAACAATAAAAATATTCAGACAGGTGTGTCAAAGGCATTCATGTAGCTTGTGAAACAGGTAAACTAGGTCAGCAGACCACAAAGCGTATGATTGGTGTTTCAGATAGCATTACTAAGTAAAGGCATAATGCCACTATTTTGAACACGCTGAGTTGTGTTAGCTAAATAAACCACTGGTACCCACCAATATAGTAGGCAGAAAAGAACATTACCATCTGCCCAGAATGAGCAGAGAGGCCTTTGTAATGGAATGGATATGGAACCCTGGGCCACTATATTAGTTAGGATGCTAAACCTATGCACACCAGACAAAACTGTGTACCAGGCAGGATTATAATATTGAAGAGCTATTGAGTATTGTCCCACCAGTCCCAAGTTTTAACACAGTCTGGTGCACGTTGCCCACAGGTCAGACTGCTTACTGGGACACGAAAATGTACCCGGGGAGTCCTGACCTCCCAAGGGTGTGAGCCATGCAGATGGATTAGTCTCCGGTTGGACTGTGGCCTATGTGGGTGTCGCATGACTGTAGGAGTGAGCCGCCTGTGATGAAATGTTCGTTGCTGCATACTTCGTTGCTTCCTAGCCTTGGCGCCAGGGCAGGGTGTGTGAAAGCAGGCTTTGGGTCAAGGGTTCCACCAGGGTTCAGACGTAGGCAGCCTTCCCGCTCAATACAGCTCTCTCCCCTTTGAGTGATTGTAGCCCATAATTGCATCCATAGGCGTTCAAAGGCCTCTTCAATTCGCACCTCATGGAGGACCCAGGATGTTGCTGTGCATTTGAATAATTTAATCTGAACTAAAAGGGCATAAAATGTATGCCATTTGGTTCACAGATTAGTGAGAAGAAGTAACCAATAGAGGTAAAAAAAATTATGACCAGTTAAATAAAATCTATATTTATTTATTATATGTTTAAATATATAACATACAAATATAATTTTATTTTTACCGGTTCTATAGTTAAAATGCAAAAATTCTCCAAGTTAGCTTTGTTTAACGTTTGGCTATATTTGCTTACGTTTGGCTATATTTGCTTAAAAATTTAAAATTCCATTTTGAATTCACTGCACTTTGCCAACAGTTAATGCTTTATTGAATAGCCCAAAGAGAGATGACAGACAATTTTCAAAATTTAAAGGATAATTCATTTTTTGGAGGGAGCGGGGGGAGGGGGGAAATGTTTTACAAATGAATTGTCATCTCACCACAACTCAAGTGGTGGTGAAAAAAAACTCATAAACCCCTTCAATTCCAGAATCGAGCATAAACGTTTTTATTTTTATGCATTTTGCAGTAAAAAAAATCTAGTCCATAAAGCCTAAGTAATCCTCATTTATATTTTAGTTATTAATGCCAGCCTGTAGAGGAATGAACTCATCTGCCAGAAACCACCAGTCACTGATATAATGAATGTAAAGTTGCTGAAAATGTCAGCTCACCCTCTGCTTTCAAACAGTAAAGGAAGTTTAAATGGGTCATTTATTTCTTTAGTCAGAGAAGGGGAGCAGTGAATGCTCTCCACCATTTTACTGTTAGTATTACATTAGCAGGCCAGAGATTGATAAAGATTGCTATAGCAGTTTTAAATAACTTTATTTTAGAAATTTTATTTAACTGTATTTACTGTATACGAGCAATATATTGAAATGCAGACATTCTTTTTACATTCTGTTGCCATATTCAGCAAGTTGTATTTTACGTTAGGCCTTCAATGTCCTTGCAAATACCTGTAAGCAAAGTTGTGACCATTTTTTTTTATATTTTTGTCACACCTACTGTATGTGAGAAAAAAATGCATTATTGCTTTTATATTAACATTTCAGACACTGTGTGAAATACTGCAATATAAAGGACACATTATAATGTCTAAAGCTTTCAAGTTCCTAAATATTTTTTATAAAGGATAAACGAATAAGTTAAAAATAAAAATTGTGTAAATTAACATATTTTTAATTTTTTAATTTATCTGCAAAGCAATCTACACACAAAGCTGCTGTGCTATCACATGTTTATGTGTTATCCATGCATCCCTTGCTACAAATAAATGTTATGCTAATATTTTTTTCCATCTTAAAGTTTTTGGTAATGACGGGACTAATGGTTTAGTAAATTGTGAGAGAAAGAAAATGCAACATTTTGAAGTATTTGGCAAATTAATTTGCTAAGCACAATTTAATAGTTAAAGGGACACTATAGTTACCAGAAAAACTACAGTTTATTGTATTTTTTTTTTTGGTGAGTCGAATCCTTTCCTTCAGGCTTTTTGAAATAAACACTGTCTTTTCAGAGAAAATGAAGTGTTTACATTACAGCCTAGTAATAACTCCACTTGCCACTCCTCAGATGGCTACTAGAGGTGCTTCCTGGGGCAGTGTTGCACAGTGTGACTGCCATTCAGTGTCTCCACCCTCTGCATGCAGACACTGAACTTCACTCATAGAGATGCATTGATTCAAAGCATCTCTATGAGGGGATGCTGATTGGCCAGGGCTGTGTTTGACATGTGCAGGCTCTGCCACTGATCTGCTACTTGACAGTCTCAGCCAATCCTATGGTAAAATATTGTGATTGGCTCACAGAAACACTTCTGATGATGTCAGGCATGGAGGTCAGGGGCAGAGGCAGCAGTTGCAGACTTGAATAGAAGAAAGATATTAATATATTTAGGGAGGCAAGAGGGGACGGGGTGGTTAGATGGTGATTTTAACACTATAGGGTTTAGGAATACTTGTTTGTGTTAATGACCATATGGTGCTCCTTAGAAATATGAAATAAATAAATGAAGTATATCATTTTGGCAGTGTCAATCTAAAATTTATGCTACTAATTATGAAATTAAAAAATATATACATTTATATTAGTAGTGAGATCTAGAGGGAAAAAATAAAAAAAAATAAAAAAAAATGCAATAAGAAAAACTGGGAATTTTTTCCTTCTAAAAGTTGAAATATGTACACTGATTCATTAAAATAAAATATAAATTGCAAATTTAGGCCAGAATAGTCAAACATCGAACATTTTCCTATTTTTCCTATTTCTGACAAGTGAAAAGTAATTTTAGATATATACTGTGTTCATTTGAAAATCAATTTGCAAAATTTTGACAAAAATAGGCAAGCCGTTACTATAGCAGAGCTGTAGGATTTTTTTTTTATTTTTTTGTAAGATCGGTTAATTCTGCCTATAATTTGCAATTCGGTTTTCAATTCTCCTCAGTGTTTAGTGAATAAGCCCCATAGATGACGGGTGGCATAAAACTTGCTCAATAGATATAAACCTTGCAGCATGGATAATAAAAACTCTCCTGTAAAGTGAATGTAAAAGTTTCTTCCTTTCCATAGCAATAAGGAAGATCCATTTCTGGTTCAATAAAACTTATTTTCCAGACTTATGATTACGTTTTTTTTTTTTGCTGAACGTTTTCCGAAATGATCTCGATAAAGGGGCAGTAAAGTTGTTTCATTTTATTCAATCTTCCGTCTTACATGAAAGTAGGTTTAAATTGTGATGCACGGCTTTATATTTTTTGGTCTCACCCTTTGCACATCTTCTGAAACTTTGCAAATTTGTTTATCACACGCGTTCATAGATTTGATGTTTTTTCTCTTGCACATTTCATAACCTTTGATCCATAGTAAACATTTTACCTGGTACATTTTGTTTTTCTTTTTACAGAGTCGATTAATTTAATGTTGGCGTTAGAAATCACACGACACAGATCGCGGGGCACGGGAGGCATCAGAAATATCATAAGAAAATTGGAGATTACGCTATCTTAAGCAACCTTGAATCGAGAATAACCAGCTATTAACATTGCAAAAAAATAAAAAATATTGTTTGAGCAGCCCAATTTACAGCCTGCTATTCATGAATATTTAAGAGTCTGTAGGCATTTATTACCTGCTTACAGTGCAGTAACACAATCTAATGCTGAAAATTGCCTAGAAGATTTTAGCATTTAGTGTTTTTCTAAACTGCAGAACATGCTTTATTATAAAGGGATTTAAGTAGAAAAGCTGCAATAGTTTATAAAACTGCAATAAGTCTGCATTGTTGTCACTGATAAATGAGATTACGGATGTTAATCTGCAGTGCTACTTTGTAATAATGAAGTATTATTATGGAAACTATCAAAACAGCCTTAAAGGGAAAAAAAAAACAGTGAATTAATCTCTGCTCATTTATATGTTGTGTAGCAAAGAGAAAGTTAGTAATATAAAATATTGCATGTTGTATTCAATGGTGGTACTGTTATGTCTTTTGAGGGGGACCCAGGGCAGTCAGGGGCACCCACCGTGCAAAATCGCTATTAAGTAAATTTGCGGGAGTGGCAAATTATAAAATAACAGAAAGTTTGTGAAGATGCGCTTGATAAGTGCTCCTTCATAGTCCTGGCTATTAGAGAATGAGTCAGAGCTCTGTCACATGGTTAAAGTGACAACAAATTAACAAAATCAGTGAGTGCTTGACAACACGCTCTGCCAAGTTGGAGTCCAGCAGCATCCATGGACCACCATTGATCATATCCCAACTGGACCACAAAGCATTGTACCCTGCAAGAAGGAAAGCAGGAGGTGAGCAATATATATATATATATATATATATATATATATATATATATATATATATATATATATATATATATATATATATATATATATATATATATATATATATATATATATATATATATATATATATATAGGAAACATGGGGGGATGGTTGCACTCACCTAAACATGCTTAAATGGGGTGCTGCTGGGGGCCATATTATACAATAAATACACAAGATCCAGCGCACTCTCCTATCTACTAAACAGCAACTTCAATGTTGACAGATTAGTTTGTAAAAGTTTTTTTTAAAAACACCTAATCTAGGCAAAAAAGTGGGGATTTAGTTACATTATATGATCATACATTGCATAAGCCTGCCACAACGTCAATGTACCCCATCTTTGGCAGGTCCTACTCTCACAGTCTAATGTCTGCTCTTATGAGATTAACCACTTACTTGGGAAAAAATTCCATCTGAGGCTCTCTGCAGTACAAGACTTAATAGGGACCTGAGATGAGGCACCTGTAACAGGGAGGGGTGCAGAACCAAGGAGTTGGCTAGACTCCCAAATATATATAGGAAACATGGGGGGATGGTTGCACTCACCTAAACATGCTTAAATGGGGTGCTGCTGGGGGCCATATTATACAATAAATACACAAGATCCAGCGCACTCTCCTATCTACTAAACAGCAACTTCAATGTTGACAGATTAGTTTGTAAAAGTTTTTTTTAAAAACACCTAATCTAGGCAAAAAAGTGGGGATTTAGTTACATTATATGATCATACATTGCATAAGCCTGCCACAACGTCAATGTACCCCATCTTTGGCAGGTCCTACTCTCACAGTCTAATGTCTGCTCTTATGAGATTAACCACTTACTTGGGAAAAAATTCCATCTGAGGCTCTCTGCAGTACAAGACTTAATAGGGACCTGAGATGAGGCACCTGTAACAGGGAGGGGTGCAGAACCAAGGAGTTGGCTAGACTCCCAAATATATATAGGAAACATGGGGGGATGGTTGCACTCACCTAAACATGCTTAAATGGGGTGCTGCTGGGGGCCATATTATACAATAAATACACAAGATCCAGCGCACTCTCCTATCTACTAAACAGCAACTTCAATGTTGACAGATTAGTTTGTAAAAGTTTTTTTTAAAAACACCTAATCTAGGCAAAAAAGTGGGGATTTAGTTACATTATATGATCATACATTGCATAAGCCTGCCACAACGTCAATGTACCCCATCTTTGGCAGGTCCTACTCTCACAGTCTAATGTCTGCTCTTATGAGATTAACCACTTACTTGGGAAAAAATTCCATCTGAGGCTCTCTGCAGTACAAGACTTAATAGGGACCTGAGATGAGGCACCTGTAACAGGGAGGGGTGCAGAACCAAGGAGTTGGCTAGACTCCCAAATATATATAGGAAACATGGGGGGATGGTTGCACTCACCTAAACATGCTTAAATGGGGTGCTGCTGGGGGCCATATTATACAATAAATACACAAGATCCAGCGCACTCTCCTATCTACTAAACAGCAACTTCAATGTTGACAGATTAGTTTGTAAAAGTTTTTTTTAAAAACACCTAATCTAGGCAAAAAAGTGGGGATTTAGTTACATTATATGATCATACATTGCATAAGCCTGCCACAACGTCAATGTACCCCATCTTTGGCAGGTCCTACTCTCACAGTCTAATGTCTGCTCTTATGAGATTAACCACTTACTTGGGAAAAAATTCCATCTGAGGCTCTCTGCAGTACAAGACTTAATAGGGACCTGAGATGAGGCACCTGTAACAGGGAGGGGTGCAGAACCAAGGAGTTGGCTAGACTCCCAAATATATATAGGAAACATGGGGGGATGGTTGCACTCACCTAAACATGCTTAAATGGGGTGCTGCTGGGGGCCATATTATACAATAAATACACAAGATCCAGCGCACTCTCCTATCTACTAAACAGCAACTTCAATGTTGACAGATTAGTTTGTAAAAGTTTTTTTTAAAAACACCTAATCTAGGCAAAAAAGTGGGGATTTAGTTACATTATATGATCATACATTGCATAAGCCTGCCACAACGTCAATGTACCCCATCTTTGGCAGGTCCTACTCTCACAGTCTAATGTCTGCTCTTATGAGATTAACCACTTACTTGGGAAAAAATTCCATCTGAGGCTCTCTGCAGTACAAGACTTAATAGGGACCTGAGATGAGGCACCTGTAACAGGGAGGGGTGCAGAACCAAGGAGTTGGCTAGACTCCCAAATATATATAGGAAACATGGGGGGATGGTTGCACTCACCTAAACATGCTTAAATGGGGTGCTGCTGGGGGCCATATTATACAATAAATACACAAGATCCAGCGCACTCTCCTATCTACTAAACAGCAACTTCAATGTTGACAGATTAGTTTGTAAAAGTTTTTTTTAAAAACACCTAATCTAGGCAAAAAAGTGGGGATTTAGTTACATTATATGATCATACATTGCATAAGCCTGCCACAACGTCAATGTACCCCATCTTTGGCAGGTCCTACTCTCACAGTCTAATGTCTGCTCTTATGAGATTAACCACTTACTTGGGAAAAAATTCCATCTGAGGCTCTCTGCAGTACAAGACTTAATAGGGACCTGAGATGAGGCACCTGTAACAGGGAGGGGTGCAGAACCAAGGAGTTGGCTAGACTCCCAAATATATATAGGAAACATGGGGGGATGGTTGCACTCACCTAAACATGCTTAAATGGGGTGCTGCTGGGGGCCATATTATACAATAAATACACAAGATCCAGCGCACTCTCCTATCTACTAAACAGCAACTATATATATATATATTATTGGTGTTATATTACACAAAAAGACAACCACACTCATACAACCCCACACACAATAACACTCACATAACTCCACACACAACTCCACAACCCCCACTCAGGACACATGAGCGAACATCACCCTCAATCACACTCAGCAACTTCACACTCAATCACACTTAATCATCCCCATGCACAATCGCAGACAGCCCACAGACACATCCCACTGAGCTAACACATAATCACACTTGGCAAACTCCAGACATACATATTACAGTCAACCAACCCCAATGCAATCACACACAGCCAAAAAACACCTATTATTCAGATGCATAGCTCATGGTGAAGCAAGGAGCGGCAACGAGGCCCTACTTTAAGTCTTTCTCCTGTGGCCCACTGGTTACTTAAGCCTTAATGCACATGCAGTCAATTTAGTGTAACACCGTCTTTAGTTGACTAAGGTTGATTACAGACATTATCCTAAAACAGCTAAGAGGCAGCATGAAGATATAACAATAGACAGTATACGAAACCTATGGGGAACGTCAGAGTACAAACGTCCTTAGAATTTTGACAGTGTACAGGAACTTTTGAACTTTTGTATTGAATAATCCTGCATAAAATAGAAGCTAGGCTAGATCTAAAATGAGACACCGAAAGCCAAAAATGTTCCTGGGTGACTTTCCATAAATTAAGCCTTCCAGATGACAAGGGACATTCATTCTCTTTAGGTAATATTGATAAAAAAAGTAAATAAATAATTTTCTTAGGCATCAAAAACGACTTCTTTTTAAGTCTATTCGGGCTGATTGAAATGTATATATATATATTTTTTCCCTTTTGTGCTTAACTATACATGTTTGGCAAATCCTACCTTGATGATGTTTTATTTGCACTAATAAACAATCAAATTATATTTTTATATGACTGCATTGTAAAACATGACTCTTGTATTTTGGCTCTTGTTTAAAGGACACTGCACCTTTTCTTTCAAAATTAGTCAAGAGAACGTCATGAAAGTAAACTTTATCATTAAAGTAAAAAAGATATGGCCAATGATTTATTACTTACTACAGCACTTACTAATTACATTGTGCATATTTCATTCTTTATGAAGATATTTTTATTAACTTAACTCTCCTTGGTAGGCTGGTATTGTTCATCTCCTTTCTTAATGCAAAGCACACATAAAGCATTTCTTTGACAGTACACGAAAGGACAAGAACAGAACATGAATCAAATAAGAATGAGGTCACCTAAAGCAGTTAGGAGATTGCTAAGAGTTTGAGAGACATTGCAAGGAATCAACATATATTTCATCCTAAAATAAAGATAGAAATAGGAGTGGGATGGCAGACAGGTGGAGAAGACATGTGTAGATATTTATAAAAAGACAGATGAGCAGTGGGATAGACTACGATCCTTACGTCTTATCTCAAATCAAGTCACCAAACATCAGCTAGTTCAGCAAGTTGCAACTTGTAACAAGAACTCTACCAGTTACAAGATACAACTTTATTTTATACTTTACAGTCCAAGGATAACTGTTTCAATTACAACTTTAAAGCGATTCCCAATTTATTTATTTTATAAATATAGAGGCTGTGTTGGAATTTTACAGAAATTCCAGTGCGGTCGAAACATATGATAAAACAAAGTATTGACTGCTTTGTCTAATTTATTCTTCTTGACAAAGAGGCAGAGCTACCATTATTTCAGAAGGGGGGGAAATGCTTTATGGAGGATCCTGCAGGATCCTTCCAAGGCATCTGTGTTTACTCTCGCACTTGCTTGAGAGTACAGCATTAACTATGGCTCTAGGCAGATGAAGCACTAGAAGCTGAAGAGGACCTCATGGAAGAAGATGACAATGGTCATGAGGGACAAGTTCAGGTGAGTAAAATGTGCCTTTCCCTGAGCCCCAGGTTTATGCACTGTAAGCAGAACAGTCACCATCTGGGGTCATTGCAAAATATGACAGAGCCACTTTAAATTATGAGTGTTCCATCCTAAGCTCAGTTCTTCATTGTGCAAACAAATTATCTTGTAGACACATGCTTACAAAGACTTTGGGACATAACGTAGCATCTAGTAAAACTCGGACACATGATATGGAAGACCCCATAGAGAAGCAGTGATTTAATGATTTTTTATGTGAAAGCTTGAATACGTGCATGGAGCTACCAAATGCTTTATTGTAAATTTATGTAAACCTTTTATTTTTTTTATTGTAAATTTATGTAAACCCTTTAATTATTTTTTTCATTTTTATTGAAAGCAAGGGGTGACATGTAGAACTAGGCACAGGGACACTATACAGTGATGGAAAAAAGTATTTGACCCCTGCTGATTTTGAACGTTTGCCCCCTGACAAAGTAATGATCAGTGTATAATTTTAATGGTAGATGTATTTTACTGTATTTTACCAGTGAGATACAGAATAACAACAACAAAAAATCCAGAAAAACGCATGTCAAAAAAGTTATAAATTGATTTATATGTCAATGAGTGAAATAAGTATTTGACCCCTTGGTTGCAAAACCCTTGTTGGCAATTACAGAGGTCAGACATTTCTTGTTGTTGGCCACCAGGTTTGCACACATCTCAGGAGGGATTTTGTCCCACTCCTCTTTGCACATCTTCTCAAAGTTATTAAGGTTTTGAGTCTGGCATTTGGCAACTCAAACCTTCACCTCCATCCACAGATTTTCTATGGGATTAAGGTTTGGAGACTGGCTAGGCTACTCCAGGACATTAATGTGCTTCTTCTTGAGGCACTCCTTTGTTGCCTTGGCTGTGTGTTTTGGGTCATTGTCATGCTGGAATATCCATCCACAACCCATTGTTAATGCCCTGGCTGAGGGAAGGAGGTTTTCACCCAAGATTTGACGGTACATGGCCCTATCCATCCTCCCTTTTATGCAGTGCATTTTTCCTGTCCCCTAAGCAGAAAAACACCCCCAAAGCATAATGTTTACACCTCCATGTTTGACTGTGAGGATGGTGTTCTTGGGATCATAGGCAGCATTCCTCATCCTCCAAACACGGCGAGTTGAGTTGATGCCAAAGAGCTCGATTTTGGTCTCACCTAACCACAACACTTTCACCCAGTTACCCTTTGAATCATTCAGATGTTAACTGGCAAACTTTAGACGAGCCTGTACATGTGCTTTCTTGAGCAGGGGGACCTTGCGGGCACTGCAGCATTTCAGTCCTTCACGGAATAGTGGGTTACCAATTGTTTTCTTGCTGACTATGGTCCTAGCTGCCTTGAGATCATTAACAAGATCCTCCCGTGTAGTTCTGGGCTGATTCCTCACCATTCTCATGATCATTGAAACTCCACCAGGTGAGATCTTGCATGGAGCAACAAACCAAAGGAGACTGACAGTTATTTTGTGTTCTTCCATTTGCGAATAATCGCACCAACGGTTGTCACGTTCTTACCAAGCTGCTTGGCGATGGTCTTGTAGCCCATTCCAACCTAGGAAGGTCTACAATCTTGTCCTTGGATCCTTGGACAGCTCTTTGGTCTTGGCCATGGTGGAGAGTTTCTAATCTGATTGATTGATTGGTTCTGTGGACAGGTGTCTTTTATACAGGTAACGAGCTGAGATTAGGAGCACTCCCTTTAAGAGGAAAAGCTTACTGATTGATAGGTAATCAAATATTTATTTCACCCATTGACATGCAAATCAATATATAACTTTTTTGACATGTGTTTTTCGGGATTTATTTTGTTATTCTATCTCTCACTGTTAAAATACACCTACCACTAAAATTATATATAATTATTTTTTTGTCAGTGGGCAAATGTTCAAAATACTTTTTTCCCTCACTGTAGCTTTAGGAATACATGGTTACATTCCTGAAGCTATAGAGTTTATTGTATGTCTGTTATGCCCTTTGATTTTCAAATTATCTCAGTGGATTGTGAACAAGATTATTTACTAATCAAAAAAGAATTGATGAATTGACAAGGAAAATGCTAATTTTACATAAAAAGATACACGTTGTGGAAAATTCTTTAAATTAAGTATTTTTCCCACCATAAATATACTAGCCTATATTTTGTTATGGAATGTGAATTTCATTGAAAACTATAATTTTTTTTATCATTCACATGAACAAAAATTAAACAAGAAATGCTTCTTCTGGTTTGAATCTATTTTGACCCAGGTTTCAATAGAGAGGAAATTAGTCACATATTGATTCAATTCATTGGAAAGACAATTATATCTGCAAAGAAGGCATTCAATATTTTCCGTAATTAGCTTCTCATACATGACAATGTAAGATCCCTGGATGCACAAACTTATTAATTAACATTTTGATTAGGTACTACCTCATTAATTAGTCTTTTGATTAGCATTTACAGGCTAAAGAGTTCTCTTTCTTCATCAAATTTTTGTACAACCTTCTGGATGAACTAGTAGTTACCTAGTGAGCATTAAAACAAATTGAGACATATTTATTGTATTATTGTATTATACCACTTGTGTGTCCTTAGTTACTGCTTTTAAATTGCAAATGGAATTCAGACTAAAAATAAGCAAATTTACTGTGATCATTTTATTCTATGTTTTTTAACAAGTAAATGCTTGATCTTATATATTCTAATTAAAAGTTTATGAATTTCACAGTGAGAAGAGACATTAAAAGAACAAGAAAACAACACATTGCTCAGACACTAAAGAACATTTCAATTACAATTTTTGTTTGTTTTATTTATAAAATAGTCAAACTATTGTATATAGGGGTCCATTCGGGGTCCACCTTAGCAAGTGTGGCTCATGAAGTTTTGCATATCAATTATATGAGGAGATTTAGATCCTGAAGCCTGGAATTAGGATTAAAGGAATGCAAAATGGGTGGATAAAGAATTGAGAAAGTTTTGTTTGATACATAACCTGAACTGATGCCTCGATTGCAACTAGTATTCACTAAACTGCACAGGCGTTTGTGAAGAAGCTTGTAAATATAATTAAGGAAAGCTTATAACAGAGCAGCTGGAAAGATGTGTCCATCTTTTAGATGAAATGCCTTATGAGTAAAATTTAGACCAAAAGGCACCCTGTGTTTCATACCAGATTATGGCAAAAGAGAAGAAACATGTGTATAGATGGCAGTAAACTTGTGCATGCCACTTTATATTTAATAGACCTTTGACCATTGGGCAGTGATCTGTCCAACACTCCTCCATTATTTAAATTGAAGCCTTTACCTTAAGCCAATAAGGGGTACATGTTACTAGAGACTGGGCAGCAACAGCAATTAGGGCATGTGTCATCAATGAATATATATATTTTTTAATTCTTTATTTTTGTTGCACATGAGTATACAAATAACATGGAAATTCATAGAAATTCACAACAGCATTAGTAAAAAAAATTGAAGCAATTATAAACAGTGAATGGCATTGCAAGTGTGGGATCAGCTCATTGTCGTGGTAGGCTGAGTTGACTAGGTATGCGTGATAAGCCCTCTAGAGTTGGCCCTGTTTTAATGCAGAAAGATCTTGTATCGTGGCATGTCTTAGGTAGTGTGTGCCCTTTTTATTTTTGTTAATTACAAAAAAACTTGATGTACCTATGGCCTGTAGGCTGCTAGGTCATAGTAGATGTACTCCTCTGAGCCTTGTAGAGTTATGGTTTCCGGGGGAATCTCATGTCAGAGGTGGGGGAGGGCGATTGGTGAATTTAATTGGAAGACCAACCCATCTGTGAAAAGTGAGAAGTGATGGTATTGGGCCATTTGAGTGTGAAGGTGACAAGGTATTGTAACAAAATTATAAGAAAAACATATAATAACTAAAGAAACTATATATAGCCTGGTGTTATTAAGGCTGATAAACTGTCATCAGTGGATGGCTTCAGGTTGTGGACGCAGCATAAGCGTCCATGTGGGCTCTCCGGGGAACAAACGTGATGGTAGTTGCAGGGTCCCATGTGTGTGGTGTTGCGTTGGCTTCTGATGTCCCCTTTTGCCTTAGAGAGTCCTTTGGGAGTCCAATGGTTTCCAAAAGACCCACTGCACTGCGCAGGTCCTGTATTGAATGGACTGAGTTGCCCTGGAGGACTTGGAGGGTCCTTGACCCGTGCCATCTGTAGCTGATACTGCGATCCCTAAGGAGCGTGGTGGACCTCCACCATTGCATTGTGTCTCCAGATAAGTCAGAAAAGAACGTGAGTTTGAAATTGTATGGAGAGGGTCCCTTAACGGTTGACTGGACAGCAGCTTTGTCGCTGCTACTCTGGCAAAGCAGCACTAAGTCCCTAGGCACCGCCTCCAGGGTCCTCCGTGGCTTAGGCACTCTGAAGTATTCATCGATGGAGATCTGCTTGGTCTGTTTTGGTGTCAGCAAGGCCATGAGTAATCTCCTCAGGAGATGCAGAAGCTCCGCCGCTGGGACGTCTTCCGAAATGCCCCCTGATCTTCACATTTTTGCAGCGTCTCGCATCCTCCAAAGCCGCAAATCTCTGGTCCTAGGACTCCTGCTTCATTTTCAGGGAGTGCACTTCCTGTACAAGTGAAGTGATCTTTAGCGCTTGTGTGTATGCTGAGGCCTCCACTGCATCACGAGGCCTCTGATGTCTGACCGTAGGGACACCCTATCCGCTTGGAGTGTGCTTTGGAGATTCACCAGTAGCTCCTTTAGCTTCTCTGTCGTTACCATCTGGGAGGCCGGCTTTCATGGGACAGGTTGTGATAGTGCTTGTGGTGGTAAGTCTACGGCGGCTCTGCTTTGGGAAAACTTGAAGTCTGAGTAACCGTCATAGTCCCCAGCCACATTGGGCCCACATGCACCCTGCGTTCGGCGAAAGAGATCTCCGATTATCATACCCTGTCTGGGCTTTTAGGGCCTCATTCTTTTGGTCTTGCGACCCATGAAGGCTTGGGGTGTGAAATTGCTCATTGAAAATAGCTTAAATGTGCTATTTGAAGCGGGTCTGCCCGGAGGTCTGCAGATGTGTATCTAGTCTCTTTGACTGCTTGGCTCCACCCCCTGAATATGTTTTTTTCAGCTGAATATCCAAATTTCGATTCTGCTGAAACCAAATCTCCAAGTCTAGACAAATAAAAGCCAAATGACCCATCTAGTCTGCTCATTCCTTGTATGAAAGTACAAATTTTGTTCTTTGATTTTAGTCTTACTTAGACAGCAGTTCATTCATCGTCTTGGCTGGAAACATATCCCATTCATCCATTTTTTCACAAAAAGTAAAGTGTTATCCTGTTGTACTTTTATAAATATTTCTTGAGAGATATTCTACGAAGAACTGAATACAAAGAGTTATTACTAAAATAGATCAATAGACTAATTGCCTAATATTTATTTTCTTTCTTTTTTCATTCTACCTCTCTCTCTCTCTCTCTCTCTCTCTCTCTCTCTGCTCTAACATATAAACCATAATAAACTATAATAATTTGCTAAACCATATTTGTGAATGACATATAGATAATTCATTCAATTGTGTCTGTAGCCACTGCACACAAGAAGACCTAGACATTACCCAGTCATGCTATTCACATTTCAGTAGCTTTATGTTGTGGGGTAAGGTGACTTTGCCACATCTAATTTACACAAACAGCATGTAATCAGCAAGCTTAGCACATAATCTAACTACCAGAGATTTATAGTATATATGATGTGAGTGATTGACTACTAATAAATCCATATAGAGTTTATATTTAAAATAAAGAAAAAGAGACACGAGTTGGGCTCTCAGGTATATATAGTAGACTGCTGTGATGTTCTCCATTCCTAGGATATCACATCATTGTCCTTAAAATAGGTGAGATGTAAAATATTAACCATTGTACTTGGACACTGAATGGGTTTTTCCATTGGAAATGATATGTTTTTAGCCTTGGGCTATTTATGTCATTGTATAAAATTACATGGACTTTAATAAGGCAATTTTCTTTTTATGCTTTTATTGAAATGATCATTTCATTTATGAGTATATTGAAGACATGCAGCCTAATAAACTGGCTTTATTGAGGTGAAAAAAAGCATATAAAGGAAAGAGTAGGACATTGAGAGAGGTTGGGAGAACTGATGTCTATATCTTCCTATTTCTGATTGAAGCATTAATGTGACTGTGCATTTATACATATTTTCAATCCTTCCTCTCCCAAATAAAGTATACATGGGGTAGAGTTAATTTTTATCAGTCTTCACTTTGGTAGAGAAATACATTTCTCTACAGGGTCTTCACTCAGTAACAGTAAAATACATATTTTTACTAGAGGGCAAATAAAAAGTAAATGTAATGTGGACTGACAGTGAGAAATAAATATACCCAATGGGATGAAATAACAGTAGGGCTGCGTCACATACAAGGGAGCGACTTATTAAATGAAACCGAAAAGATATAACTGGTATGTGAGCGCTCCAATTAATTATGCAGATCTACATAAAAATCAAGATGAAAATATCAATAAACTTAAAAATGACCAATCTCGCCGAGATCACCACAATGACCACCATAAACCACAATTGAATGTACTTGTGGTTTATGGTGGTCATTGTGGTGATCTCGGCGAGATTGGTCATTTTTAAGTTTATTGATATTTTCATCTTGATTTTTATGTAGATCTGCATAATTAATTGGAGCGCTCACATATCAGTTATATCTTTTCGGCAAATAAAAAGCCCTTGAAGAGTTTCTTACTTCAGTGCTCTGGTGTCTGTGTCCCTACTGTGACCTTTTTTCCAAAACATAAGCTCTCCTATAGGAATGCTTATTAAAAAAAAATTGAACACACTTGGCAGCCGAGGGCCAAGTAACTGCACCTGTGCCATGTATTCACATTAACTGAATGGTAGAAAAACAGTGTCAGTCAAATGTGGGATATCACTGGAACTCAAGAATAATAAAATATTTTAATTGTAAAATCTAACAAATCATCAATGAAGCTATAAAGTTTCCCATAATGGTACTATTGTCCCACTTTAATAACGTTGATTCTGTATTCCTTGCTAAGTGAGGACATAATTATTTGTTTATTAATTTAACAACAATAAAGACATTAATTTAACAACAATAAAGACATTAATGCATTCAATAAAAATAAAATGAATTAATGTGTTTTAACATATTTCATTATAGGTTTAATACTTAGAACAGAGGATTGGCAATCTATGCTGTGTTTATAATAGCTTCGATAACTCTCAGACATCCTTCCAACAATGTGACCGCTGCTCTTTAAATTAGCCTATAGGACAAAAACAAAAAGCAAACATGCTGCCCAGAGTCACTTTATCTGTAGCGTTTTTCCTTCCCTGCTTGTTCTGTGAAATAAAGTTTTGAGTTTGTGTTTTACAGGTGTTAAATGACTACTGTTTGTCTGTATGGAGGTTCTGCATCATTTTTCCGCGGTAGCTGTGTAAGTTTAGGCAATTAAAGAAGACACTGCTATTAAACAAGCAGTTTAGGGACAGTCATAGGCACAGCAATGTTTCTATCCTGCTATAGCTTTCTTCCAATTGGCACTTTTTATATGTAGGTTAAAGTCCCAGTGATGTTGCCTAATGATCTGCATTGCAGAAGGTGCACTTTGCTCCATCCGCCTGCATCGAGCCAGGCATTGCAGTCACAGTTGGATGTGATTCTGCTTTCAAGCATGCTTTAACAATTGTTTTTTTGTTTTTTTTAGATGGCTTTCTCGAAGTAGCTATCAGTCATGATCCAGCTGTGCCTCCGTCCAAATGTTCCTGCCCCTCCTATAATGAACCAAACAGAAGAGGCAGTTAATCAGGGTCAGGTGACATTCCATTAGCACTATTCGGATTCTGACCTCTGTGGTACCTGCAAACTTTGCATTAGGAGGAATAACTGAGCAGTGTAACATTAAGAAAACTTGATTTACTTGGAACTGCAATCTCTTAGCGTCAAACTGCATCAAGTAATATTGACTGAAGCATGATTACAGATTATCTGTTACAGATAAAATGTGCTTCTATGTAGCTAACATAGATAAAAAGTGTAGGTCTTGGAATCCTTGTTGTCTCCTCCGACCTTGTGGACATATGGACATGAATCATTGAGATTTTGCTCCTTGTATAACATCACATTGGAAAAGCAGTAGGAACACAAACACAAGCAATCTCTGACACTCCATTTACTGCACCCATTTATACCTTTGATTTACCAATCCCATCAGGATTGGTCATGCTAGCTAAGCATGAAATGGTAGAAGTTTATGGTAGATGACATGTCATGCCATGTCTATCACAAGTCCAATCCATTTCTTCATCACCTCCTATTCAGGCATGGAATTTAAACTAATACATTTTAGAATGTAATGTAGCATTTTAGAATGTAATATAGCAAATATTTTCTTAAGCTATGTATATTTTAATATAGTTTGTGACCAAATATTGTTCGTGTTTTATTTATTTCTTGTTATTCATTTGAATTCATGATTAGGAATCTTTAGATTGGAGATGGAAGGACACTTCCAGTTGCTGTCCTCCTTAGATGGAGTTGGAATAATGTTAATCATGCTTTTACAAACGGACTTACATATAGGTACCTTACCAAATAATTTGCATGTGTGTGGTCCACTAGTCCAGCCCACTGGACATTCCCAAGATTCCATTGTGAGGGAGGGTCATTAAATATATCACACTAGTTGTAAGGCTCAAGGGTACATTTCAGTGTATTTACAGATAAGAAGAACAAATAGTCTAAACATAGTAAGATGTGTGAGGTTTTTTTAAGAGTCTCACATCATTATTATACCTTCTTTATAAAGTGCTAACACATTCGGCAGCACTGTACATTGGTGCAAGTAAAAAGACAAAGACAAATGTGAAGAAAAATGGGATTCCAGTGAGACAATCTAGAATAATAATCTGGGATGGTGATTCACAAATCAGGAAAACTCCACTGAGATGGTTGTCAGCTGGAAAGGAGGTAGAGCCATATTAATTCTCATAGTTTGGTGAGTTACAGTTGTTTCCTTTGGTAAAGTACTGAGCGACTTGAAATTGATCCAATACGAAGCTTTTACTTTTTACTTTTACTCGTTAAACAAGTTTTTACTGTGTCTTTATGGAAGTGCAAACCCTATCTCCAAACTCTTTATTTTATCATCCTGACTTATCCAAAATGGGACCGAGATTCAAAGAGCATAAAATATTATTTTAAATGCAATATTCCTTTAGAAAATCTCCCAGGAGTTCTATCATTCATCTTTCAAATATATATTTATATTCTTTTTCTCCAACTCTTCTTGATGTTCCTCCTCTTCTTTTTTTTTACATTCTGTCGTGTAATAAAACAAAGTTTGGAACTGCACAAAATTATTTCATGACCTATAATTTTTAAATAGTGACCAATAAATAAATACGTATTTATTTATTTATGTGGGAACAACAGAGGGGTCTTTAGTAAAGGGCAAAAATATAGCTTGCGAATGTACAGTGTGCAGGAAGTGTGCAGGAACACAATTAATTATTGAGGGTGAACTACAGGTCATGCATTCCCAAGATTCCATTGTTTAAAAATGTTATTAAATATATCACACTAGTTGTAAGACACAAGAGTACCTACTTGATGCATTCAGGGCATCTCCCAAGCTGAACTATTTTCTTTGATCAGATCATAACCTAAAAATCTCACATTATCATACTTATTATTCTTCTTCTTATTATTAGACTTTATTTATAAAATGCCAACTGTGGCGAAACTAACTTCACCACTGGGTTATGGAGAAGCCTGGTTGCCAGCCTCCTGCGTCATGACTATGGCCCCTCTCATCAGCCCATGCTAGACCTAACCCCATGGCGATTTTGTTCTGTTTGTGGAATCTGAGCGCTGTTCGGATATACTGAGCGCTCAGATCCAAGCTATCTGGTGATAGGTTGAATGTGGGGGTTCTATTCAGTGTAATGGGAATGATGTATTTTTGTGTATTTTTACTGTTGTTGTGAATAGAGCTATTTTCTGTATGCTGGAGATAATTGGCTTACCACACCCAAGCTATGCTTGCAGGCGGTCACAAAGAGACTTCCAACTAACTTTTTACCCACTGGACCAATTTGTATGATTTAACGTATGTTTGTATTTGGAGTATGCTGATTCTGAAAATGTGAATGTGAATGTGATGTATACTTTTAAAGTTATGAATATTGTGTAAAACTGTGTATTTTCCTGCCTGTGATAATTACGTTAGCCCGTTGTGTTCAGTGATTATATCACAGGCAGAGGGGAGGATTCTGCTGGAATGAATGGGAGTGTTTTACTGTGTATTGCGTGTTTATTGGTTGTTTTACAAAACCCTGTGGGTGGTACTAATGTTTAAGAATGTGTATATAAGAACAATAAAGCCACAGCTCTGTCTGTTCCTGCTTGACCCTCAACACGGAGCCTTGTCTCGTTCTTGGGGGGGGGGGGGGGGGGGGGATTTATTGTATGCTGTTCCAGTTCGACTGCTAAGAGTGTAAACCTTTTGTATGGTTTTTCCTATTCGGCTGTTTACAGCATTCATATGTTTGAGAGCATTTGTATGCTTCTCTGGTTCGGTGGATTGGTGTCTACATTGGTGTCTGCCTGTACATATGGAAGGGAATATCTCCTAAACAGCTGTTAACCCCTTTTATGCCTGGGGTGCACATTCCACAGCACTGGCCATAGGTACAAGTGGTGCAAGTAAAAAGACAAAAGTACAACACATATAAGCCAATATAACATTTGAAACAAATGCAGGAGCAACCAATTCTGCCTTAACTTACAGTCTAGATAGATAGGATTGGTGAGAAACAGGAGGTTGGGACTGTGAAGGTGAGAATGATGTTAATATAGAGTGAGGTGAGGAATGTATTGGTTATTTAGTGGAATGTGTTAGTTACTGAATTGAGTGGTAGGATTCCCTGAACAAGAATGTCTCCAGGGAGCGAGTAAAGGAAGGCAAACTAAGGGAAAGTCTAGCAGCTCGAGGAGTGCATTCCAGAGGATTGGTGCTGCATGAGAGAATCCTGAAGTCTAGAGATGATGATAGAAGATGCAAGGAGCAGGTCATTGTTAGATCTTAGGAGGCATGCTGGAATATAATTTTTGATTAGTGAGGATAAGAGTGGGAAGTGGACTTGGAGTTACGCTGTCAACAGTGATAGAGAAGTTGGAAATCCAAATAGAGCTAGAGAAAGGAATAAAAAGAAGCCCAGGCTTTAACATAGTGATCTTCAGATGGTGATAGATCATACAGGAAAAAATGCCAGACAAGCAATAACTGACTTGAGAAAAGACAGAGGGAGAGAGATCAGGAGTTTATCTAAGTGTCATCAACATATAGATGATATTTGAAGCTGTAGCTGTTGATAAGATAACCAATAGAAGAAGAATAAAATGAGAAAAACAGAGGACCCACGACAGAGTCTTGAAGAACTCCAGTAGACAGTTGCATTGAGAGGATGAGTCACCAGCAAATTACACAAAAAAGGAACTGTTAGGGAGATAAGAGGGGATACAATAGAGAGCAGTAACATAGAGATAAAGAAAGATAGAGTCTGGAGGAGGAGGGGATGGTCAACAGTGTGAAACACAGCAGAGAGGTCAAGTAGGGTAAGAATAGAGTAGTGGCCAGTGCTTAAAGGTCATTAGTAAACTTGGCGTGAGCAGTTTAAGTTGAGTTTTGGGAACTGAAGCCCGATTGCAGGGGATCAAACATGGAGTTGGAAGTCAGGAAGGTGTGAAGATGTAAGTGGAAACAATAATATGAGAAGGTAATTTGTAGCACAATTATGGTCCAGGGATGGACATTGGATAGTTTATTCCAAATAAGACCATTTTAAGTGGATTGACTTTCACTATATTTCAAATAGTTACAGAAAGTTAGTTCAAAATGTTCAATTTTAATTTGTTTGAGGGTGTATAGCTAGTCCTAAATATTATAGAATAGATTTAAATACAGCAATGTAGATATCTAGATTTAGATATTTCAGTTTCAGTTTCCTTGAACAAAAAGGATTAGTAAAAAATAATATTAAAACTCCTGGGATTTGATGGTTCCTCTACAAATAAATGTTACATACTCACTTTGACCAGACAGCTAGGGAACATCTATCATTCCCTTATTATACACAGACAACACGTTCTGGTTTTAACCATTACAGAAGAACATGCTGGGAAAACTAGTTGATCCATGCCAAGCCCTCAGTGGGTTTTTCTTAAGCCCAGAAACACATTCACTGAAACTATATCAGCAATACACGCAAGATGAATTCTATAGTAAATAATAAGGACAGGAATAATCATCAGGTGCCAGTAAAGAAAATAAAATAATTAAATACGCATCTCTGCTAGAAATTGGAACTGCTGCGTTCATAGAATTTCAATGTAGATGATGTAGCAGAGTTTGCATCCATTTCAATTCCTTATGTTACCTTAGACGAACTTTGGTTCACAAAATAATTCAGGATAAACTAAACCTCGGTGGCTGGCGGAGATTGGCGTGAATTCAATTGAAAAATTATTTATTCAGGGTAGTTCAGGAAAACAATATTCTACAAGATTTTGAGTGTCCAAAAACAAGAGGATATCCAAACTTGAATACATTAAGAGAAATAAACAACAAACTAATTCAACTTTTTTATTTTTGTTTTGTGCAGTGTCGTGAACTTTGAATCAATAAAAGAGAAAATTCCCAATACACAAACTGGTTTTCTTGACAACGTGAATTCACTGAAACATAATGGCATACACTGATTTTACAACAGCTGCTCCATGGCTTTGACTCTCATGTGTCAAAGATAATCTGTACAGCATGATCAGAAATCTACATGCCTATTCAGGTAGGAAGATGTAGATGTTCTACAGTAGCTGTGTGAAATCCCAGCATGAGCATGGACCTTTCCTATTATCGCTTTACAAGGTCCTTTATAGGAACTTAACATCTTTTTCCTTGTGATCGATTACTACAAACTTGTAGGGATCATCATTTACCACAGCTGACTGTTCTCCAAAAGGATAAATTTAGTTTTTGCTCACTCCTGTTTTTAAATTTCTACCACTTAGATAAAAAAATAATAATAATGCGACACTAATCTTAACCCCTTCACTACCATCTTATTTTTATTAAAATTTTATAATAAAGCTTTGAAACTCTGAACTAATAACAAGTACATTAACCTAAGTCAAATGCCCACGTGCAGTAAATAGAGTTACCTGTCTAAAACCAAGCATCTGTATTACCGGAGGACATCAGGAACATCCCTATATAAAGAAATGGGAACAGGGAGTGGGTAGGGCATTTGATTGTTACTGAGATTGTTTTATTCTGTAATTGTTTTTACTATGGTCCTTGAGGAAGTTTCTTTGAAACGAAACGTGTAGGGCCAGTGACCTATTATTTGCTTTTATATCTTTTTAACACATTTGGAGTTAATACATTCTTTATACCTACTGATTATACCTGCTTGCTGCCCGGAGTACGAACAACAGATACGGAGTACGCACAACAGATCAGATACTCAGCTATATCCCAATTTCTATATTGTATCATATCTGTATTACCCAAATCTTGTAGTATACCCAAAATCTCTTTTCACTTTACCTATAGAGGTGGAGTGCTATTTTATTTACATTACCTCTGAGATTTTATTCTTTTCTCTGCTGGGCGAAGATTTGCACTGGAGCAGAGTGAAAGGTAGGTGGCAAAAGTGTCAGTTTTCTTATGTTTATTTTTCTGGGCAGTGCATCTCCCTCATTCCACATTCTTACTGTTAATGTATATAATATTAACAAATTATGCAGTATCAGAAATAGCACCAAAGAAGAAACTTGTTTCTAACGATAGAAATAAGTGAAAGGAGCATATGACAATTACTTTACCATTATAGAGTTAGAAATAAAATGTGCATCTGGCCTTATTGCTTGTTTGTAGAATATCCAAAATTCTAGTCCTTGCGGATACTAAATATCTTACCCAAGAAATAGTGAAATATTTCAGCCTATCTTGGTCCTTCCATTCATTTTTTTCAGTGATTGAGGTTTTGATGCTTTTATGGTTTCATTCATTAAAAAAAAGCCACTTGTGTAAGTGAATGGAAGGCTGTGCATATCGTCTTTCTTTTTCCCAGTGAACAACTCTATTGGGCATTCACGTGGCTGCTGTATAGTTCAGGATCAATAATATTTAATACTTCTGCCAAGTCAGTGATGCAGAAACATAAAGAATAAAACCTGTTTGCATCCCTCTCTGGTAATATCATAGTCTCAATCAGGCACAAAAACAAGAGTTTGGTATAGCACACTACTAAAAATCTAAACAAATTAACCTAGTACAACTATTGTGTATCAGCTGCTGTAGCTCCAACAGCAAGCAGGGTATAGCAATCTAAAATTTTCAACCACAAGAACAGCTTAATTATAGGGGCCCACTGGTGCAGCCCAAGTTTATTCAAAGAACATCCAAAATACAGACTTTTAGGACCCTTGTCCCTTTATTAATGCCCTCAACCCATGCAAGTGCCCATATCAGGTAAAAAATAAGGTACTCGTACAGTGGTCTGCTTGCACCACCTTTAAACAACCACTAAAGGCAGGTTATATATTCTCGTTTATGTTAGCCATGCCTCTTGTTCTCAACTGTCAGGTGTACGATATGACTATTTTCTTATTATTACTTTTATTTATCATTAGTTCAGGATTTATTTAATTGTTGATTTATGGGCTATAATGCTCCAAAAGGAGCATTTAAAAAAAAATGTTACTCCCCCTGAAGGCTAGGGATCAATATCTGGATAATGCTACTCTATGTCCTGAGAATTAGTATTTGGAATCCAGTAAAATGATCTTCTGCTCTGAGTTAGAACCTTGTGCACAGATTCTCAGGACCCTGGTGGCACCTAAGTTAATGCTTCAATAGCATTTACTGGAGTGAAGAATAATTGAACTGTCATGAGTCAGTAGCATTCCTTTTTAGAGCAATATGTCTGGAGAACAGATAACTATAATTATTTTAGCAAACATTACTTTAGCTAGAAATACAACACAAACCAAGCATATACATGTAAATGTGTATAAATGGGATTGGAAGTTAAAGGGTTAAGGAGCTAGGACAGGGGGGTAAGAAAACCAGAGCTTGTCTGTGCGATGGAGAACCATTAACTTTGCCCTATTTACGGTTAACCTTAAGGTGGGTCTCTACTGTATGAGATGCAAAATGCTTTACATCTCGAGCCACTGAGGGCATTCAAGTGCAGCTACAACAGTTTTTTTCTGCTTTTCAAATATCTACAGAGATTTCCTGTATTTATACACAATTTGTGTCTTGCTCGTTTTTTTTTTTTTTGTTTTTTTTTCGCGTTGAAGTGCAGTAAAGGTATGATTGTCTGACAATATGCAAAGCACACTGGAACGATCTGTTAATGGGCTTCTAAATAATTTATCACTTGACAGTGAGAAGTAAATCTCTTCAATGCTTCTCTAAATTACAGGATCGCCTTGTGGTTTGAAGACAGAGCTGTTAGACATGTTTTGCTGCATATGTTCCTTCTTTACAAAATTCGAGACAGATGCTGTTAATTTAGAAAATGGATGAACGTTGAATTCAAAGTGATATAAAAAAAATATATTGAGCAAAAGCTTTAGGATCACATATTTGTAACATTTTCATTAACGCTTTCAAGTTTTCATGTTTCATCTATTTAGTGCAAGAGGGCAAAACATTTCTAAAAATATTTTTTTTAAAGATGCATCCAGATATTTTTCCTCCATTTTTATGAATGTCTTTGTTACTTAAGAAGTCTCATATTTCCCGTGCAAATATTATCACTTCATTTCTCCTTTAGGTTGTGAGAAGGTTTAATTGAGCTCCAAACGCTAAATTAAAAGTTAGATAGTAGATATATAAGTGGAGAGCAAAATAGATGATAACAATAAGCCCCTATACCTACCAATACGTGCAAATACCACAATTGAAAGGTATAATTAGGTGGAATTTGATCAAACCAGTATTCTCATGCAAAACAAGAAGCACAAATACCAGGTTATCGTGCAATATGTCCAAGAACTGACTTACGATTGTACAATAAAGGTTGTATATAGTTAATATATGACAATTGATTTATTGTGCAAATAAAACATATATAGGTCACATTTCAAAGTAGATAAGTATACAAAAAAAATGTGCAGGCTGCTTACAAGATGTCAGAGTGTGAGTATATGAGGGAAGAATTCTCCGCCACTTACAAGCGCTTTATGAGTGTTAGGTCTGTGGAGATGATGCAGGAGATAGATGAAGTAAATTAATCCTTTTCCCTTCCATTTGTTCACTCCACAGACTGCAGCGAAATGACGTCAATGAGTATTACATCAACACATTTCGCCCATTGGCTTCGTCAGGACATTAGGAACGTATCGGCCATCTTCCTAATGGGAAAAATTTAAAGGCAGTACAGTCTGCCCACCATAGTCTCTATTGGTTGCATGAAAAAGTCCTAATTTACATATATATCGGCCTACGCACATATAAATCAGCTACCCAATAAAGGTCGTACACATTTTGTAATTACACAAAATAAAACATGTATCAATCATATTATATACTAAAATCTGCCAACAAAACAGAAAAAAAGTGAGTTAATAAAAAACCAATAAAAAAAAAAAATCAATAAAGAAATAGCCAGCTTTATTAAGACATACCAATTCAAAATAATAATAAAAGATAAGAGGCAAAAACATAGGGAAGTTGTGATGATTTAAATAGATGAGATATTTTTTTGGGCAAAATCCCCCGCTCTCCAATCATGGTGCACCCTCTGAATGCCTTTGAAACTGGAAAAAGAAGGGTCACCATTGTGGTAATCTGAAATGTGAGCTAAATTAGAAGTGCCTGCAGCACCCAGGGCTTGGCATTAAACTCCAGAGAGAATGTGTTGGTTGTATTGAGCAGAAAAACTCGGGGTAAGCGCATATATCTAATTATTCTCACTCTTAGCTTGCAAAGACATCCTGCTAGCAAAATGGCTCTATTAAAACATTTTCATATAAAGCCATTACTTATTTTATCTGATTGTCTGTTCTTTAATGTTTTTCTAAAGAATTTAGTGACAAAAAAATATTATTCGTATAAAAACCATGATTTCTTTTCATTTTGATGAGGGGGATTTTGTTTTTAATAGCCGCCAGTATAAAAGTAATAACAAAATATTATATGTACTTAAGTACATTGGGGTTGACTTACTTGTACCTATAAAAACTCGAGCAGCAAATAAAACGAGTTACGCTTGTAATTCGGTAATAAACGTTGCAATTTGTAGCACCGCACATCTTTAGCTAAACTGGTGTATCTTTCCACTTCATCTGCAAGCTGGCGGAAATCTGAAAGATATACATCCACTGTAACTTGCCCTTGTGAGAGCAAAAAACTAACAAACATAAACTTTGCCAATCAAGCACCAAAAAAACCCCACCAACAATCAATCAAACACACACTTCACTGACTGAAAGTTTAAAGTCAGTATATAATACAGATATCGGAATTGTACCTTGCCTGCATTCACCTGTTTTATGAGTTAGGTTACAGAGCTTGAGAGCATACAACATGGCTGTGCATCTGAGGTATAGTAGCTGGATTCAGATGACTGACTTACATTAAATACACAAAATCATTTTTTTAAATACATTTACAGGCATAGACCCCTACCTCCAATAATTTCAAATGTATAAAGAGGGACATTTTGTTTTTAGTTGTGTCGGTGTGGCCAGGGGCAGGGCTGCTCTGAGAAATATTAGGTGACTTACTAATAACAAATTGTATAACGAAAATGTGATTTAGAACAAGAACAATGTGTCTTATTTACACAGACTGTTTTCTAAACACATTTATTGTAGTTTAAATACACATTACTGTGAGTATTTTTGCTATGGAGCTCTGTTATACATACAGTCAAACAAGATGGAGCTCATAAAAAAGAAGACATTAGGATAAAAAAGTGGGACAGAGGGATTTGCCACAAAATATGGACTTTCCCTCCTAAGTAGATACACTTGGTAATGATGCAACAAGCAATTGAGTATCAGTAACTGGAAGATAAAGTGTGAGGTCAGAACGAAGTGTGGACAGGTACTATGTTGGCAGAAGAGACAAGAGGAGTGGGACAATGGGATCCAAGCAAGCACCTAGGATGAAAACAAGGCCTGTGTATGGTACAGCAGAATGAGAGAGGCATGCTTCAGGGTCTAAGAGGGAGGAAAAAAGTGCCAGTGTTAAATATTGGTTGCTAGGGGACAGTGCTCCTAGACAGACAAATGCAGTACAGCAGGGTCAAGGGACTTAAAGAAGAAAATGTTTAAGAGGCCATCAAGAGATGGCCTAACTTACACCCAATGGCAATGTTGCCCAGGATAAAGTAGTACTAGAGTACTGAAAGCAACATGTCTGGCATGGAGAAAAATAAAATAAAAGGAGGCTTTAAGTGGTTAGTCTGGCAGAAGGTTGAGAATGCAATTGATGCATAAAGTCAATAAGCTGAGGTCCAAGGGCATTCAGTGCCTGATATGCCTGTTGAGTTGTTTATTTTTTGCAACTCGGCTTCGCAGCTGCACTCTCAGATGAGATTCATCATTCACCTTCTTGAGTCTTTAGGTTTCATGGTGATTAGATCAGTCACCTTCCTTGGTTGTCCAGTCTCCTGGCTTCAGACAGACTCTATCAATTGTATATTTGGCCTACTGGTCTCAAGATTGCGTCCATCTGAGAGAAAATTTATTGAAGTCTCCCACTAGACTGCATCACTCTTCAGCTCCAGAGATTATTCAGTTGGTTTCCAGAAAGGAAAACAGATAGAGGAGGGCTGCGCCACAAAAAAGAGTACTTACAATCTTGTCCCAGTAATATAAGATATATCAAATGTCTCATTTGTAAAATAAGTAAGTGCAGCTGTGGTTTATGGATTCTTGGTACTTGGGGGATATGGAAGGTCTGGGTATCCTCAGTCTCTGTATATGGAAAAAGAAAAGACAGAGTGACCTAATAGTGCAATATGTCTGGGCTTGACGGACAACACATAAGAAGTAAAAATATTGCACTCACATGAAAAAGAGCTATGACCAGCTCTAGTGTCTATCGCATACAGTGGTATAATCCCCACTTATGGGATATGATGGTCGTAGTCTTTCACAGCAGATCATTATCTTGGTGAAGCGTAGAGCAGACTTACTGCTCTATGATGACAGCATTAGTGGTATGATCCCCACCTAGGATGTTCTTTAGAGTAGAATTAGTAAAAGGTCTTTGGGTAAAAAAAGATAAAATGCCAGGAAAAAAATCTGTGTTAGTAGATATTGAAATAAGGAGGTAGTGGGTTGTAGTAAAACCAAAATCCTTTACTCAATATTATAAAATCTTTAAAAAGTAATGTCCATAACGCGTTTCACCATGTAAATAAGGAGGTTGTGGGTTGTAGTAAATAAGGAGGTAGTGGGTTGTAAGAAAACCAAAATCCTTTATTCAATATTAAAAAACCTTTCAAAAGTAATGTCCATAACGCGCTTCACCGTGTAAGCCTACACGGTGAAAAGCGTTATGGACATTACTTTTTAAAGATTTTATAATATTGAATAAAGTATTTTGGTTTTACTACAACCCACTACCTCCATATTTCAATATCTACTAACACAGATTCAATATCTACTAACACAAACTGGACTTTACATAGGACACGAGGTCATGCGTTTAGACTGGAGGAAAGAAGGTTTCGTCGAAAGGCAAAAGAAAGTTTTTTTTACTGTAAGAACAATCAGGATGTGGAATTATCTGCCTGAAGAAGTGGTTTTATCAGAGTCCATACAGATGTTCAAACAGCTACTAGATGCATACTCGCAAAAACAGAATATTCAAGGATATAATCTTTCAATGTAGGCTAATAACTGCTTGATCGAAGGATAAATCTGACTGCCATTCTGGGGTCAAGAAGGAATTTTATTCCTAGTTTGTTGCAAAATTGGAAGTGCTTCAAACTGTTTTTTTTTGTTTTTTTTCTGTATATTTGTTATATGTTAGTTTGCACATATAAGAGGAAGTGCTTGGACTGTCAGGGCCTCATGTAACATGACATCTCTTTTCTAATTGTTTTGTGATTGATCTGTGCTTTTGAAGTTATGCATAATATTCACCACCTGTCATTACTAAATTTAGGATTATAGGTACACTAGCTAATATGAGGATAATATTCAGCATGGTGGGGCTTCAATAGGGTATACTTAGGGAAGCATGGGAAGCTTGCAGGATTACATAAGGGAATGGTTATTCCTATAGGCAGCACTCTTTTTTTAGTTAGCAACAAAAAGGTTTAGCGGTTTTGTTATATTGCATGCTACAAGAACATGTTGGTTAAAGAATTCAAAGGTGGTTACATTGTTATCATTACACCATTACGTGGTGGTCATCCGGGTTCATTGTTAAATTTCTCTCTAAGTGGTTACACTGTCATTACTCCACTACTGGAGCATATATATATAAGATTGCATGTGTTCACCACTGAGAGATAAACATATGGTCAAAGGGGTACCTGTTGCAATCAAAAGGCAATTTTTTGTTCCAGTTGAGGGGTGTTCTACCAATATATCCCATATTAAGTGGACAATTGAATCCACTTTTACCTGCAAAATTTGGGTCATTTTTCAAACAATACATTAGACCTGCTCTATAATATTTCTGTAACTTTACCCACCCTTCGAAGCTAGCTAGAAACAATTCTATATCAACCCAACCCACTTCAGATCTATTGAGACATTGGGTTCTCTTTTAAATGTGTTTTCATATGTGTTTTTATGTGAGTTACTTAAGTCCTGTTGTATAGTTATTTCTAAATAAAATGGTGTTTTTGTTCCCTAACATTATAAGGGACCTTTTTGTGCCCTCTGGACTTTAAGTCCATTGGTCATTTTTGTACATATTCTTATAGGTACACTAACCTACAATAGGTGGGCACATAGGCGTGCGCAGCCTATTGCAGAAAGGTGTGCACCCTAAAGCACAAACACACGGCACATGTATATGTATGTGTGTATGTATATATATATATATATACACACACACACACATACATAAATACACTGTTGTGTGTGTGTGTGTGTGTGTGTGTGTGTGTGAGGGTGCCGTGTGTGAGGGTGCTGTTAGTGTGTTGTGTGTGTGAGAGTGCCGGTAGTGTGCTGTGTGAGGGTGCTGTGTGTGTAAGGGTTCTGTGTGCTGTGTGTGAGGGTGCTGTTAGGGTGCTGTGTGTGTGAGGGGGCTGTGTGTGTGTGGGTGCTGTGTGTGTGTGCGTGTGTGTAAGCGTGCTGTGTGTGTAAGGGTGCTGTGTGTGTGTGTGTGTGAGGGTGCTGGTAGTGTGATTTGTGTGAGGGTGCTGTTAGTGTGCTGTGTGTGTTTGTTATTGAGGGTGCTGGTAGTGTGCTGTGTGTGTGTTTGTGTGAGAGAGTGTGTGAGGGTGCTGTTAGTGTGCTGTGTGTGTTTGTGATTGAGGGTGCTGGTAGTGTGCTGTGTGTGTGTGTGTGTGTGTGTGTGTGTGTGTGTGTGTGTGTGTGTGTGAGTGTGTGTGAGTGTGTGAGGGTGCTGTAAGTGTGCTGTGTGTGAGGGTGCTGTGTGTGTGTGTGTGTGAAGGTGCTGTTAGTGTGCTGTGTGTGAGGGTGCTGTGTGTGCTGTGTGTGTGTTTGTATTTGTTTGGAGGGATTGTGTGTGGGAGTAGAGGGACAGATTAGGAAATAGCCCCCTCCCTTCTTACCTTTTGCCTGCCATCCCTGATCCCTGGTGGTCCTAATGTGAGTGAACTCTAGCCTCTGCTTCTGGCTCCCCGGGTCCTCTCCTGCCTCCTTCCCTGCCCGTGGGCCGATGAGGGAGATCTTTGATCTCTCTCACCAGCCCATGGAGGCACACAGCACAGGCCGCTGGGATTAGGGTGTGCCCAGGCACACTCGGCACACCCCGTGTGCACGCCTATGGGTGGGCATTATGCTCCTGGGTAGAAAATGCTATTTCTGATTGTTGCCATTTTAATTTAGCTCTCTCCTGACAATAATAGTGAAAGAGAAAAGCTCAAGAGACAGTTGGAGCCTGTTTCTGTCTCCCCAGCTCCTCTGCCATTATATTGTTATTGTGAAAATATTTGGATATTGGGAAAGGAACTGAAAATATTTAAATACAGGACAGTAAATTTAAATAATTCCTGCAGTCTTGGACATGCATTTTGGACTAAGGTTAAAGGAACCCTGACCCTAATCCTTAACATAAAAATGTAATATAAATAATGCATTCTGGTGCAGTATATTTTATAAGAACATGTGCTGTATAGATGTTCTCATAGTTAATTTTGATGTTTCCAGAACCCTTAGATGGCAATATTTTACCTTAATATATGCTCCACTACAAGTCATCATTTATATTTCATGATAGATGTTTTCTTTTTAACAAAGTCAGGCAGAAGCAAATTGGTACAAGAGGGAGGAAGGATTGTGCTCTTTATTTTGCAATCTAAAGCTCATTGAAGACAAGTAAAACACATTGTGTAATAAGAGAGTGTATGAAATCGCAGGAAATGGCTCAAAATGAGAACAGTGTTACAGCTAACACAGTAACAGATGATAGGAGGCGTTAGTTTATCTTTGTAGAGGTGCCTTTTGTCAGAGCATCTGAAAACAAAGGTGAGCGAGATATATTTCTGTAAAAGCCATTTTGAAGGGTATAAATCATCTTTGCAAAAGTCTAGCAAGTCTGAATGAAAGCGGTGAATTGCAAGAAGGACAATTGGCCGAGAAATGCATTTAGTTAAAGTTATGGGGGACTTCAATTATCTATGTGTCTATTGATTTTTGCTTCTTCTTCCCAGAATTTGTATGGGCACCAGCAGTTTTTATCTTGACATACAGAAACACAAGGACACACATACAGATGCACAGGCGTATAATGAAGCACAGAAACTCAACATGACACACATAGAGACACACAAAAACACACAATTGCACATATATTGACACAGAAACACAATGACACATATACAGATTCACATACATACAATGACATGCATACAGATCTACAGACACATAATGACACACATACAGGCACACATATTGGTCAAAATTGTAGCCAATCTCTAGTTTACTTCCATTTGGGTGAAGGAGGCTGTTGAGTCAGAGGCTGGCTGCAGCTCCTCTCTGTCTCTCAGCCTGACTTGTCTGTTATCTGGTAGCATGACTTGGTCTGTTATCTGGTTGCAAGTGACTGGCCTAGCCTGCTGGTATGAGAGAGACTCAGACGTGCTGTTATAGTGCCATAGAGCATGACCGGGCCACTGATGACACATGCCCATCGAGTGGCCCTAAATACATGGGCCTCCTGATGGGCCCCCTGAGCTTGCGGATCCCCAGTGCAACCACATTAGCTGCACCAGCATAGCCCCACCACTGCTTGGAACACACACACCACTAAGCAGAGAGAAGTCTGTAACGAAACTGGCACTGACCTCTATACTGTGCCTTCTTGTGGTTTATACACACACATGACTATGCTATTGTATTCTGGTGCATTAGACAATAGAGAAACCATAAATAAATATGTAATTGCCAATCAAATTCTTATTTAAACCAACAGAGAATTTAGATACTTTAAATAAATTAATCTGTTATAAATCATTTATTTGTGGGAAAAAAAACTCAGAATGCTCAAGCGGTTGGTGAACTTGAACGTGAACTGTTATAAAATTCATTCAACATTAAACAAATTTTTCAGAACTAAAAGAGATGGGAACTCATATAACGTTACAGAGATCTAAAGAAAGTAAGTGCTCAATTTGCTCTCAAAGTGTTAAACATTCAGGCCTAATGCTCTAAGTAAACAAATCAAATCTGAAATGTTTACCATCTTCTCTGAACTGGTAATTATTGTTGAGAATAGTGTTTACCTTTCAGCTCTTCTGTATTTTGTAGCAAACTGCCTTACTTGTCAGCGTGCCATGTCTGTGAGTGACGGACACCTTTAGCTGTGCTCTTTTTTCGGTTGGCAGTATACTATAGACTGGCACCTGCAAGTCCAGACTGATTTTCGTTGTAAATAAGTACCCTAATGGATGTAATCTAGTGATAGATCACTACAGTTGGCAGTAAGTTTGCCAGTTAACAGTTATGAGTGCATTGAGGATATTTAATTTTGTATTTTGAAAGCTGCTAAAAATTAACCGTGTGTTTGCAGGATTGTTTTGGATAACAGCACACTTCTTTTTTTTTTTTAATATGCATTAATACCTGATAATACAATTACAGTTTCAAACAAAACAGATAGTTGTCAGTCTCTCGCACTTCTTCAAATCAATCTAGTTACATTAACATAATGTATACATTTATCAGAGCAATCAGGACTTTCGTTATTTTTTATGGCATATTATAGGGCTCCTGATGCTCTGCAGAAGCTGAATGTCATAAATCTGTCTTCAAAAAAGAGCAGGAGCCTGCATATCTAGCCCACTGGACCTCCATGAATAAGCATGCCCCCTCTCCCCCTGCACGATAACAAGAGGGAGAGGGATGTTTTTTTTTAAAATAATTAAACTAGTAAATTAGTTATAAAAGCCCCTATCCTATCCCTTACATGCACACTATAACTCCTGCACGTACACACAAACATACTTTGTACCCTTGTATACACACTACACCACTTGCACTTACACACAAACACACTACATACACTCTTTACCCCCTATATACACACACTACACCACCTGCACTTACACACAAATACACTACATCCATTTTAAGCCCCCTATATACACACACTACAACACCCTGCACTTACACAAACATGCTACACACACTCTTTACATTACACTCCCTACACTTCCTCACACACACACAAACACACTACACACACTATATACCCCTGTATACACACTACACCCCCTGCACTTACACACACAAACACACTACACACATTCTATATCATTTAGAAACACTCTATACACAGTATAAACATACACTACACACATGTTACACCCCTATAAATACTCATATTACAACCCCCCTAAACACACAAAAATGCATTACACACACTATAGTGATAACTACACACTACACCCCTATATATATATATATATAGTATATTCCCCAAAAATACACATATATATATATATATATATATATATATACCGTATATACTCGAGTATAAGCCGACCCGAATATAAGCCGAGGCCCCTAATTTTATCCCAAAAAACTGGGGAAACTTATTGACTCGAGTATAAGACTAGGGTGGGAAATGCAGCAGCTACTGGTAAATTTCTAAATAAAATTAGATCCTAAAAAAAATATATTAATTGAATATTTATTTACAGTGTGTGTATAATGAATGCAGTGTGTGCGTATGTGTGTGTGTATGAGTGCAGCGTGTGTGTATGAGTGCAGTGTGTGTGTGCATGAATGCAGTGTGTGTGTGCATGAATGCAGTGTGTGAATGCAGTGTGTGCAGGGCCGGTGCAAGGATATTTGCCGCCGTAGGCAAAAAAAATGTTGCCGCCCCCTCCCCCCCCATATGTCCTGACTTCCCCTCCTCCTCCCTCAGTGGTCCTTACCTCCCCACCCCCGTGTTCCTTCACTCCCCCCCCAGTGGTCCTGACTCACCCCTCCCCTAGTGGTCCTTACCCTCCCCTCCCCTAGTGGTCCTTACTTCCCCCTCCCCTCCCATAGTGGTCCTTATCCCACCCCCTCCCTCTCATAGTGGTCCTTATCCCCCTTCTCCCTCCCATAGTGTTCCTTATCCCCCCCCATCCCTCCCATAGTGGTCCATATACCCCCCCCTCCCTCCCATAATGGTCCTTATACCCCCCTCCCTCCCATAGTGGTCCTTATCCCACCCCCTCCCATAGTGGTCCTTATACCCCCCCTCCCTCCCATAGTGGTCCTTATACCCCCCTCCCTCCAATAGTGGTCCTTATCCCCCCCCTCCCTCCCATAGTGGTCCTTATACCCCCCTCCCTCCCATAGTGGTCCTTATACCCCCCTCCCTCCCATAGTGGTCCTTATACCCCCCCTCCCTCCCATAGTGGTCCTTATCCCCCCCCTCCCTCCCATAGTGGTCCTTATCCCCCCCCTCCCTCCCATAGTGGTCCTTACCCCCCCCCCTCCCTCCCATAGTGGTCCTTATCCCCCCCCCTCCCTCCCATAGTGGTTCTTATACCCCCCTCCCTCCCATAGCGGTCCTTATACCCCCCTCCCTCCCATAGTGGTCCTTAACCTACCCCCTCCCTCCCATAGTGGTCCTTATACCCCCCCCCCCTCCCATAGTGGTCCTTATACCCCTTTTTTTTTATTATTATTATTTTTTTATTATTTTATTTATTTATTTATTTTCGTCCCCCCTCCCTGCTTGATATATGGCAGGGAGGGGGGCTCTCCTTCCCTGGTGGTCCAGTGGCAGTTCAGTGGGGGGAGAGGGGGGCTGGCAGAGCTGTACTTACCTTTCCTGCAGCTCCTGTCAGCTCTCTCCTCCTCTGCGCCGTCCGTTCTGCTCTTCTGTCAGCTCCCAGTGTAAATCTCGCGAGAGCCGTGGCTCTCGCGAGACTTACACTGGGAGCTGACCGAGGTGCTGAACGGACGGCGCGGAGGAGGAGAGAGCTGACAGGAGCTGCAGGAAAGGTAAGTACAGCTCTGCCAGCCCCCCTCTCCCCCAGTCTGTATTATGGCAATGCAAATTGCCATAATACAGACTCTGACTCGAGTATAAGCCGAGTTGGGGTTTTTCAGCCCAAAACATGGGCTGAAAAACTCGGCTTATACTCGAGTATATACGGTATATATATATATAGTGTATTTTTTATATATATATAAATAAAAGGCCATTAGGCCTGAATTTGTGGGAGGAGTAAGTCCCCTACTTAAACTCCCAGCCCCTACTCACCTCTGCCGTTCAGCTGATTGTCTTGTCCCCATAGCAACCAGCACTTCCTGTCCAGCTTCCCACCAGAATTTTTTCCTGTTTCCAGCAGTCAGACGTCCTGACCAGTCCTCTGTCCGTTTGAGGCCTTCCACTCGGTTCCCGGTCGAGGTACCCGGTTTCCGGTCACAAGACCGGCACGTTCACGTAAGTGAGGCGTAGGAAATAGCGCTCCTCTATTTCCCGCCGTTCGGGCCTAAAAACGGAGGGGTAGGCTCCCTCTATCATATTCGTACAAATACACGCTTTTTTAACCGATTTCAGCGTTCGCGCCAAACAGACGAACGCTCGGCACTTTATCACTGCTTTTACATATTCGTACGGAAACTACCGAATCTATTATGATTTATATACACAGTAATATTATTACTGGCATTCTCTTATTTCCGTTGGGTCACCCAGGACCAATCTATTTCGTACGATTAAAGCACAAACACCATGCTCTAAATCCATATTCAGCTAGTTCTTATTCAAATAGGCTACAGTATGCACTAAGTTCTATTTCACGAATTCTACTTTTCTTTACGTATATTCCCTGTTCAGTCATATTGCTACTAATACCTTTTTGTCAGTTTGGGGATATAATTAGCTTGTTTAAAAATCTGCCTTGTGATTTTCTTTCTATGTTAACCAGTTAATTTGTTTTACTACTTTTTAAAATATCCACGTCTATCATAAACGTACGGTTTCTATACACTGTGGCAGGATGGCCAGGCTCTTCACAATAAACTTCAAATGCAACAGTCAGGATATAATAGTACTGCAGTTTATTGTCACTTTCCACAATTTATACAAGGTTGTGCTCTCCCACAAAATAAAACAAAAGAAAATAAATCCTACTCCAACTTGGAGACTTACTAAACAACAGTATTACTAACTATCCAACTGGCCAGCTAATCTGGTTCCCAGTTTTAAACAAATAAAATACAGCACTTTAAGCAGGTTTCACACAGTACCTTTGTCTCAGAGTCTCAGGCTTAACTGCCTCCTCTCTCCCAGCTGTTAGACTCTCTGATGTTTTCAGAGGCTAACCTTTTAAAACCCTAGTGCTGGTTAATTACATTCACCTGGTATATAACATTCAAGGGGTGACTCCCACCAATTAACCCCATCATGCTGGGAATAGAGAGCACTCCAATCTATTACTAACATAGAAAGCCTCTCTGACCTTGCCACAACACATATTTACCTATTAAACACTTCATCTCTTTTTATCCATGGTATATACTGCCATACGTCACATATACTAATAAATACTGTCTATAAACACAATATCCGGCACATAAACGTCTGTACTATTCATTTTCCATATAATCACGCTGTCACATATTTTTGGCTTTACAGACTGCATCGGTTTCTCGCTTTTTCTGCGCTAAAGTTGTTTATTTCAAGGTCTTTTATTACAGGAACAGGTATTGTATTTTATCACTTTGCGTTATAAAGCCATAGGCCTAAAATTTTTACATATTGGGTTTTATTACTTACCGTCACACCTGTCTTTAACTATGGAATTTTTCTTCAGTTAACCCTTAGCTCCAGTATTATTCTAGGCATCCCCCGGTTCTACACAGTTAAACCATTTCGCATAACGTAATTTCTTTACGTCAAACCAAGGTATAGTTCACAACTCGTTTGTTACTACACCTCATATAAAACCACGATCTCAAGTTCATTAATACTTTTCCACAGGCTTACGCCCACGGTACGTTAATTCTTTACTATTATTTCTACTCAGACTTACGGTCATACAGCCATCAGGCTCCGGAAACCACCAAAACCTGACCCTGTACTCAGCCATACCTTCAGGTACTTACGTCTATACCCAAATACGTCCAATCGTCACCCCAAGGCCTCATCCAGCCTTCTCACAAATATCTATTTCAGCCCAGTCACACACTTAAACCTTCCAGATCCCTCAATGCAGGATCTCACGTTGCGCCCCTAACAAACAACCTACTCCCAATTCAAACCATACGCCACCACGATACGCATAAATACGTCAACATCCGTCTTAAATCCTCAGGACTCTTCTTCAAGGACAGCATAAGACGAGACTTACCACACTTATTACCACCAGAAGGTTCCAGATACCATTCGCAAGAAGTCAAGGTTAGTATCTACACAACATTCCAGTCCTCTCACCTTATCCTTAAATATACAACCGAACTGGCTACAGGGTCTAGGCTAATGCCTTAGCGCACCCTATCAGAAAACCCGTCCCAGCGAGGCCTTCCATCCCCCCCCACCTCAACACGGAGGTACGGCCCCACACCCAAATCATAGTTACAAGCCTCACATGCCCTACTACAGGGCGCTAGTCAGGGCCTCACCTGTCACGGCCACACGTTTTGATTTCTCTCTACTGTCACCGAGAGGCCAACTTCCCGCCACCACATCTGTGGCAACTACGTCATAAGCCAAATCATAGGTAGAGCCTCTCACCGCAACTTGGCATTAGCAGGGCCTCACCTATCCAAACATTCAACAGTTAAGTTTTTCGCTTTGGCATCTAGCATTACAGTCCAGTTCTTCCATATACACCACCCCACATACCCGTCTACTTACCTTACGCCCCTTCTAATATATCTTTCACATAATCATTCCTTTTAGAATGTCCCAAGAACCTATTCCAACCGAAGAATTGACAGAAGAAACTCCATTCACGCCTACCAGACCCGGGTCTCCAGGCGAATCACTCACTCTTTCAACCCCCACGTCCTTGAGAGCATGGACTATTCCCAAAATTACAGCCGAGCTTAGGCTCAGGGGAATACCCTTTCTGGCCACAGCTAGGAAGGCTGAACGTTATAGGCTACTTACTCACCAAGCCCCCGAGCCCAGGCCAGGGACTAGCTCTCAAGGACAACCACCAAGCAACAGCACGGCCACCCAGGATACCCTGGCAGAGATCTTGTCACTCCTCTTTTGTTCCAAGCATAAACGCACTCATTCCAGCAGACGAATTCTCACTTCAGTACGTAACCATCGACGACGCCATACAGTCCATCATATCATCTGGTAATCGACCCTGGCTTAGCAAAACGGACATCACAAACGCGTTTAAATTACTACCCATGCACCCCTCACTCTGGCACTTACACAGTGTTAAATGGCGAGGGAAATATTACTTCTCTACACGACTCACTTTCGGTTCTCTAAGCAGCCCCAAACTGTTCGACATTTTCGCAGAGTCACTATGCTGGCTGCTTCTGAACGTCATCAGGTGTCACTCCGTTATCCACTACCACGACGACTTTTTACTAATAGAGCCAGGGTCACCTTCACCCACAGCAATCAGAAGCACATCCCGGGTATTCACAACACGGCCGCTGATGCTCTTTCTCGTTCTCAATTCCAGGCATTCTCTCAGGCACTCCCAACGGCACACCTACAGCCATCTAGGACACCACGGTTCCACGAACTAATCCTGGATTAAGCACACTCTTGAATCACGCTAGAGCACTCACTCACCAAGCATTATCATCCAACACTGCTATCACTTACAATAGGGCAATTAATATATTTAACAAATTCACTGCAGAATTCGGTCTACAAGGTGACTTCTCTATTCAAACCATGGTGTCTTTTGCCTCTTTCTGCCACCTACACCTTAAACTATCTCACAACACCATTAAACTTTATCTCACGGGGGTTCAGCACCACAGCCTCACCTATTTCCCTAACAATACTCCTTTCCTGTCATCATACCCATCAAAAAGGTCTTGAAAGGTATATCAAAGGTTTCACCTCCACTCACTACCACTAGATTACCTATAGATGGGCCTATCTTCAGGTCACTTAGCAATCTCCTTGACACAGCCCCATTCAACATCGGCACAAATACGGTGATCAAAGCTGCTATATATCTCGCTTTCAATGGTTTTCTCAGACCTAGAGAGTTCACCGTGGTTTGCCAAGGAGATATTACTCTAAGCCTTAAAATATCACACCTCACTAAGATAGAGGATTACTATCTGCTTTCGATCCCTACCACTAAAACCAACCGATCACTACACCCTACTATAATTCCTCTCTTCCCTACTGATAATGCCTGGTGTCCGGTAAAAGTACTAGACCACCTACGGTCAACTCTGCACGGTCACCTACCGGACTCTCCGCTCTTAACACTACAAGGGCACCCGTTAACCACTGCAAAATTGATGGTACACATCAGAACTCTGTTATCTAAGCTCGGACACAACCCGGCTGCATTCTCCGGGCACTCCTTCCGTATAGGAGCCGCCTCCGCAGCCTCTAGCACTAACACACCGGTCCACATCATCAAGAGACTGGGACGATGGAAATCCTCCATATATAACGCATATATTCCACAGCCGGAGAAAGAACTTCGACAAGCTTTCAGGAACTTGGTCTTGTAAAATGCAATAAAGTGTGTATTTCTCAAATTTATCTTTTGCCCTCTTTTATTTACAGGCCCACTCGTACGTTGGTTTTCGGCACACCACAACCAACTTTGCTCACAGTTACTATCCATTACGTATTTAAATTCCGAGCACAAGTAAAAGGCCATTAGGCCTGAATTTGTGGGAGGAGTAAGTCCCCTACTTAAACTCCCAGCCCCTACTCACCTCTGCCGTTCAGCTGATTGTCCCCTCCCACCTACAGCCTGTTATAACTACATTCTCCTTGGTGGGCCCTCTTTTATTTACAGGCCCACTCGTACGTTGGTTTCGGCACACCACAACCAACTTTGCTCACAGTTACTATCCATTACGTATTTAAATTCCGAGCACAAATATATATATATATATATATATATATATATTCATATATATATATATATATATACACACTATACCCATATTCACACTACACCTCCTGTGCACACACTGTACCCCTATACACACTCTACAACTATATGCACAAAGTATACCCCTATACACACATGCCCTCTAAGCCCCCTACACACACATTACAGCACCTATACATATATGTTCTCTACAACCCCTACATGCATACACACATACACACAATGCAGCCCCTAGATACAAACACAGTACTGTCCTTATATGAACACAAAACACCACCTAGGCCCATAGTTTCTACAATTCACACATATTACACCACAAACAGACCCCTTTACACACTACAACACAAACAGTCTCCTCTACACACATGCAATCCCACAAACAACCTCAAAACACATACAGTGGCACAAGGACCATCCTTACACATGCACAACACACTTTAACAGCCCTGTTCCACTTTTGTTCTCTCGTATCCCACTATTGAGAACATCAGTGGCAAGTCACTAGTAAATGCAGCACATGCTTGCATTATGCAAAGAAAAAACAAAAAAACAAGACATGTTCTCCTTCCAAAAGCACACTAACATACTTATTTGGGTGAAGGGCGTGCTTGTCATTGGTGATGACATAACACTCCCCTTTTCTGGCTGAATTTTTATCCAAGTCCAGCCCTGATCATTTCAGTAGCACCTTAATAATATGTGTGTATATATATATATATATATACACTAGCTAACTGTCTCTTGCTCTAGAAGTTTTTTTTTTATAAAAAATGAGTTCCAACAAAAGTATGTGTGCTTGGTATAAAGGATTTTACAACATTGCAGGTACATGAGCAGGTTAAGCAAGCCACATATATCTGATATATTTAATTTATAACTTGCTGCAGGCTAATGTCTCAAGCATGCCAATAGTCTGGATTTTATATGCTAATAATGCTGAGCATAGACTCTTTTGATACCTTTCTGTCTGTCTGTCTATCTATCTGTCTATCTATCAGTTTATCTCGTCTGTCTTCTGGCGTCTGTCTATCTCTCCATCTCTCTATCTATTGACTCTTTCTCTAGTTATAAATCTATTTATATGCACAGATGGAATCTTATACAGTTGTTCATCCATGCTCATACCATCTCATTATATATAGTATACCTTCTTATCCTAAGAAAGTAACATCTCGACTTGACAATGAGTCGTTCACTTTTTCAGCCTGACTGTTCTTTCACTTAAGAAGAGGAATGCATTGTTAATAACCTCTTTCAGGAACTAAACTCCTTTCAAAATTGTCTTAAACATGACAAGCTTAGCATTCTGTGATCTGCCATGAGCTCTGGAGAGTTATAGGATGAGTTACATAAAATCCGAGCAGGGTGGAAACAAAGTTGAAGAATCGTACTGTTCATTGACAGGTCGGCGAATTTCCATTGTTATGAAAAGTAAAACTGGACTGAACCCGATAAATATTGCTTGTAGTCTTATTTAAGTTGTTACAGTTATTGGAAGAATAAAGAAATCCTTTCTGGACACTAGTTTGCAAGTCCAATTCACTTCTTATCCTTTCCGTAGGTCTCACCGATGTAAGCCTCCTGCCTTCAATAAGGTGAATCCATTGCCTCTGCCAAGAATAAAAAATGAATTTCTAAAGCATCTTACCCTTCTGCACTAAAATGTTTTACATCTGAGATCTGTAGACAGACGTACTTTATGCATACCATATCTGGTCATCAGTGCAGGGATGGATAGTGAAAGCAGATAGCAGTTCAATCAGTACACAAAGAGCAGAGAAATATATTAAATATACAGTACAAGCTGTCAGCCGCAGTTGATAAGCCTGTTGGATAAGCTTTAGATTCAAAACAGTTTTTGTGTGGTATGAATTTTTCATTTTCTTTTTTTTCTTTTAGTTTGCAGAATTGTTATACATTTGTACTGTCTTTTACAAGAACACCCACAACAAAACTATTTACTACAGACACTGCAATTCCATAGGGCTGTCTAATCGGGATGAAGTTTGGCTTATAGGTAAGACCACTGACTCAGCTGATACCTGCATCATCAAATCTTCAATGCAGAGCACACATAATGTTCTTAACTGTCTCAGATGTGTCTTCAGTGTTTTTCCTCCTAAAGTGGGTCTATCACACCAAACGTACCTTTCACCAATCGTTTCTTCTTCTCTTCCTCCCTCCAAATGTGTTCTTCTTTTCTTCATTTGGGTTTTTTTCTCCAAAAAAATACACAAGACTACTTTGTCTTATGTAGTTTTGCTACATTTGGCAAATCTTGGCAAAGGGTGGAGCTATAGGCAAGCTCCATTTCTATTATCAAGATTTATCAAGTCCTATTTTCCCAGAATACTCAATATTATTATTATTATTATTGACATTTACATAGCGCCAACAGATTCCGTAGCGCTTTACAATATTATGAGAGGGGGGATTTAACTATAAATAGGACAATTACAAGAAAACCTACAAGAACGATAGGTTGAAAAGGACCCTGTTCAAACGAGCTTACAGTCTATTCTGTCCTAAGTCCTTCCCTGACCCTTGCGCATGTTTAGCACAATTACCTTTGCTTTTGGCTTCCTAGGCATTGGCAGTGAGATTTAACATCAACACATACAAAATCAGAAAGACGGAGGGAGGATGGACAGAAGAACGCAGTGACAATGACAAGCCCAGCTTTTACAGAGGGCATCAGATAGGAAGAGGACCTGGAGCCAAAAACACTAGCTTTTTAGAGGCAAAAATGGTAGATTATACTAGCTTTAGTGTAACTATAATCTTAATTTTATTAATGACAGGAGGCGAATATTTGCTTAAGTCTCTCTTTACTTGAACTCCACAGCAGCACATTAGCATAGAGAGATAAACACCAAAGACAAAAACATAAGGTATCTATATAAGGCTCCTCCTAAGCCACCATTTCCTCTTTCATGCTGCGACAAAGCAACGTACACAACAATGACAATAACCATAAAAAGAACAATATAACGTAACAATGAATGCTATCCGGAAATACTTCGGATAACGGATTATCTTGATCTTCATCCTGCCAAACGGTTGATGAAACGAACTGAAGTCGAACCATTAAACTGAAACGAAATAAACAGAGTCGAAAACACTGATAGGATAAACAACATGAGATCCATAACTAACCACCATCAATACCATATAATGGATACTTCCCCACTACCCCCAAACGTCATCCCAGACTACCAGACCCAGCTCAGGAACCAAACAATCCAACAGAAAAACAATAAATGCAATCCATCCATATAAGGGGGGGGGGAGAAAACAGACTGGGTGGGAAATATTCGCCTCCTGTCATTAATACAATTAAGATTATAGTTACACTAAAGCTAGTATAATCTACAATTTTATAGCATGACAGGAGGCTTCATATTTGCTGTTTTAACGCTCCGACAGCAAAGCAAAAGAAGCATGGTCCGACGGTCTAAGGTAGAATTGGCGAAAAGTCTCTTCCCGGGACCAGTCCACTGAACGCAAAATGTCCTGAAGGGCAGCACCCGCCAAAAAAGCTCCGGAAGCCGCGGTGCCCCTAACCGAATGCACTCCGAAGGTCGCATTCACGCCCGCCAGAGTCAAAAGCCATCTTATCCATCGAGCCAGTGTAGGGGACGAGACCGGTTTATGGGGCCTGACATACGAAATCAACAACTGCCCAGAATGAGAAGAGCGCAAAGGAGCGGTAACCGCAACATAACGAGCCAGTGCCCTCGCTACACACAGCTTAGGCGAGTCCTTGAAGTAAGGTTATGATACCACCGTCGAATCCGACTTGGTATCTCTAACCACCTTGAAGGAGACCCCCTCCGGAGAAAATGAGAAAGCGTTGACATCGAAGGCCCTGACATCCGAAACACGTCTGAACGAAACCAGACACAACAAAAGTGCAAATTTTGCCGAAAGCTGGCGAAAAGAGAGGTCCTGGTTATCAGGCCAATCTTGAAGGAACGTCAAAACCGAACGTACGTCCCAGAGGGAAGAATACTTGGGCGCCGGAGGGCGCGCCAGTCTCATTCCACGCAGGAGTCTGCAGACTAGCGGATCCTGGCCGATGGGAAAACCTCGAAGCGGAACATGCGCCGCCGAGATAGCTGACCTAGCCACGTTAACCGAGCGATACGACCGACCCAGATCAAAGAGGTGAGACAAAAAATTCAATACACTAGAGACAGGACCTGTAAAGGGATCGGTATCCCGTTCCAAACACCAGCGACACCAGGAACCCCATGCTGAAAGATCACACCTCCTCGTCCCAGGAGCCCAGGAATCCCAGAGGAGGTCTCTAGCCGATTGCGATAACTCCTCGACATTCCAGGCACCCCTGAAAGAGTCCAAGCCACCAAGAGTAGGCGGCCGTCTCCCACCAGCGGGTGAGGGTTGCCCCGGGGGTCCGAGAGGAGCAGTCGAGAGGACGGTAACAGGAGAGGGTCCTGACAGGAGAGATCCAGGAGCTCCGGAAACCAGGCCTGACTCTGCCACAGTGGGGTCAGCAACACCAAGGACACACGTTGACGTCGAACTTGTAGTAACACCCTGGGAATCATAGCGAACGGAGGAAACGCATACGCTCCCTGCGAAGGCCATTCCTGGAGAAAAGCGTCCACCGCTGTGCACGACGGATCCGGGAGCCAACTGAAGTACTTCTGGGTCTGGTGATTCATCCTGGAGGCGAACAGATCCAAAGGAACGGGCCCCTCTGGGTCTCGAGTTCGAGGAAGACGGATCGTAGGAGTTTCCAGTCGCTGGCATCCCGCCAATGTCTGGAGAACCAGTCCGCCGTCAGGTTCGACTCCGCCGGGAGATACTCCGCCTGTAGGGTGATGTTGCGCTGGAAACAGAAGCTGTAAATCTCCTTCGTCACCTCCGACAATGCTCGAGATCGAGCGCCCCCCAAGCGGTTGATGTATTGCACCGCCGAGACATTGTCCATCCGAAGGAGGACGCAGCAATCCGACAGGTGGTTTGCCAGGCTCCGAATCGCAAACGACCCCGCAATCAATTCCAAGCAATTGATGTGGAAGTCCGATTCCTTGTCCGACCACGGCCCTCCCGTGGACCCAGTCGCGCATGTGGCACCCCAGCCCCACAGACTCGGATCTGACTCCAGCACAAAGTCCGGGGTTGGTCCGAATATCGCCTTGCCGTTCCAGGCGGACATATGCAGGAGCCACCAGCGCAGTTCGGTCCTCACATCCGGAGACAGGGATATCATCTGGTCGTAAGAGGGTCTCCTGCGCAGAAAATTAGCCTTCAGCCGTTGCATGGCCCTGTAATGGAGCGGACCCGGGTAAATCGCCTGTATCGAGGCCGAGAGGAGACCCACCACGCGTGCCAAAGTCCGTAGGGGGATCTGGTCTTGACGTAAGATCCGCCGTATCTCCTTTCGAATGGTCGCTAACTTCGCCAAGGGCAGTCGAAGAACGCACTCCTTCGCATCGACTTCGAAACCCAAGAATTCCACCGTCTGGGAAGGCTCCAATGCCGATTTCTTCAGATTGACCACGAACCCCAGATGTTCCAACAAGGGGATCGCAGAGTGAGTCTGATATCTGAGCCTGGAGGGGTCCTCGCAAAAGATCAGCAAGTCGTCCAGATATATTATGCATCGGACACCTTCCGATCTGAATCGGGCGACCACCGGTTTTAGGAGCTTGGTGAAACACCAAGGGGCCGAGCTGAGCCACCAGCGCAGTTCGGTCCTCACATCCGGAGACAGGGATATCATCTGGTCGTAAGAGGGTCTCCTGCGCAGAAAATGAGCCTTCAGCCGTTGCATGGCCCTGTAATGGAGCGGACCCGGGTAAATCGCCTGTATCGAGGCCGAGAGGAGACCCACCACGCGTGCCAAAGTCCGTAGGGGGATCTGGTCTTGACGTAAGATCCGCCGTATCTCCTTTCGAATGGTCGCTAACTTCGCCAAGGGCAGTCGAAGAACGCACTCCTTCGCATCGACTTCGAAACCCAAGAATTCCACCGTCTGGGAAGGCTCCAATGCCGATTTCTTCAGATTGACCACGAACCCCAGATGTTCCAACAAGGGGATCGCAGAGTGAGTCTGATATCTGAGCCTGGAGGGGTCCTCGCAAAAGATCAGCAAGTCGTCCAGATATATTATGCATCGGACACCTTCCGATCTGAATCGGGCGACCACCGGTTTTAGGAGCTTGGTGAAACACCAAGGGGCCGAGCTGAGGACGAAGGGGAGGCATGTAAATTGGCATGGAATGCCCTTCCATCGGAAGCGAAGAAACCTGCGACAGTCCTCGTCCACCGGGACGGAGAGGTAGGCGTCCTTTAGATCCAGCCTCGTGAACCAGTCTCCCGGTCTGAGGAGGTCCCGCAGAAGATGAATTCCCTCCATTTTGAAGTGGTTGTAGACCACGAAGGCGTTCAATTCTCGTAGATTGATCACCGGGCGGAACTCCCCGGACTTTTTCCTCACGAGGAAGATCGAGCTGAAGAAACCCCCCGAATCCAGGACTCGTTGGACCGCGCCTTTGGCAAACAGCGCCCGAACCTCTGTATCTATCAGGGACTGTTGTTCTCTGGCGATGACGGGGACCCTCGGGGGTCCAACCTGTGTTGGAGGGGAGTGGAAATCTATGACATATCCCCGCACAGTCTGAAGTACCCAAGCGTCTGAGGATACCTCCCGCCACCTGTCCCTGCAGTGAAACAGTCTGCCCGCATGCAAAGTAGGGTGAACGAAAGTGGAAGGAGGTGTACTCACCAGCAGGAAATCTCGCCCGTCCTCTGGCGCGGTATCCACGACCTCTATCCGACCTCTGAGCGAAGGGGGTTCTGGGTTGGTAGGATGGGAAGAAGGACGGACCACGGGATCTGTGGCGGCCCGAGGACCAGCCGCGGCTGGAGACATGACCCCGCTGTCGTCCAGCCCGCCCAAAAACCCGGGAGGTCTGTGGCCGAAAAACCTTCTTTATGGAAGACTGGGCCTTGCCCAGGGAGGTAAACAGGTTGACGTGTTTCTGCAGCTCCTTAATGAATGGCTCCCCGAACAGTAGACCTTTAGCCATGGGGCCCAATTCTTTGGAGCCCAGTTCCGACAGTTTGTTGTCCATACGGAACAGAGCAGTCTTCCTGCGTTCAGTGCAGAGGGCCACATTGGCATTGCCCAGCAGGCAAATGGAGCACAACGCCCAGTCCCGCATGGTGGCCGGATCCAGGGTCGTACCCTCCGTGTAGGCTTCGTCCGCTAAGGCCAACATCCTGCATAGGGGTCCCAGCATGTCCAGCTGCTTATCCTGCGCGGACCGGAGGCTCCGCTCCACCCCTTTCTTGGGGTCCCGACCCGTCCGGGTCAAATACGTGGCCACCAAGGGGTCAAATTCTGGGGTCGGCAGGACGGGTCTTGGGCATTCCGCCCTCAATTTCTTGTGGGCGTCCCCGTCGAGGGGTCTGCGGACCCAGCAGTGCACAAACTGTGCCAAGTGGTCGGGCAGCGACCATTCTGAGGACCTGGGGTGTCGGATGGACCGAGGATCAAACAGGGGTTCCCCCGTAGCATCCAGAAAGGAGTCGCCTTCCAGGGCCGCTGAGGGGGTCTCAGTCCTTGGCGCATCTTCATCCTCCCAGCGCCAACTGTGGTCCTCCCCACGATCCTCATCCCAATCTCCATCTTCCTCCGAAGGGGACTGGTCTGCCCGCCACTCATCCAACATGGCCATATTAGGGGGGGGTAAGGAGGCCTCCTCCCCTGCGCCCGACCTACGACGGCGCCTGGCCGGTGAGGTTGATAACCTCGAACCCTGTCGCTTCGCCGGAGCCTTGCCCTTCCGGGAGCGTGGTTCAGGGCCTTCACCCTTCCAATAGCGCATTTGCACACTTGCCTGCTCTCTATCCTGAGAGTCTGACTCAGCCGAGTCGTCTGCCACAAGGGGGGATCCTCTCGCGCCCCTGTCAGTATGAGGTTGAGGTAGAGCCCTCGCCAGGGCCTTCTCCACAGAGGCGGCCACCGCCGCATTAATCAGTGCCTGTAAGTTTTGCTCCTGCGTTGTAGCCTCCATGATTCTTGAGGCACAGTACGTGATACCTAAGGAGACAGAGAACAGGTATCAGTAGCAGGCAGTAGGGGCAGCACCCCTAGTATGGCAGAGGCAAGTAATAACGCATGCAGGCTCAACAAACCTTGTTCCAGGGCAAGGAGCCGTCAGGTCAATAGCATGCGAAATATGGCACAGACAAAGCAGGCCAATCACGTGGCACTGACAAAAGCAGGCCAATCAAGGGGCACAGACAAAGCAGGCCAATCATAAGGGCACAGACAAGGCTGGCCAGTATAAGGGCACGGGTAGTGCCGGCTCAGTGATAAGTGTAGGCAGGAATGTAAATCTCCACATGCGACATGCAATTAAATCTTGAGAGAGTGCGTGCAGGGCAGGGATGTAACAGGTCCCCAGGATAGGCCCAACTCTGTGGGGGTAAAGTCACCAAGCAGGGTCCCATGCAGGAGCATGCAGAAAGGATGCACAAACCAATCCCCAAATAGTCCAGGTAGCAAGCATGGAAAAACAAATTGATACAGCATCCATGCACTGAAAGAGACTGCAGTCAGCAGAGAAAACCAACATGCTACAGCTACTACATGCACAGGGGGAGAAACATGCACAAGGACAAAACATACTAACTTTAAAATGGCACCCTGCAAAAGAAACGATGGGCACAGAGACAGGAAAACACATAAACTGAAAAGAGGCCCTGCACCTTTAAGGCAGAAAGAGCCGAGAGCCGCGCACCCCCGTATCCGACCATGCGGTCGCGGGGGAAGGGCGGATAGAAAACACGAGGCCAAGAGGCAACGGAGAGGCTCCCTGATCCCTCCCCACGCCGCCCGAGAGGAGAGTGTGAGCGGGGACGCGGGAGGGACAGGAGAGTGACAGGGGAGAAAGGGGAGGATTCCCGTCCGGCGCCGAAAGGCGGCGGGTGGGAACCAGCAAGTGGGGCCGCCAGAGTCTTTTTCCGGGTCCCGACAGCCGGCACGGGAGGCGGTCGGGTGACCGCTTCCCGGTAACCGGAAAACAATTAAAGGCAAAGGGACCCGAAAAACATAAAAGTCCCAAACACACAAAACAAATAGGAGGAATAAAGGCAAGAAACGGCAGACAGGCAAAACTGACAAAATTAAACACACAGCCACCCATATAAAACAGGAGGCAGTGGTACTCTGACCTGTACTGTTCTGCGGAGCAGCAAAGAAAGAGGAAATGGTGTCTTAGGAGGAGCCTTATATAGATACCTTATGTTTTTGTCTTTGGTGTTTATCTCTCTATGTTAATGTGCTGCTGTGGAGTTCAAGTAAAGAGAGACTTAAGCAAATATGAAGCCTCCTGTCATGCTATAAAATTAAAGTACCTTTGCCGAAAATGCATTGGGGGCAATAGGACGACAAAAAGGTTTGAGAGGTACAGAAATAGACAGAGCCACTTTAATATCATTAAGTGTTGCTTAGGAATTCTATTTACACAGATATTGACATTAAGTATTATGTGAAACATACTTTAACCTTGAAAGAAACAAGCAGCCAAGTGGAATTTTATATATTATAATTGTAGATTTAATGGAATGTTGAAAATAAGTGTCAGGTGAAGTTTGTGTAATTCTCGCATCAAGTGTTCCTATTGAGAGCATTTCTACCCAGAATAGCGCTTAACTGCTGTCTTTGTGCTATTCTCATGTTGGGAATATAAGTGACAGTTCTGAAGACTGTAATCACAGCACATCTGGAATAGAAGCTATTTCTACAGCTAAAATTCACGGGCAAGATGAATGATAGGAACACCTGAAACAAATCGGCAGCCAGCCAAGTTTCTTCGGCTCAGGGTAATGTAGGAAACACTAAGTTAAATTCAGAGTTTGTTTTTATATCCACGATCCTACAGAGTAGTTGTGTGTAATGTACTGCCTAAAAAAAGAGGGCTAATTACTCCACGAACAAATTTCATGTCTGTAAATAGACATTACTCAGCCAATAAGTGCTGGCAGACAATAGCCTTGATTTAATTCTTTTGAATAAGCATTTCAAATTATCACAATTACTGTTAGTAAAAAAATAAATATTTATCGAAAAAAATGTCAATAGACATTAATAGACAATAGACTTAGCGATCTACTTAGATCACATTCTTATGAACTGTAACGGCAAATTAAATATGTAGTTGTAAATTATAGACTATTACTCTGCCTCCATCCTTTGTGTTTCTACCTACCTGTAGTTAACCATTGTACATTGGGAGGGATTTCTATAATGGGCGGAGCTGTAGATGACGTTTGACACGCCCACCTATGATGATAATTTTGGAGATGGAGAGTCTATGGGAGCTGTGATGTGGAGGGGTGGAGGATCTGACCTGTCTGTCTGATTATGCCACTCCCTCCTCTCTCTCACACCTGGCAATAATTTGAATTGCAAACACGACACATCACGTGGAGGTTTACACAACGACATTGGTCCTCATGCATTTAAAAACCCAGTCCACACTGAGAGAAGGTTATCTACTGACGAAGGTGCAGTCCTATGCACCGAAACACGAGTCGGATTTCTGTATTTTCACCTCATCAAGCACTTGAATCACTAATGCACTCACTGGGTGTTTAGCACTTTTTTCTTTTTGATTTGTCTGTGTGGGTTGACTGAAGCTGAGGGCATGGATCTAGTAAGATAAGGTATTAGCATAGGACAACCACAGAGGTGTTTTTTTTATGAGATTTAGGGACTAGTAGTAAGGGCAATTAGTACCTATGAGATTTATTTGCTCTGCATGGATGTTTGCCCTTCCTTCTCCCACTAAACTATCCCAAAGGGTTTTTTATTATCCATCGGTAGAGGAAAGATACTTAAATTTCCCATGTTTCTTTAGTAGGTATGAGTGATTACCGCACTCATTTAACTTGAACCGATATTACTACCCATGGCAACTTCATTTATCAATATCTCCTAGATTCTGGTTATATCTGCCTGGCCCTCTCATCTCCTGTACTTATAGTTGCTCCATGATATAGCTACTTAGCTCACTGTTTAGTGAACTTTTTCCCACTAATTTATCCTGTCATTTGGTCTCAGCAGCAATTACAAGGGCTTAGTTCATCCATGTTATATTACGCTTTATTCTAAGACCAACAGACAAGGATGGGATCTGGTGTTTCTATATACATTACAACTATCCCGACTCCCAAACTTTACTCCAATATGTATCTTGTTGTTCCAATTTTTATCTAATAAAGTATTTGTATATTGGATACATTTTGTACAAATCTAACTGTGGGAATTTGGTTGATTGCCACACCAGGCTCATCTTTAAGCAAGTTATTTAGCTGTTAATATAATCCCCCCCCCCCCCGTCTTTAAATACCAGTATAGCGTCCCCCCCCTTTTTTGGGGTGTACTCTCCATTTGTTTGTAAGTATATCAATAGACATTAATGATGAAAGTTTATTTAAAATAATTAAATCAAGACCAATATGTTTTGTCTCGATGTAAACATTTGGACATAAAAAAAGATACAGTATATTAATAAGGCCAAAGCCTGCATTAAAGTTGTATTGGTGCATGGAATGGTACTTTAAGTCTCACCTACAACTCATGGACTGTATTATATGCCGAAAAATTTAGTTTTGTACATTTTATATTTACATTTTTGCACAAAAAGAAAATTCTGGGAAACTTTGTTAGTAAATTTTCCACTTGACTGACTGTTTTCATCATGGGAAATTATCTTTCCTATGCAGAAACATCCAGGGGCAAAACATGGAGTTAAGAAAACAACAATTAAACACATTTTATATGTATTTTTTTTAAGATACTCCTGCAGGATAAAAAAAATGTGCCAATTTTCTCCTATTTTTCCGTTCGCCCACTTCTATATCGAGACCTACGGGCCTGCCATTTCAAGCGCACTTAGAAGCAGGTAAAATGTTCCGCATTATCCATCCTTAGCATTTAAATTGTCATGCTCTCACAACTAATAAACAGGCATGCAAATTAACAAATTTTACAAATACAGCTGATGAAAGAGTATCTAAGAGAAAGAACATTTTAATTATAGTAGAGTGCATTCAGGGACATCTTTTGATCACAACACTCCATAAATAAATACTCAAATGCAGATTTTGTTTTGCCTACTATCATATACACAAAATGACAGATAAAGAGACATTCATGTAATACATTTTCATTACAATATAAATAAAATAACATACTTTTTTTGTTTATTACTTTATCGGCCATTAACCCTTCACTGCAAAAAAACTAAATATTTTCTACAGATTGTTTTTTAATTGTTTGTTAATTAGCTGCAATATTTTATTTGCATATGGACTCCCACTTTATAAATATCGGGATGCCAAGATGACCATTTTACAGTCCAAAGAAGCTTGCTCAGGGAATGTCTTTGAGGAAAGGTATACATTCCAATCTTTGCATATTACTGTTAATCTTCCAAAAAAGTGGTTTATTGGCTGCTAGCAAAAAGTGGTTTTGTGACTGCTACCAAAGAGTGTTTCTCATCAAACTTCTTTAGATTATTGAATAGTCAGCTTTGTCTCCTGATGAAGCTTCCAGATACTGAGCCAGGTCCTTGCTGGACTTCTCCTGATCTCTCAAAAAAGAAACTCTGAGATATTTCTCAATTTTGAACATTTTCTTGGCCATCCAGTCTTCTCCTGATTCTTCAATGTTCTTCATATCAATTTGAATGCATCTTGAGTATCCAGTTTGTTTGCTGATTTCCCTTTGAGTGTGGCCTTTCATACATACTGCGTACTCATTTCCTGTATTTTCTGGTTGTAGTCTAATAAAGACACTGAGATATAATTATATATGGTCATTATACCATTGCTAAAACAACAAATCTAATGGTAGCCTAAGATGTTAGCACAGTACAATGGTGAACGATGCATTAAGAAAAACAAACAGGTATATGAGGTCAAAGTATTGTGGTGTATATGTTATAAATATGTTGTCTGTTCTAAATAAATGTCACTCTGTAAAAGAAAAAGTCTGTGACTTTGTTAACGAAGACCTCAACATTATGGATTATAGATTGTGGATTCGTGTTCCGACATGATGTTGTAAACGTAATATTATTCCCAGTGATCTGGAAGATTCACATTCCTTCCTTTATACAGTTGATTTATTTAAAATTGCCATTTCATTGACTGTAGTTCAACTGATACTGCCCCAACATATGTAGCATTTGGGAAGACTAACAATTGTATCACATCTTGAATGTGATGGACCTTTGACAAATGGAATTGTAGCCCTAATTACATGGCATAATTATTGTGATCTTTTTCTCTGAACCCTCCATTATTTCATAGATAATTTCTAAACAAAATAAATAAAAAAGTAAAATAAAAACAATATACTTTTATATGTTTACTTTGGTATTTCCTCACTGAATCAAAACTTTAGTCCCTTAAATGTGGCTCTGTAGTGGATGTTTAGAATTTTAAGCTATGCCATCCATTTTCTCACATGAATTCAATATTTTAGAAAGAATCTCCCATCTCTAATGCTGAGATCATTTCTGTGAATTTGGCATTAAAAAAATATCCTAGTATTTAGTTTCTGATTTAGCAGAAGGACTAGAGCAGGGGTGCCGAAAATGTAGATCCCGAGACGTTGTAGATCTACAACTCCCATGATGCTTTGCTTGCCTGTAGAATGACAAAGCATCATGGAAATTTAGAAAAAAATAGGAGAAAGAAACCGCCCCCAAAGAATATGTACAAAACGTAATACCTACACAGGTCTCTTAAGGTTGTATACACATTTAAACTCAAAAAGAACAGAAGAAACAATAATAGTGCAGTACAGTATGCACAATGAGTGAATGATGTGTGATCTTATATGATTTAACTCACATTTGCTCGAGCTATCTCAGAGCTCAGCTGTTTTAACGCATGGACGGAACAATTCCCATCTATGGATATGTGGTGGTATGGGCGTCCCAGATGGCTCAAATGAAGTGCAGTTTGCAGAACATATATAGGAGTAAATACAAAAAAGGATGCTCCACTGGTGAAGTAAGTAATAGTGAAAATGGAGTAAAAAATAAAGTAATGTACTTACATTTACCAGAGCAAAACTTGCTCTGGTATATACAGTATTGGTGGTATAATCCCAAAATAGGAATAGGATGATGCCAGGAAGTAGTAGATGGAAAAATAAAAGTATAAACATAATATATACTATTTATTTACCATACAAAAAACAATATAAAATAGCTTAAGGAGTCCCACTTTATGCGTTTCGCCTCTTCAACGCTTCTTCAAAAGTGTGGTATGATCCTCATAAAGTTCAGTTTTTATAGTCAGTCTGTGAGTGAAAATTACTTCCTGGTGTGTTATTTAATCATGGAAGTTGTCTTTTTAAAACATCTGAGGATCTGCCTTTTGGTCACCCCTGAACCAGGGTATGGTTACTCAGCATAACATCAGCTAACATCAGCATAACTTCAAATCCTTGTAGCCATTGTATTTCTTAGCATTTATTAAAATTCATTTATTAATATTATTGTGCAGTGACAACAGCACAGGGACAATTTACTTTAATGTCATTTAACAAGTATCGTTTGCACACAATCACATTCACTGTTCTTTTTTATTAGTTTATGTTTTTAGTTTGACAGACTGCAACCCACAAAACAATGTATTTATTAATTAATATATTTTAACTTGTATACTTGTATGATCTAACGTAATTATTGTTTTCCTTTGAGTTAATATAACTTAGAATTTAAATCTCAGACAATGTAAACAAGTTAAGGCTTATAAACTCTTTACTCCCAGTTTGAGGTCTATATAATTGCGGAAACCTACAGACACGATAAGAGTATAAAATAAACCAAATATTGAATTTTTCCTCGCAGCTCACATCAAGGAGTATATTATCTGTGTTAACTGAGTGATTCAGCATGTATTAAGCAGTATTTAATTGCAAAATGCCTTATTAATGGCCATGGATTATTTAGCAAATAGTTTGTGAGACATGAATCCTGCATTATGTATGCACCTTAGAAAAACACATATTCTGTTGCTGCTAAACTTTTTTCCTTCGGTGTGTTAAAAAAGCCAGTTGAGTTAATGGTTCGACAAGTTCCAGGAGTTTATGAACATAAAACTCATAGGAAGGACGCCAAAAACATGAAACTTCAACTTACAACGAATGAAGCAACGGCACAATCATTCCCACACTGGGACCACACTACAGACAGAAATACACTGAAAGAAGGAAAACACACAACACCGACGAAACGCCACAAGACAATACACCAAGACAGGACATACACAATCCTACCCTTCACCCCAACCTATCACCCAGTGCGGAATAGGCACAAACCAATGCACCAAACACCCCGACTACCCAAGACCACAACCAAAAGGGACACAACAAACACGCTACAAGAAAGGTACAAGAAGACAACTCGTTATCACAACCAGGCCCGGACTGGCCATCGGGCACACCGGGCAAATGCCCGGTGGGCCACGGTGGCCGGCGGCTGAGGCCGGCAGGGGAAGGTCCCAGGATATCCCCTGCCGGTCTATGCAGGGCCGGCACTATCTGAGCGCCGGCCTCGCTGTTTTCAATGAGGGGCCGGTGAGGAGATCAAAGATCTCCCTCACCAGCCCCCTTGGAGAGACATGCGGCTGGGAAGGGAGGGAGGGAGAGGACCCGGCGGAGCTCTATCTTGAACCCCCCTCCCAGATACCACCGTGCCGGATTTCCCCCCCCCAGATACCACCGTGCCGGATCTCTTTCCCTCCCAGGCTAAAGGTAACAAGGGAGGGGGGGGACATAATGCCTACTTTTCTTTTTTTTACACTCAATCCCTTCTAACATTCACACCCATCACACACAGCACTCTCACACCCATCACACACAGCACTCTCACACACATCACCCTCAAACACATCACCCTCAGTACTCACACACATCATCCACAGCACTATCACACTCAGCACTCTCACATACATCGCACTCACACACACATCACACTCACCACTATCACAAAACACATCATACACAGCACTCTCACACACATCATACACAGCACCCTCACACCACACCTCACACACATTACACACAGCATCCATCATACACACATACTGCACCCCTCACATACACACAGAACCTCCCCAACACACTGCACCGCACACATACACAATACTTCCAAACATATGCATATATATATAATATATGTATGTGTGTATATATATACATATATATATATATATACACACACACACACACACACTACATTCCTGACATACACACTCTGGATCCCCTATACACACACTAGATTCATTGTAACACATACTACACCCCTAAACACACACTCTCTACAAACACTACATCACCTATACACACACACACACTATAGCCTGTATGGACACACTTGCTACATCCCCTATATACATTCTCTACAGCCCCTAGCCACATATGCATTACATTACACCACAAACACAACACGACTAAAACCGACCTTATTACACAATACCACACCACAATCAGCTCACTCTATACACACACACAATCCCACAAGCAGGCTCCAAGCACATGCACAATACTCTTTCCTGGCATTTTTGTCTCCTGGTATCCATTTATAGAGACACCAGAGACAAGTTGCAAGGAAACACATTGCAAGCATGTTATTAAATTTGCTTGCGCTGTGCAGAACAAATACAGGGCTTTTTCTCATGCTAGAGCTCTTTAGCAGAGCTCTGCGCATGGTCTGCCCTGGCCTGCACTTTGAGAGGGGGCGTGTTTGTCGTTAGTGATGACAAAACACACCTTCTCTTCCCCGCCCCCTTCTTAGTGGGCCGCTGTGATAAAAAAATGCCCGGGCCGAATTTTTATCCCAGTCCGGCCCTGATCACAACTATAACAGTGTACTATGAAAGGGCACCCTAACCCCCTCCTTCTTCTTTCTGTACCCTACCACAACCCGCAGACTAACAGAACAAGTACATAGGAAAGAAGAAAAAAAATGAAAAAAAATTGAATAAATGAAAATGCATTAGATAAACGCAGTTAAAAAGTAAATAAAGTTGAAAGTTGAATATACCTACATTGTATAAGAATGCAATAACTATTACGTATTTATGATGTGAAAAGTGTTCAACAAGTTACTAATCTTTATCCCACATTTCTTTTTTGTACCCCTTCCCTTAAATAGCTCAGTGGGCTAATGCATCAGCAGAATCTGTTCTAACCTTTGGGTCGCAGGTTCAAATCCTGGCAGGGTTGACTCAGCCCTTCATCCTTCCAAGGTAGATAAAATGAGTACCATTAAATTGGGTGATAGTAACAACCCCTGGATGTTAGGCTAAGGTAACATCCCCAGGACGTACTTGGAAACCAGAGTAATCTGAATGTACCTATCCTGGTTAAATACTTTGTTATTATTATTAATAAAGCATCACTGGATATGATGCTAATCATCATCAAAGACGTCAAAGAAGATCTAATTGATGTGGATAAAAAAAAAATCTTATAAGAAGAAACAGAACATGCTATAATATTAGCCTCTACAGAAGGGCAGAAACTGTTACATAAATTACAAGAAGATTTGTTGAAATACAAGAATGAACTAATTAAGTTCAAAAAGCTTTTTTTTCAAAAAGAGTCTATCTGGACCATCGAGTCTACAGGTGGCTATCTGGCAGCAATACACAAGGACCAAGAAGGCCACGTAAAAGGATCATTAAGCCCCGAATAGTAACCATAGACACCACATCTGGAGAATCTGCCTCCGATAATGATCAAAAACGAAATTGTACCCCAGACTCCTCCTCTTTAGTGTTAACAAATGGAGATTTGGTATCAGATATTACTGTAGGTGAAAGTTTAGGATCCAGTGATCATCAGTCAGTGTGGTTTAATATAAGAACAGTGACTGAGTCACACCACACAAAAACAAAAGTTTTAGACTTTAGAAAAACAGACTTTTCTAAAATTAGAATATGTGTGAAGGAGTCATTATCAGACTGGAGCAATTTAAATGGAGTCCAAAAGAAATGGGATTATTTAAAAGTTGCACTACTGAAGGCAACAGAAAATTGCATTAGGCTTGTCAGTAAAAGCAAAAAAATCAAGAAACCACTGTGGTACTCCGCAGATGTGGCCAAAATAGTAAAAAACAAAAAGTTAGCATTTAGTAATTATAAAAAAAACCAGAGTGAGGAAGACAGAATGACCTATAAGATTAGACAGAAAGAGGCTAAGCAAGTTATAAAAGCTTCCAAATCACACACAGAAGAGAAAATAGCACAGTCAGTAAAAAAGGGGGACAAAACTTTTTTTAGATACATAAATGAGAAAAGAAAAGTAAAACAAGGATTAGTTAGATTAAAAAACAAAAGAAGGAAGGTATGTAGATGAGGATAAAGGTCTAGCTGACTGCCTCAATGAATATTTTTGTTCGGTATTTACAGATGAAAATGAAGGAAAGGGACCTCAGTTAAGAAAAAGGATAAATGAGTCATTTATTACACGTGAGTTTACAGAGGAAGAGGTTCTATTTCAACTGTCAAAAGTAAAGACAAATAAGTCAATGGGACCTGATGGAATACACCCAAAGCTATTAAAAGAGCTTAGTGGTGTACTAGCAAAACCATTAACAGATTTATTTAACCAATCATTGATAACAGGAGTAGTCCCAGAAGATTGGAAGTTAGCGAATGTTGTGCCCATTCACAAGAAAGGTAATAGGGAGGTGTCGGGCAACTATAGGCCAGTAAGCCTTACTTCAGTAGTGGGGAAAGTGATGGAAACCATGTTAAAGGATAGGATTGTTGAACATCTAAAAACACATGGATTTCAAGATCAGAGACAACATGGGTTTACTTCAGGGAGATCATGCCAAACTAATCTTATTGATTTTTTTGATTGGGTAACTAAAATTATAGATCAGGGTGGTGCAGTAGACATTGCTTACCTAGATTTCAGTAAGGCTTTTGACACTGTTGCACATAGAAGGCTTATCAATAAACTACAATCTTTGAGTTTGGATTCCAATATTGTTGAATGGGTAAGGCAGTGGCTGAGTGACAGGCAACAGAGGGTCGTAGTCAATGGAGTATATTCGAAGCTTGGGCTTGTCACCAGTGGGGTACCTCAGGGATCTGTACTTGGACCCATTCTCTTTAATATTTTTATTAGTGATATTGCAGAAGGTCTTGATGGTAAGGTGTGTCTTTTTGCGGATGATACTAAGATATGTAACAGGGTTGATGTTCCAGGAGGGATAAGCCAAATGGAAAATGATTTAGGTAAACTAGAAAAATGGTCAGGGTTGTGGCAACTGACATTTAATGTGGATAAGTGCAAGATAATGCATCTTGGATGTAAAAACCCAAGGGCAGAGTACAGAATATTGGATAGAGTCCTTACCTCAACATCTGAGGAAAGGGATTTAGGGGTGATTATTTCTGATGACTTAAAGGTAGGCAGACAATGTAATAGAGCAGCAGGAAATGCTAGCAGAATGCTTGGTTGTATAGGGAGAGGTATTAGCAGTAGAAAGAGGGAAGTGCTCATGCCATTGTACAGAACCCTGGTGAGACCTCACTTGGAGTACTGTACACAGTACTGGAGACCCTATCTTCAGAAGGATATTGATACCTTAGAGAGAGTTCAAAGAAGTGTTACTAAACTGGTTCATGGATTGCAGGATAAAACTTACCAGGAAAGGTTAAAGGATCTTAACATGTATAGCTTGGAGGAAAGACGAGACAGGGGGGATATGATAGAAACATTTAAATACATAAAGGGAATCAACACAGTAAAGGAGGAGACTATATTTAAAAGAAGAAAAACTACCACAACAAGAGGACATAGTCTTAAATTAGAGGGACAAAGGTTTAAAAATAATATCAGGAAGTATTACTTTACTGAGAGGGTAGTGGATGCATGGAATAGCCTTCCAGCTGAAGTGGTAGAGGTTAACACAGTAAAGGAGTTTAAGCATGCGTGGGATAGGCATAAGGCTATCCTAACTATAAGATAAGGCCAGGGACTAATGAAAGTATTTAGAAAACTGGGCAGACTAGATGGGCCGAATGGTTCTTATCTGCCGTCACATTCTATGTTTCTATGTTTCTATGTTTCCCCAAAAAATAACAAAATCTTTTCAAAATAAAGAATTTATAAAAATAAAAAAATTAATAGGAAGGATGAACCTGATCTCGTGTGATGCATATTGCTAATGAGAGTGAAGGAGGAGGTCAGAGAAAGGAAGTGAGGCCAGAAGAAAGAGGCAGATTACCAAATTAGAAGCAGAGGAAAGTGGCCCTACACTTTTCTAATATTTTTTATTTCTGTAGTATGCTATATATCTTCATGTGTTTAATCTGACCAAGCAGTGATCAAAACATTAAAGGCAGTCAGCAGATCTCAATCAGTAGAGTACCTTTTTGTTTTGGTGGAACAGAACATTTTCAGCATCACTCTTGTGGGTTGTATTCAGTCAGTTGCTGATGAGTTAAGTCGCTGATGCCTGCACCCTAAGCCGTCACTGAGTACATGGCCTTTATAGGAGAAGGAAAGATGGATCCTTCCTGGATATTTATAAGTCCTTCTGCTTTTTTAGATGAAACTGGTGAGTCCTGGGTGGATCTCTTGTTAAGCTATGTATACCTCAGGAGAAGTTGCAGGGGTGGATTATCAACCTCGCCTAGAGGGAACAGGTACGAACAAACATTCTTCTTTCTGAGCAGAAAACTCATTAGATCTCGGTGTAGATTATCTCTACTCATGGTGCACATAGGATCTTTACGTTTGACAGATGGAGGCTGCTACGATAATAAGGTCACATCCAATATAACCGTTAGCATGAGGGATCATTAATGGGACACTCCAGTCACCATAACAACTTTATCTAAATGAAGCTGTTCCTGAAACTGAGATTCAGAAGCCAGATGCCATCTGGGGGTCCTGCAGACCAGTCTTGGTGTATCTCCTTAAGGTAGGAGTGTACCCAGGGGCTTCAGTTTATTTAATTATTTATATGATGTTGTTATGGCGACCAAAGTGACCTTTCGTACAGATTTGTGCATGCTTACGTGATGACAATATGCATATGAGAACAATCTTATTTAACAAAATAGCTATTCGCAAACACTCCCAGGCCATACATATCTAGCAGAGTCTGGCAGCCCAGCTAGCCCCAGATACGGACATTTCCCAAGAAATATCCTAGTAGTACAATTTGGGCGAACAGTTAGATTGCGAGCCAGAAGCACAAACCCACACACCTACCATTGCCTTTAGTTAATAGAAGAACGGTGATTATGGCTGCAGTCTCTAACTCATATATGCTAGTGGCTTGGGGGGGTGGGGGGGTGGGGGGGGGGGGGGTATGTCCCCATTGCCTCAATTTCCACTTCCGAAGAGTTTTATTAAAATCTTCCTACTGTCACCAAAAAGAAATCTTAACTGCATTCTCCTAGGAAAAGTTTTAAATCACTTCTTAACTTTTGGAATGTTTTTATTACTGCAAAACAACTGCAGTATAATTTCCCATTTCATATTCTATACCTGTTGTCAGCTTCCATTTACGTACTAAACACAGGCACTGAGCTGTAAATGCAAAATGTAGATGAAACAACTGCCTTTTATTTATGATCCAGAACACATTTTTTGTCAGATTTTCCGGGTTGACTTAAACACCTGGAAAGCGACATTTGCCGTATCATAAATAAAAGTAATAGTTGGCACACATATAGATTTTATTTAATGTGGTTTTATTTTCTGTTTCATGCATTAGATAATCTGTCATAAATAATGCAGTTTTTTTTTTTTTTTTTTGTCGATAGATTGGGAAAGATAAAACCGAGAGGACAAATTGTAGGCTCATTATTTTCTTTAAAATATATGACTCAGATAGATAGGACTGATCGTTTCTCACAGCTTATATCAACGGTCTCTTATCAGATATGAGAATGCAATTTAAGTATCTTGATACTTCAATGATACCTGAAAATAGTTAATTATGCTGCAATCCTACATTCTTTCAGATGCAATTCTTCAGCTGATAATAAACACTCAGTTATATTCAATGGATCTTCTAATATGTTTATATTTTCTTAGGATTTACTAAGTCTTTTACAGCAACAGCAATAGAGCATGTTTCTTGGATGCAAAGATGTTCATCACGGACCTACGTTCTCTGAGCTTCTCTACCTGTTCTCTCTTTTAGTCAAGGCATTTTAGTTTTATTGCTTCGAGATCTGATTGTTATTAAATATAAAATTATTTATAATGTTTATATTGTTAAATTGCTCTTGAAGTTGGTCTCAAAAGCAGGATTTAATGCTTCTCTATGGGAAGTATTACTAGAGCAACTCAACAGTTGTCACATAGACATCTCTTCTACCTAGTGGTTCTTTATGAGAAGCATTTCAACTCATCAGTGGTGATGATCACCTGGAGGCAGGAGTAGAGCGGTGGCAATGATACCCTCTCACTGCTGGATTAGAGGTCAGTTATTTTACAGGGGAGGGGGCAATAAATTAAACCACATATCAGCATAATAAATAAACATATTTATTCATAACCCTGGACATTGGCATCGTTAGTGGGTGGCTTTAGGGACTAGAGCCATGGATATCGTGTTTTTCAGGTGGCAGGATACTAGTGCTTATGCTGTTTTATTCTAGATCAGGGGTAGGTAACCTTTGGTGCTCCATATGTTGTGGACTACATCTACCATAATGCTCTTACAGCCATCATGCTGCCAAAGCATCAGAGTAGATATAGTGCACAACACCTAGAGTGGGAATGCTTCTAATGATGCTCTTGATCTGCACTTTTTGGGGATTGTCCCCTAGCAGCCACTTGTCCACGTCTCTCCTTTCCTTCTTATTAGCAGGCAGAAGTTCCTGGTATGCAGTCTGGGACAGAGAAAAGGTGGATGTATTGAGTGTAGAAGAAAAGGGACATGCCCCAGTGTTAGAGAGACAGAAGCAGCAAGAACATTTGCACAGTGTGCAATGTAAGCTTTACCTTACCTAATTCATGGTCAGCAGGTCCACACACATTTTGTTCCTCTACATCTCTCTTAAGTTTTAATGCTTGATTCCCTTTACACAAAGCAAGGAAATAGTCGTAAAAAATGATGGGTTTCAGCCTGAAGCTTCATCTCCAGCAGCCCCTATGTTATTTTGGCCCTGACTCTTGCTCTAGCGTGATCCTTTACTGAATTATCTATTTATTTATTTTTAATGATAAATGCATTACTACACAGAAACCAAGAAGTGTTTAAAAACTCAATATAAGTAGCTGGAGAGGTGAGATGACAATATGTTTGTCAAGTTTAGTTTTATGTTGAGCTACATACATTTTTAAATATTGTATTTCACTTCAAATGGCTCAAACAAAATTCCCTTGAAATTGAAAATGGCAATCCAATTTTTTGTAGTTTCATTTTTTTTTCTATGTTTAAATTAATTACTTTGGCTATACTTTTTCAAAATAGAAGAAAAATAAATGTTGTGAAAAGGTCAACCTTTAATGAAAGAATAAAAACATTGCTATTCCCCACATAAATAGTATTGCTATGTTAAAACAATAACTGAAAATATGTACACGATTAAAAAAGCTTGCATGGTAAATTTGTTTGGAACCAATTTCAAACCTTAGAATTGCATGTTTCATTACTGCAAGGATCAGCTTAAATGTTCTTCTTTATGAGGTCAACAATATATTAACATTGTAAGATGATGTAATGATGAAGATTCAGTTAAAGGGACACTATAGTCACCAAAACATCTTTAGCATAATTAAGCAGTTTTGGTATATAGATCATGCCTCTGCAGTTTCACTGTTCAATTAATTGCCATTAAGGAGTTAAATCACTTTGTTTATTCAGCCCTAGTCACACCTCCCTGCATGTGACTTACACAGCCTTCCTAAAAACTTCCTGTATAGTTATTTAATGTTTACACTTCCTGTATTGAAAATTTGGTTTAATTTATCATTTAATATTTCCTGCACTGTTAATAGCCTTCTAGTCCTTACAAGAGCCTCCTGTATGTAAATACAGTTCAGTTTACAGAGCAGGAGATTTAAAGTAAAGTTACATCTGATTGAAAGTTAAGCATTTTTTTCATACAGGTTGTGTTAGTTACAGCCAGAAGAGGTGTAGCTGGGGCTGCATGAACAGAAACAAAAGTGATTTAACTCCTAAATGGCAGAGAATTGTACAGTTAGACTGCAAGAGCATGCTCTTTACATCAAAACTGCTTAATTAAGCTAAAGTTATTTTGGTGACTATCGTAATTTTTTAAGTGTGACAAAATAAAGTGCAATACACATATATCTTATATTGCATGATATGTATAGGTTAGAGTTAGTTGCAGTATTAATTTAAATTAGGCGTTAATGGTTAGTGTTAAGATATTATAGGGGTAAATGAGGAATGTAACTTGCCAAGATTTTTTTATGTTTATTTATTCCTTTATTTAACAAATGTGCATTTCCGAAGAGTAAAAATCAATTTACAGTCCCAGACAGCAGCTATTGCAGCTGACATCATTGTCAGCAGCTGTCTGTCATGCAACTCCCACTAATCTGAAACACACCCAGGCATACTTGCTCCGACTCTGTCTGAGATTATTGCTGATTTATGTAATTGAACTTTCAGATGACAATTATGCGTTAAGCTAGTTAGAATACAATTCTGTAGATCTCTTTTTCTGCCCAGCAATAAAAATAGCATTTTAGAAAATTATACATTTCGTAGTTACACAATTTTAATGTATATTGTCCAATTATAGTGATATTTTCCTTAAATATGACAGTTTAAAACAGCATTTACAAAAAAATGTGTTATTTTTGTCTAACTCAGCTATAGTAAATTTAGCTGTACTCACCAGCTGAACATCATTTTTCAATATGGAGATTGCATTACAATTTTTAATCCCTTCCCTCTGAATAGCCTATATAAAAATACTAATTTTAGTTTTGCACTACCGAGCAATGCAAAATTAAATTTAGACCATAAAGCCACAGTTACCTTTTATTTAGTGACATTTTTCATCCTGCAGAGCTCTACATTTGTTGCAAGGGTTTGCAAACTACACAACTCCTTCCACACTTCGTTTTTGTAGGTGTATATTAATTTTTGGAGTATAGCAGTCTTTAATGTGTGAAATATTAGAGAATACTAGAGGATTTCTTTGCAGGCTGCAATAACCTACAATGCCCTTTAACATGCAGATGCTGAGTGCAACTGTACTTACTTTTCCAGGTGTATTATGTCCACATGCAGACATTGTTTCATATTCTAGAAGCATTTTTAATAAGCTGAATTCCCCAAAACTCCCATCAACTTCTTTATGAACACCTACATACAGGTATTTGACCATTTTCATTCACCTATGTGTTGTTCTGCATCTGTGTCAATATTTCAGACCAAGTGTGAAAAACAAAATTGAATGTCTGTTGGGGTTATTCACTAACCCTGATGGACATTAAATTGTCAGGAATTCAAAGTAAATTTTATGTAAATTTTAAATTAAAGTTCAAAATAGCCAAGCTCTGAAAATCTTTCAAGTTAGCTATACTGACCTTATATTTGAAATGTACTTTTAATTCCCAACAGTTCTTACTTTGGTATATTTCCCTGTACAACTTTTATCAAGGCAAACATGTTAAAGAAGTGTGCTATGTAATAAAAGCAGTCACCAATAAACAAGGTAACATGGAAATATATAATATCCCAAACTGTGCTGGGATGACTATAGAACAAAACAGAATGCTCCGTGAAATCACATTAACTCTAGAGGATATAAATATAACATACCCTCAGATGTTGAGTGGATTAAGAATCCAATATACAATAGCTCAGATCTCTATTAAAGTGTCCAAGAGATCTTGGACACTGAGCTATTGTATATCGGATTTTTAATCCACTGATGTATTTATGTCCTCTCGATTTAATGTGATTTCACCAAACATTCCATTTTGTTCTATAACAATCCCAGCACGGTTTTGGATATTATATAACTTTGATCAATCCATTTTTTTTCATGTATATTAAAAATTAGGTATATTTGTAAAGTAATCTATATTGAAAAGCATTATTGTACAGTACCCACATGTAGCGCCTAATCCAGAATCCAGCTATGATATGTTTAAAGAACATTATCATAGAAAGAACATAATGATTATTTAGTTTAGGAAAACTCAAAATTTCTGGACTCCAATGTGGATGTTCAGAGAGTCATGTTCAGATCAACTTTGGATTGGCAAATACCTTATAGTTCTAAGACAAAAAATCTACATCATAGATAGATAGCGCTTTGCGTTAAAAAGAGAACATTCATGGACATGGTTTGTTTTCATGTCTAGGGAGATGGCACATGAAATCATGATCTGGTGGAGGATACATCTGAGATACAAGAAGAATGTAATTTGTGTGATGCACTGACAGCTTCCTTACACATCATCTGGTTCTGATCGGAAATGGTTCACACTACCTGGTTTGTGCTTTTGTGACCTATTTACTCTAACGTTGGATCTATGAGTCAGAAATCGAGCAAAGCTTTCAAATCAAGAAAGCCTGCAATCTCCAGCTGTCAAACCGCCAGCCAGCTGTGATTGATTAATAGAGCAATGCATGCGATTGTGCAGTAGAAAACGAAATTGCAGTTGCTTAATATGGTCCTGTCAGCAAAAGCTCATCCAATGGCAGTCTGTATGGGAGAGACATCTGTTCTATTGTGTAACAAATACTTTATCAAAATATTTATGACATGTTCCTTCTGAAGGGTCATCTCATATCCTTTCCAATAGATTAATGTTTTATTAGGTAACTGGGAAGCTTAGTCTAGTAAGAAAATTAATGTCTTGATTCATCTAAGTATAACATGTGTCTGAGACTACTAAAAAATATAAATTTTATCCCGTCAAGAAGGAAACAAAACAATATGGTTAAACCACAGGGTCAAGCTTAGAAAAAAATAGATAGATAGGTAGATAGGTAGATAGATAGATAGACAGATAGACAATACACTTCCCCATCCAGTTTTCATTCATAAAATTTTATCTAAAGTATGCTTTTTGAAATAAATTGTGGGAACGCACATATATACTCTCATGTGGCAGGTACGACCAGAGGATTGGCGCATGTTTTTTTCGGCAGAGCGTAGGCACCACACAAAGATTGACTAATTATTTGGGTATAGAAATTGTAAAAATAAAATTAAGGATACTGAAAATTCCTTGATGGGCATGAATGGAAAATACCAAATATATCCTGTTAAGAAATAAACATATAAAATAGATAAACTCTGCTAATACCGTTTGCTTGTACGAGTTTAAGAGTACTTAAATGTAAATGGCTTCTGTTTTGTTTTTTCCAGATATCTTTATGGTACAAAGCATCAAAAACAAATTTGTAAATAAAAAAGATACTTAGGTATTAAAATGCATGATTAGGATGCATGACAAGAAAATAAAGTATCAGCAGAGCTATACAATATAATACTCCTAGGTAAGACATTAAGACATTGAAAATTATCGAAATAATTGAGTAATAAATACAACTGATTATTGATCAGTCATAGCGTACCAACGTAAGTGGGGTAAGAGTAAAATGATTGTCATTTTAAACGAGTGTTACTGTGGGTGGATCAACAAAGATTTCAAGAGAATCTATACAATGTGCGAATTTCTGAAATACCGTTCAATGTACTAGAACATGTGTAGGCAACCTTCGGCACTCCAGATGTTGTGGACTACATCTCTGATAATGCTATTAGAGCCATAAACGTGGCAAAGCATCAAGGTAGTTGTAGTCCACAACATCTGGAGTTCCAAAGGTTGCCTATCCCTGTACTAGAAGGCAATTCTGCAAGATGCACTTGTAATCATTATGAAAAATGTTTTGAAAAATTTCCCTTAAGCAGGTTCATAAAGATACTGACTTCAGTTTCTCTAAGTGACTCAAGTTTTATTTTTAAAATCCTCTTGGAATTTTGAAAAAATGCCATATCCATTTTTCCAAACATAAGTCACATTCTTCTCCAGGTGGAATTGTACTGCATGAGTGACAGTCACTCTGTGCTTGAGTAGCGATAATCTCTCACTGTTCCAGAAGTGCGAACCGGATTTTCTAATTAAACGTGATGTCGAAAATTTAACTGTATGTAAAGAACCTAGAAAAGGAGTTTGAGTAGTAATAGTTTATGAAACATATCGATGAGCAATTCTAGGATACAACCACTGAGCAGCAAGTAATGAATTTAAAGGTTTATATTTTAAACAACGATAAGTGATCTACTGATCATACACATTATATAGCTTCAAGGTATCACTAGTAAAGAAATGTCAATGTAAGTAATAGTTAGAAACTGAAAACACACTTTTATTACTCATGAAAATTTTCATGTGTCCATGAAATAATTATAAATGTACGAAAGGTTTCAAAGCCAAAACGGCTCAACCATATAGTTGTATTTGGCATGTGTATATAGATAATATCTAAGGCAAGCAAAACGATAATAAAAGCTAGTATAACAGGAAATTGGAGGAGAGATTATATTGATGTTCTGAGAAGGAAAAAAAAGAAAAGAAGACAAAAGACGATTTGTAATGAAAGATGGAAACCAGCGGGTACCTAATAGGATATGTTTAACAGAGGAATGTGGCAGCTTATTCTAAAATGTGGGTTCAGCCTGAAACGCCATGTAGTGACTTTTAAATAGTGAAAAACCATTCTAGAATTATTTGACTTTAGCAAAAAACAGAGAATATGAGAACTCTAAGAATGGCAAAAGCTTTGAGAAACTCAACAGCTTGCCCTTCATTCCTAGATCAGGTTGCAAGCATATTTTTGCTCACTTGTGCTATTACAAAGAGAATCTATACCATTTGCATATCAAACTGATTTCACCCATAAGGGCAGTCCAGAACAGAAATGCCAGCAAGTCATCTTTGCTCAAGAGATACAGAAACCCCCAGACAATTGTTTTGGCCTTCTTTGGGTCTCATCAGTGAGCATGTGGTCCACATCTGGAGTAACCTATCAACTTCGGGAGAACCTTAGCAAATGCAAAAAGTAAACATAGTTCTCCTATTCTCTGTTTTATTTGACTTTCCGGAGTACTCAGAATGCTGCTCCCTGCTTCTACTACTTCAACACATTGTGCTGGTTATGATGAGTGCATTGTTCCTATAAAATAATGTTTGTTTTTGTACATTTAATTACCTTGATTCTTTTCTTTAACCCCTTAAGGACCAAACTTCTGGAATAAAAGGGAATCATGACATGTCACACATGTCATGTGTCCTTAAGGGGTTAAAGGAACACTATAGTCACCTAAACAACTTTAGCTTAATGAAGCAGTTTTAGTGTATAGATCATGCCTCTCAGGTTTCACTGCTCAATTCACTGCCATTTAGAAGTTAAATCACGTTGTTTCTGTTTATGCAGCCCTTGCCACACCTCCCCTGGCTTTGATTGACACAGCCTGTATGAAAAAATAATGGTTTCACTTTCAATCAGATGTAATTTACCTTAAAGGGAAACTCCAGTGCCAGGAAAACAATACGTTTCCCTGGCACTGCAGGTCCCCTCTCCCTCCCACCTCCCATCCCAGGTAGCTGAAGGGGTGAAAACCCCTTCAGGTCACTTACCTGAGACCCCGCCGAGGTCCCTCGGCGGTGGTTTCGGGTCTGCGTTGCTCCTCCCAGTAATCGCGTCAGCCGGTGGGCGAGACTTATCCCGCCCGCCGGCTGAGGAAACCTAATGCGCATTTGGTCTCCCCATAGGAAAGCATTGAAAAATATTTTCAATGCTTTCCTATGGGGAATTGAGTGACGCTGGAGGTCCTCACACAGCATGAAGACGTCCAGCGACGCTCTAGCAAAGAAAATCTTTGCTATGAATCAGGAAGAGCCCTCTAGTGGCTGTCTAGTAGACAGCCAATAGAGGAGGAGTTAACCCTGCAATGTAATTATTGCAGTTTATAAAAAACTGCAATAATTACAGTTGCAGGGTTAAGAGTAGTGGGAGTTTGCACCCAGACCACTCCAATGGGCAGAAGTGGCCTGGATGTCTGGAGTGTCCCTTTAAACAATTTTACCTCTTGCTCTGTAAATTGAACTTTAATCACATACTGGAGGCTCTTGCAGGGTCTAGCTAGCTATTAACATAGCAGGGGATAAGAAAATCTAAATTACACAGAACTTGCCATAAAGAAAGGATAAACTTTAGATGACTCTTTACAGGAAGTGTTTAGGAAGGCTGTGCAAGTCACATGCAGGGAGGTGTGACTAGGGTTCCTAAACAGGGATTTAACTCTTAAATTGCAGAGAATTGAGCAGTGAGGCTGCAGGGGCATGATCTATACACCAAAACTGCTTAATTAAGCTAAATTTGGTTTGGTGACTATAGTGTCCCTTTAACGACTTCTCACATGCATAATGAGATGTTCACACATGGACCATGTGACGAGACCAGTCTCGCCACATTGCATTGGAGGAGCCTGGTTGCCCGCATGTTGCCTCTGGACTATGGCCCCATGTTTAAAAGCTCTCCTTTCCCCTGCAGAAAAGGCTTGTTCGTGCCTTTCTGCCCGGCGGTCGGTAGATTCAACCTACCGAACTAACGCACGAATGACTGGACCACCTAGGAGCTGGAGTGTGTCGGCAATTTACCTCCCAGAAGCTGCGGTTAACCGCAGCTTTATTGACGAATACTGGGTGGCCTTTGTTCGTTTGCTGAACACGTGGCAGCGGCCTTTTTAAACACGCGAACGGCCAGCGGTGTTCAGCGCCCAAACTATGGAACTGGAAACGGACACTTATTTGCGCGAACACCGCTGAACCGTCAGCCTCCTTGCTACTATTCGTGCTGGTTTAGTCGAACGCCGGATGAATCGGGACTTTTACTAGGTGAATGCATTTAACCCAGATAGCTATGCCATGGAGCCTATTCGTGTAATTAAAGACTTCGGCTCCATGGCAATTGAACTGTGTGTATAGGATCTGAGCGCTATTTGGTAGTTATGTGCGCTCAGATCCCAGCTATCTGGGGATATGTGACATGTATGTATTTTATGTAGTAAAAGTAACTTGGTGTATTTTAAAGTGTTTTGCTGTCTTTGTGTCCCCACGTGTATAATGGAGTTTTACCTCTGTCCTGGGAGATAATTGGATTACTTCCCAATTATCTCCAGGATAGAGGGAGGGAAATCAGGATGCATTGTGGGGATGTTTTACTTCTGTGTGTCTGAAATGTGATATATGTCTGTCTGTGTTACAGTCTTCCATCTGGTCCCCTAGGGGAGTGTATACCAGGTGAGAGACCTGCATGAATACTGGGCAGGTAGCCCTGAATAAACCAGACCACTGCTTGACCCTCAACACGGAGCTCTGTCTCGTTCTTGGGGGTATTTACTGTATGCTGTTAGAGACTGAGTACGCCGCTTGGGTGCTTTTCCTGTTCGTCTGCTAGCAGCTATTCGTGAGGTTCCAGTTCGGGAGTTTGGAGTGCTATTTTGTATGCAGTTCGGGAGTTTGGTGTTCTGCAGTAGCTGTGCCTGTATCTCTGGAAAGGGAAGATCTTCTAAACGGCGGTTTTACCCTTTTATGCCTGGGGGATGCCGTTACCGACCAGTTCTGCGCATTCGCTTCTTAGGGACATATATCTCTGTATTAGTCATCCATTTGCAGTGATTTGAATGTAATTTCATATAGGTATCTTAGAACAGAAAATAATCAGCAAGTAGGATTCTGTGGCCCTTCGGCTTTCATTCTAGATTTAGGGAAATGCCAGTTGTGCCAATGGACTCGGGAGCCTAATACATTTGTATCATGACAGGCACATTAACATTATTGAGAAGATAAGCAGTGCGGCTCTGTGCTGCTGTTTGGAAGTGAATTATTTTTCACTGTAGTAAGACTCGCTGCTTGCTTCAGGTCAATATAGACTCAGGAGGATCATGGCTTCTATAAATATTATAGTAGAAGGATGAGAGGGTATACTATGATGCTGTCAATCATTACGGATCTTTCTTTTTTTTTTTTTTTTTTGAATTAGTAGGATTTTTCATTTTATTTTAGTATTCTTACTAACCTTCAAGCTGAAGACACGGTTCCATGGTCATTCCTACATATTACTCCATAAATGAAACAAATAAGGATGGATTTGTTATCAATGATATTGTGTCACCATTTTATACATGTGAATATTCCACGAAACTTTTACAAATAAGCAATCACAAAGCTGCAACATGACATTTCCTTCCAATGACTACTTAAAGGGATACTCCAGACCCATAAAGCACACAAGTTAAAAAAAGAAATGCATGCATTTAAGGATGCATTATTCATTGGAGGGATATCTAAAATAGCTTGTAAAAGTTGCAGACTTCTTGTCTGCAGTCTTTGCAAACCCTCCTCTTCTAACCTTGCCTAAAATATCTGTGTCTGTCCAATCACAGACTTTCCAATGCAGCTCAATCAGAAGTCTTTGCAAGGCAGGTGTTCTGTCCAATCACAGGCTTTCCAATGCGGCTCAATCAGAAGTCTTTGCAAGGCAGGTGTTCTGGACAATTACCTCCCTCTTGAGTTTAACTCCACTAAGCTAACCAAACCAGGAAGTAACAGGACTTATTTTCCGATTGACAGCCAGGGGGTGTAACAAGGCAGAACTTTAAAAAAATGTCACTTTCTATTTAAATCTCCACTTTTTCTGTAAAATTAAGAAAAACTAAAGTGGACGCGTCCAATAAGCTTTATGGAAGTCTCGACATTTTTGACAAGTAGTTTTAAGGCATTTTTTTTTACCACCAAGACAAACATTTCCCAGCTATAAACAATTACACAGAGCTAGGAAATGAACATAATTAGCTATCTTTAAAGAGCAGAATTAATAATTTATTTGTGAACATTTTAGCTTTGGCACATGTTTCTATTTTAAATGTATAGGTGCTTCTTAGGATACACAATTTGGGTCATAGAGTTGGTTTTTAGATGAGTTTTTTTGTTTTGTTCTTTTATTTAGTTGTATACTTTAAGTGTTGCTGTAGCAATTTAAAATACAATCCAGATTAAAAAAAAAAAAAAAGTAAAAAAAAAACTTCTTAAAGACAAAATTCATAATGCTGCACATGGTCATTCTCTGAGCTTCTTTTCACAGTGTGTTTTGTTGGTGGTATAAACGAGATAGATGTTTTAATAAAACTGCTCCATTAAACCTATTTTAATTTTTTTTGAAGATGTGCCAAAAATATATTTAATTCCCCAAATCCAAAGAACATTGGGCAACGTCATGTTTTAATTCATGAAATATCAAATAAAATTATTATTTTGAGGAAGTGACTTTTCATCTAATTTTTGCTTTTTTCTACTTTTTCATTTTTTTATTAGGGCTTAAAAAATCAGGGAAGACAATAATGTAATGATGAATTACACTCTGTGAGATAAAAAAAGGGTTTTACAGCTCCTGCATTTCAGTTCTAAGTCCTGTTTATTCTTTCACATCTGATGCCACCATGCAATTTTATTAACACTTCCAATTTGCCATTATGAAGATAGAAGACTCAATTTTAATCAGACAGGCACTTTTGAATTTCATTAGGCAATTTAACCTTTATACATTGCTGTAGCATCACCTTTATACTATGTTCTTCTAATCTACGTTGCAATAGACAGAAATGTTACTGCTTTTTGGCAGTCATCAGACCAATAGTACACATAATGATATTCCAAGCATGTTAAATAAATCCTACATCATATCCTCATCTTTAGTAAACATAATAATGCAAAAGTTCAAATTCATAGTAAAGGAAAATAGCTCTTGCCAAATCAGTTTTTAATCCATGCATGGATGTATATAGGGTGCTTTAGCATGTAACTAGATACATTAAAGTAGTGGGATATAAGCACAGTAGGTATACGGTGGATATATATTTAATTGATGTAACATGTAAAGTGCTTAGCACTTTTAGGTTATATCACAGTTTTAGGAGGTATTTGGAATAAAGTTTACGGAAAACAAAAATCTAGTACGTCTGTATCAATTTATCCAAAACTAAAAAAATTTGATGTGTGCGAACCACAATTTGTTCATGTGACATCTTCGGTCGTGGAATCATTTAGCGAAAAAGATTTGAGCCAACGAAAATAATGCAAACATGCACCTATTAGTGTACTGGAAAGGAAAAAATGGCTCCAATAATGCTTAGTTGAATGTCTAGTTAATGTCAGACATTTTTGTAATACCAAATGGGAGTTGTTAAAATATACCATTATAACTGTTTTAAAAAAATATATATACAATATCTCACAAAATTGAGTACACCCTTCACATTTTTGTCAATATTTTATTATATATTGAGTGTTTGACAACACTGAAGAAATGACACTCTGCTACAATGTAAAGTAGTAAGTCTACAGCCTGTATTACAGTGTAAATTTGCTGTCCCCTCAAAATAACTCAACACACGCCATTAACGGGTAAGGAAGTATTTCCCAAGGCTGCTCTGGATTCCCAGTTTGGCTCTGCCAGCGAGTGTGCTTTAGCGCTGAATCATCTGTGTGAGCTGCAGCACACTTTAGCCCTGTTACACGTGTCTGGGAGCTGCTGTTGACAGGATCGCTGATTTTTTACCTTCATCCACTGGAGTCCTGTATTACATCCGCCATTTTTGGAGTGAAGAGTGGGACAAATAGCCCCCCAACAACTTTGGGGGAGGCACCTTACGAGCGCTATATTCATCGCTATCTTGTGAGTGCACTTATGTGTGGCGCATAACTGATTGTATCTACTGTATTGCACTATATTTTGTTTATGCTCCCTTTTTAGATTGGTCCAGCCACATCCCATATATTCGTTTTGATTTTCTACAGGTTCCACTAAGAACAGGCCTCGCCATGGTCGATCAGAGAAGTGTAGTGTATGTGCTCAGCGTCATATCCAGAGGTTGTCTTTGGGAAATAGACGTATGAGTGCTGCCAGCATTGCTGCAAAGGGTTGAAGGGTTGGGGGTCAGCCTGTTAGTGCTCAGAGCATACACCGCACACTGCATCAAAGATACTAAAGATGATGCACAAGAAAGCCCACAAACAGTTTGCCAAAGGCAAGCAGACTAAGGACATGGATTAGTGGAACCATGTCTTGGTATTGGTTGAGGAACAAGCAGCCATTTTACCTATAAGTTTCAGGGAAACTTTGCCACTGATGCTCAAGAGGGAGAAAGGGCTCTAGTGAAGTGCTAACAGACCTTCAGGTACTGTAACCCCTAGGGCTTAGTAGCCTGAAAATAGCCAAGGCTATCCATCTGCTGATGGCTTATAGAGAGGCTTGAAGACTGAGTCCACTGAGAAATGTAAACAGAATATCAGAAGAAAGCCAGCTAGCAGATCTATAGAAATGAATCCTAAGGCATCTATCTAGTACAAGAGGATAACGTTTCATTACTGAGTCTTCATTCTAATCAATAGGCTTTTAGAGCTGGAAGAATGATTTCTTCCTTAAGATGGAAAGAAGAAGTCACTTTATGACTAAATTCAAGAACAGATTGAGGATTATTCTATCTTGCAAAAGACAGTATTATTTATTTATTTATTTATAAAATATTTTACCAGGAAGGATACATTGAGATTTCTCTCGTTTTCAAGTATGTCCTGGGTCCACAAATCATTGCATTGTTACATTAGGGTACAATAAAATACAAAAACAATATTAATACACAATAAATACAAAATTTAACATAGAACAGGTAGGAAATATATAATCAACCATGACAGGTGCATTCTGTTTTGAGGCATGTAGAGAGGGATCTCTTAAAGGACTTTAGGCTTAGGGAAGATTTTAAATTGTGCGGGAGGTCATTCCACAATTGCGGTGCTCTGTAGGAGAAGGAGGATCGGGCTGCTTTCTTTTTGTATTTAGCTAGACTAAGTAAAGTGTTGGAACTAGACCGGAGGTTATAGGAAGTGGGAACAGCTGGGGAAAGCATTTTGTTCAGGTAGGGTGGGAGTTTCCCAGAAAAGCTCTTAAACACAAGGCTGGAAAGATGAAGGGTGCGTCTGGATTCCAGCGACAGCCAGTTTAGTTCTTTTAGCATGTCACAATGGTGAGTCCTGTAATTACATGATAGCACAAATCGGCAGAACGAGTTATACAATGTGTTGAGTTTATTAATGTGGGATTGCGATGCAGATGCATATACTACATCCCCATAATCAATGATTGGCATCAGCATTTTCTGTACAATCTTTTCCTTTACTGTAGGGCTTAGGTTTGATTTGTTTCTGTACAGGGCACCTAGTTTTGGATAAAGTTTAGATGCAAGCTTTTATATGTGCAGGCCAAAAGATAGATTGGTGTCTAACATCATACCCAAGTATTTGAAAGAGTGGACTGCGGTCAGTGTGCCATTTGAATTTGTTTTGATGGATAGGTGGGAATTATGTAATTTGTGAAATTTAGGTACTGTTCCAAAGATCATTGTGACAGTTTTGTCAGCGTTTAGGAAGAGTTTGTTTTCTGCAATCCACTTTTCTACCTCTGTAAACTGGTCTTGGAGCACAGCCTCAAGCTGCGGTAGATTGGATTTGCTCACATAGATTACTATGTTATCTGCGTACATGTGTACATTTGAGGATTTGCAGACATTAGGCAGATCATTTATAAATAATGTAAATAGTAGGGGGCCTAGAATGGAACCTTGGGGAACACTACACGTGACTGGGCGAGGGAGGGAGTCGCTGTCAGAAATGGACACATATTGTGAGCGATCCGATACATACGATCGAAACCAGGTTAGCGAATGATCACCAATACCTGAATTTTTGAGTTTGTGCAGGAGAATGTCATGGTCTACTGTGTCAAAGACCTTAGCAAAATCAAGGAAAATAGCTCCAGTTAGGTCTCCTTGCTCCATGCCAGTTTGGATGTCATTGCAAAATTTTAAGAGGGCAGTTGTAGAGGAGTGATTCTAGCAAAAGCCCGATTGATCAGGGTTCAGATAGTTTGATTGTTGGTAGTACTCACACAGTTGTGTATGGACACATTTTTTCTAAGATTTTTAACAATACCGGGAGCAATGATATTGGGCGATAGTTAGAAACCAAAGTAGTGCCACCACTTTTATGGATAGACACTACTCTCGCAGTCTTCCAAAGTTTGGGTATGTATCCAGACACCAAGGATTCGTTAATTAGAGTTGCGACGGGTTTAGCAATTGCTGGCGCACTGAGCTTCAACAGCATTGCTGGGATTTGATCAGGTCCGGACTGGTTTTTCATTTTTAGATTATTAAGATGTGTTTTAATCTTAAAGGATTCTAGGCAAAATAGGGCTTGAAGATTTGATATCCTTCTGCCTGATGCTAATGTCACCGATAGAGCTAGCTTAATATTAAGCAATTGTGGAGACATAGAGTCTCATGGTTAAAAGGGGTGAAGATTTCAGAGCCCTTAAAAAAAACAGGGAGGAATTCCACTGGACGCAATGGTTAACTGAGGGATCATATAAATACAGCCGACAGATATTTAGATACGTCCATATCAAAGTGCCTTTACTAAAATAGAGATCAGAGAGTTCTGAGACATGCACCTCTGAGGTGATGTGACTAAATCCTAGATGAGTCCTGGATTGAAGAACTTAGAACCTACTTGGTAGAAGGAATTGAATAAGCACCTAATTAGAAACAGACCAGGAAAAAAGGCATCCCAACTCTATAGAGGTAGCCGAGGATATACATTTTCCTTGGCCTTCAGAAGGGTATGAATAACTGCTTCTTAAAAACATTAAATTTAAGCCCTTCTTTTCAATACCAAAACTTTCAAAATGAGGAAAGTAGCGCTGGACCTGATGGAAGAGGGAAAAACCCTTTTGGGAGATCCCATAGAGGTACTTAAGAAGATAAGCAGATGTAGAAACCATGGACTGGGTACCAATATAGAATTGTCAGGATGATTGATATTGGCTCTTGCAAACTATGCAGAAGAGAGGTGTTGGATGTTAAGGCTGTCCCTTTCATGAACGTATTCGATTTTGGAGAAAAGTTTCTCAACCTCAGTGGATAGTATTCATAGTTATCACTGTCCAAGGGATTTCTATAAGAAAGTTAACCTCATGGCCGCAAAAGTAAGTATACAAAATTCAAGAACCTATAATAAAATGGAAAATTTCTGCTAAAGAGACACTAGAGGCACAGAAGCCCCAAAAGACAAAAAAACTAAGCATTGGAGAGCCGCGAATGCACTGAAAGAGGTCAAAAGGCTGAAATAGAGGAACTGAGCGGCAAATATGCGTAAATGCCTAAAACTAAATATAAAGGCATAGACCAATGTAATAAAAGTGCTGGATAGCCACGAATGCATAAGAGAAAAGAAATCACAAGGTTTAAAAATCAGTGAGTAAAGTTGAGAATAGCTGCAAATGTATTTTACAAATCACAGAGGCCTAGTAAAAGTGAATAAAAGGGCAAATGGCCACGAAGGCATATTAAAATGCACAGAGAATAAGTGCATTCAGCAGCTGTATTAAAAGGAGTAATAACCACAAAGAGTTTAACCAGGAAAGGTGCATTCAGATATTCTCTGGTCTCAATACTTTACTCATGTTATCTACCTTAGAACAATAAAGGGCTGATTAACCCTACTGGGAATTGAACCTGTGTCTACCAAGGGTGGAACAGATTCTTCTAATGATGCATTAGCCCACAAAGCTATTTCAGCCTTAAGATAATCAGAATATTTTAAATGTCATATAGGCCTAGGAACAAATGAATCCAGTAGCTATATTAAAATATATGCCTAGGAATAGGTTCACTGCAAGAAATAGGGTAATGGCATAATCCTGCTACTCTTAGGGTCACAGCAAGTAAATCCATGTGAATGTACAAGATAGCAGAGTTGTACGTTAACCCTTTCAGTGATGGAATGTTGGTCTGTCTCACATTAACCTTTTCAGAGATGGAATGTTAGTCAATGTCATATTAATCCTTGCAATCCATATATGCTCTGTATGTGCATGTTCGGGTTACTACCCCTTGGTCACTGCAGGAAATATGGTGATGGCATGATCCTGCCACCCCTAGGGTCACAGCAAGTAAACCCCCGGTCACAAAAGGCAGAGCCGGCACGTCCATAAGGCGGCGCAGGCGGCTGGGGTGCAAGCTTCCAGTTGCCGACAGGAGGGAAGCACTCCCTCTCTACCAGGCCACCTTCTGGACCCCCAGCGCAACGTGCAGCTGTATTGGCATCTAAGGTGGCAAGGGAGCTCGGATTTCCCTGCTCTCTCATGGGTCGTTTTCTGATGCCTGGAGCCAGAATATGGCGTTATTTCAGGTTCTGGCATCAGTAGACAGCCCACAGGGTGTAATGAAGCAGAGCAGGGAGGTCAGAGCTCCCTCGCTGCCTCGGATGCAAATACAGCCGCATGCCTCACAGCAGCTCTACTGGACCTCCAATGAGAGAACCATGCCAGGTCTCCAGGTAGGGAGGCTGGGTAAATTCTATTTAATTATAATCATATTAATAATTAGTGAGTGTATGTGTGTGTGTATGTGTGTCTGAGTGTGTGTGTATGTGCATGCGTGTGTCTGTCAGTGTGTGCTTGTGAGTGTCTGTCAAATCAGTGAGAGTCTATTTGTCATTGAGTCTGTGTGTGACTATCAATGTGTCTGTCAGTGTGTATGTCTGTCAGTATGTGTGTGTGTGTCAGATCAGTGATTCTGTGTGTTTGTCATTGGGTGTGTGTGTGACTGTCAGTGCGTGTCTGCCAGTGTGTGTCTGTTGGGGAATGTGTGTATGTTAAATAAGTGAGTCTGTGTCGGTCAATGACAAATGTGTGTTTGTCATTGATTGTGTGACTGTCATTGTGTATGCACCACTGAGTGTAGCGTGGCTGAGCCGACCGGACAGCGGTACAGGAGCTTCTATTTCCTGTACCCAGCCGGACTGATAGGAAGTGCTCACTGAGAGAGAACTTCTTGTCAGTCCGGCCAGGTACAGGAAACTGAAGCTCCTGTACTGGAATCAGCTCCGCTCTGCCACACTATAAGAGAGGTAGGAGGCACACCAGGAAGGGGAGGGGACCACTAAGGTGGTGGGGGTGCACCAAGAACAGGGAGGGTAGGGAAGAGAAACACTAAGGGACAGGGAAAAAAGGGGGGAGGGGAGAGGAACACTAAGGGACAGGGAAGGGATGGGACCACTAAGAGACAGGGAGGAGGAGGGGCTGGATGTGAAAGAATCACACAGCGGGGCTTGAGAAGGGGAAAAAGAGACACACACAGGGGCTGGGGGGAGACAGGTGGGATAGGGGTGAAAGAGACACACACAAAGGAGCTGGGAAGAGTAAAAGACACAAAGGGGCTGGGAGAGAAGGAGTCACACAAAGGGGCTGGGAGGAGTAAGACTCACAAACTGTGCGACGATGTAAGAGTAATGAAAAGAGGGGGATAAGAGACACACAAGGGGGTGTTGTAAGAGACACTAAATGGAGGTGTAAGAAACACAATGGGGGGAAATTAGGAGATAAGATACACAAAAGGGAGTAAGACATTTAAAAGAGGGGATAAGAAACACAAAAGGGAGGCTAAGAGGCACACAGGTGAATATGTTATTTTTTTGGGGGTGGGTGGGACAGAAAAATGCATCTTCACCTATGTATCCAAATATCTTTGCAACCTCCTAATCAAGAGAGCCTGAACTCCCTTGAGGCAGAAGGTAACAACCTTCAGGTGTTGTGGATCAGAATGTTGATCTTTGTTATATTCAGAGGAAATCCAAATTGTTGTTACAAGTGCACTTGGAGAAGCGAGAATTAGACACCAGACACGTGTTGGTATTCAAAATAAGCCTCTGACGTTTTATTCATCAGCTGGGTTTTATACATTAAAAAGTAAGTGCAAACGTGCAAATACTCTTAGAACAGTAACAGTAAGGGAGTACAGATAAGACATAGGGATGAATGTCATGTGCACATAACAAATAAGTTTCAAGGTAAGAGAGAACAAAAAGATTAGAGTAGAGACATCTTAGGTGGGGGCTCTCTGCTCCCGGAACTTAGACATATATGGTCTTAAGTGTTGTTTAAGCATCAAGCATTTCCTGAGTCCAAGTTAGCCAATTTTAATATAGGATATCATTATAAGACACCTATGAGCTTGAGCCTTGGAATCAAGATAAATTCTATCACACAGGTAAGCCAAAAAGAAAAATTATCTAGTCTTAGAATGACTCAGTCTGTCATAGGGATAGGACAAGAACAATATGTTTATATGTGTATGTATGTACATGTATGCGTATGTTGTACATAGGCCTTCATGCATATGTATTCTTGTGAATTAATTTATTCTTAATCTGTGTAATCAATTTGTTAATGCTTTCCTTCTAGTACTGTCCTGTATTGTTTGCTTGTTTGTTTTTTCTCTCTCTCTCTGGATTTTTTTTGTTGGCCGAAATAGTCAAACTTAAAAAATTACCACCATTTACCAGCTGGAATATCTTGCCATCCCCCCCAATTCATACTTCCTTTGTCAATTGTCTGCAATCCTAGCTTAGTGAATAAATCCTGCAGTACTAAAACTGTATAATTTCAGCATTTTATAATAGTGGAATACAAAAATCTTTGGATATTAAAATGCCACCTGCACCAAAACACAAGAGGTTTGCTTGTTGCTATACCTTATTACATTCTCCTAATATTTAATTTCCATCAAGCTAATATCTACAATTTCACTATCACTACATCCACCAGCGAATTGTTATCAGGCATATAATACTCCTGGTATTAATTCTAAATATTATAATACTGTACAATTTTCCAAGATAGAAACAGAAGATTCTATTTTGTCAGTTTTCTCACTGCACCAATTACAAATCTATAACGCAGATATCCTCATTGAATTGTCTACATTATTCCTGCAGGGGAAAAAAAGGTACAAGGATTATACTTATCGACGAAAAGCATTTTGGTTTACAGAGATAAAAATGAAAAGCAAATAAATCATTGAAATAAGTGGTCCATTCCTCAAGATGCAGCATAGAAAACGCATTAAAACACATTGGATCACAATAAGCAGACAATAAACAATGCCCTGGGGTAACTCAAGGATTGTGTGATGATTGTCAACCTGGTGAGAAGAAAGAGCAATCGATTTTCATTTTTTTTTTATACATTTTTGCCTTATTTTTATTCAATTTGATTTGCAAAAAGAACATGAAAAGATTAATCATTAGGAAACACAGGAAGGGGGATGTCAAGGTATTTTAGTAACAAATGTTGAGTCGGACTGAAAACGAAGTCACCTTGAGCTCTGTTTAACAATGCGTATTGTACAAGTGTAAAAACATACATGTACATTTTAGTTACCTGAAATGGTTGTAAAATTAGAAATGTATTCTGAAAAGGGTGTATATATATATATGTGTGTGTGTGTGTGTGTGTGTGTGTGTGCGCGCGCACACACAATTACAGAAAACAATATCGTAAAACATTTAAATATACCGTATTTATCGGCGTATAACACGCCCCGGCGTATAACACGCACCTCATTTCCAGAAGGAAATTCCAGGAAATTTCCACCTCTCCCATAGTATTCCCCCCCCTCATCCCATAGTGTTCCCCCCCTTTCCATAGTAATCTCCCCCCCTCCCATAGTGTTACAAATCGCTATTTGTAACTGGCCCTTTAAATGAGAAATTGCCCTGCTTCCCTGGATTGTGGAGAAGCATGTTTGCCAGCCTCCTGCCTCATGACTATGGCCCCTGGAAGATTGTGCCCCTGAAAACTTATTAACATTTATTGGGTGTGTATGGCCCTTTAAGAACCGTCTGGGGACATATTGTGACTTTGCTGAACAATGCCCCTTTAAGACTATGTCCCCAGACCGGTAAAATAACTTGTTCCTGGCTTTCCCCCACTTGGTTCAGTAAATAGGGCTTACTGAACCAAGTACCACACAGGCGGACCACCCAGAAGCTAAAGTGTGCAGGCAATTTACCTCCCAGGCTGTGAGGTTACTGCCGGTCAATTGCACGTGGCGGCGGCCATCTTGGTTTCCTCGAATGCGGTCAGCGGTGTATGCTAAAGATTCTGTGGAACCAAAATCGGCTACACATTCTGCCGAACACCGCTGACCCTTACCTTCTCCCATACTGAACTTGCAGCTCCAGAGACTAAGTCCCGTTCGAAATGGGACTTAGTCGTTTTTCCGCATGAAATTGACCGGCCGCACAGCCCAAATCTATGGAACTGTTTTGGGAAGGAAATTGTGCTTGCGGTCGGTCATAAAGGACTTCCAGCTAACTTTTGATCCACTGGAGGGATTTGGCTGATTTTTGGAAGTGTTTATGTTTGATGTATGCTGAGTCTGAATATGCAACTTTTATTGAAATTGGATGTATGGTTTTAAAGTTACAGTGTGTGTGTAAAAACTGTATTTTTTTATTGTATGTAATAATTGGTTTAACTGTTTATCTGAGGGGAGGGAACCTGTGGGCTGTACTATGCTGTTATTGGTTAATTTCATCCTCCCCCTGGGAGTGTCCTGTGTGTACCTTATCCTAATAAAAAGCAGGCTGGGTGTTCCAGTCCTCAGACCTCTTCTGACCCTCAATACGTAGCCGTGTCTCGTTATTGGAGGGAACTGCTATATCACACTGGGGATTGCTATGCGCTGCATATTCCCCTGAGCTCTTAATCACTTAGCTCTTTTAAGAGCTTGTTCCGGATACGCTCTCCAGGAGGAGAGATCTTCCCCACACGTTCCTGAATGCTGAAGGTTCATTCCAGGGTGGACGGAAGACGGCGCGGCTCCAGTTAAGCTACGGCGGTTGTGGAGCCTGCGGTGGTTGTGGTGTCGTCTGCAGTGCTTGGAGTCCTCTGAGAGCGCTAGGAGCATCCATCAACGGAGGGTACTCGGTCGGAGTACACGGAGCTCCGTTGCATTGGTGGCAGCGGTGGGATGGCGTCCTAGTGCGAGGAGAAGCAGCTCAGAGACACTGGTAACGTTGGAGTTACAATTGAGGGCAACGCTAGCCATCGGGCAGCGCCCCTGGCTACAGCAGGATGGAATCAGCTGGTTTGCGGACAGCGTTCCATGATAAGGAGGAGGAGGAGGCCGCAGATTACAGGGATGCAGCCAGAAGGGAACTCTGGTATGATGCCCTGGAAGACGCCCAGTGGCGGCGAGGTGAGAGTCTCCCCAGTGATGAGCAGCGGCTACAGAAGCGTGTGGCAATGCGAATGTGTCTATTGGGAGAGCAGCCCCTGGATGAATGGGTGGCAAGACTAGAGACCCTGGTATGGCGAGAGATCGGGCTAGACAACGCATACCAGGCCCTCTGGTGGCATACCATTCGACTTACTTCCTGGACAGCCGAGCACGACTTACCGGAGGGGGATGATTATGATGGTCCTGGTCTACTTCTGGACGCCATGGAGGAGGAGCCTGATTTCGGCAGCACGGAGGAGTCTAGGTTCTGGGACATCTACGACTACCGGATGGGCATGTATGTCTGGGCTGACGAACGAGAGGTGAGAAAAGACATGACCCACCTGGCAACAAGGGAGTGGGAGCTGGAGCAGGACTACCTACACCTGCTCAGCTTCGTGCAGCCCCAACCTACCCGACAAGCAGAACCAGACCTCCTTGACTGGTCCGGCGATGCCCTCCAGATGGCAGGTAGAGATGGGACCGAGGTCTCTCTACCGGCCCTACAGGGATGCTGGGCAACCAACCCAGATCTCCAGCGGCAGTGGGAGTTACAGGGGGACGAAGGTGTCGACCTTCCCCCCCAGCAGCAGTGTGTCCTACAGAGAGCAGAGACAGTTGGTCCCTCTCTACAGCAACAGGACAATGGTAAGGGAGTGGAGACAGGCGGTCTCCCTCTCCAGCGGCAGTGTGTACCCCAGGGGGCCGAAGGTGCCGTCCTTCCCCCCCAGCAGCAGTGTGTCCTACAGAGAGCAGAGACAGTTGGTCCCTCTCTACAGCAACAGGACAATGGTAAGGGAGTGGAGACAGGCGGTCTCCCTCTCCAGCGGCAGTGTGTACCCCAGGGGGCCGAAGGTGCCGACCTTCCCCCCCAGCAGCAGTGTGTCCTACAGAGAGCAGAGACAGTTGGTCCCTCTCTACAGCAACAGGACAATGTTACAGGAGTGGAGACAGGCGGTCTCCCTCCCCAGCGGCAGCCTGTGTTTCCGGGAAAGGAGCACAGCACCCCTTCTCCCCAGCGGCAGCTTACCCTAACAAGGGGAGACACCAATCCCCCAGACGGCGCAGATGGGACCGTGGTCTCTGTGCCTGACCTCCAGGGATGCTGGACAGCCTGTCCAGATCCCCAACTACCCTCACCGGGACACCCAGAGGAGGGGGTAAGTACAAATTCCCCTCCCCAAGTAACTCCTAGCGTGGCACCAGAGTTCACAGAGGCAATGTTAACCACTACTGACGTCCATGTTCCCTTGGCTACTGAGCCGGACTATGTCCCAAGCATCCCAGCAGCAGAGCTGGCAGCTGGGCAGAGTGCAGTCGGCCTCTGCCCTACCTTTTTCCCTGGTCCAGAGCCTGATGTCCTGCAGGCTACCCCAGCAGAAGAGCTGGCAGCTGGGCAGAGTGCAGTCGGCCTCTGCCCTACCTTTGTCCCTGGTCCAGAGCCTGATGTCCTGCAGGCTACCCCAGCAGAAGAGCTGGCATCTGGGCAGAGTGCAGTTGGCCTCTGCCCTTCAAGTACCCTCGGCATGTGGCCTCATTACCACAGCCAAATACCCAGGTGCAGTGACTGTGTGTTGTGGGTGGGCTGTTCCTGTACTTTGATGTTGTGGGGGGGCTACTCGGACATCTGTTTATTGTGGGTTGGTGGATCGACTAACGGAGGCACTGACCGACAGAAGGTCAGGTGCCTGGTTAGTCTTCCCCCCAAAGGGGAGATGTGTTACAAATCGCTATTTGTAACTGGCCCTTTAAATGAGAAATTGCCCTGCTTCCCTGGATTGTGGAGAAGCATGTTTGCCAGCCTCCTGCCTCATGACTATGGCCCCTGGAAGATTGTGCCCCTGAAAACTTATTAACATTTATTGGGTGTGTATGGCCCTTTAAGAACCGTCTGGGGACATATTGTGACTTTGCTGAACAATGCCCCTTTAAGACTATGTCCCCAGACCGGTAAAATAACTTGTTCCTGGCTTTCCCCCACTTGGTTCAGTAAATAGGGCTTACTGAACCAAGTACCACACAGGCGGACCACCCAGAAGCTAAAGTGTGCAGGCAATTTACCTCCCAGGCTGTGAGGTTACTGCCGGTCAATTGCACGTGGCGGCGGCCATCTTGGTTTCCTCGAATGCGGTCAGCGGTGTATGCTAAAGATTCTGTGGAACCAAAATCGGCTACACATTCTGCCGAACACCGCTGACCCTTACCTTCTCCCATACTGAACTTGCAGCTCCAGAGACTAAGTCCCGTTCGAAATGGGACTTAGTCGTTTTTCCGCATGAAATTGACCGGCCGCACAGCCCAAATCTATGGAACTGTTTTGGGCAGGAAATTGTGCTTGCGGTCGGTCATAAAGGACTTCCAGCTAACTTTTGATCCACTGGAGGGATTTGGCTGATTTTTGGAAGTGTTTATGTTTGATGTATGCTGAGTCTGAATATGCAACTTTTATTGAAATTGGATGTATGGTTTTAAAGTTACAGTGTGTGTGTAAAAACTGTATTTTTTTATTGTATGTAATAATTGGTTTAACTGTTTATCTGAGGGGAGGGAACCTGTGGGCTGTACTATGCTGTTATTGGTTAATTTCATCCTCCCCCTGGGAGTGTCCTGTGTGTACCTTATCCTAATAAAAAGCAGGCTGGGTGTTCCAGTCCTCAGACCTCTTCTGACCCTCAATACGTAGCCGTGTCTCGTTATTGGAGGGAACTGCTATATCACACTGGGGATTGCTATGCGCTGCATATTCCCCTGAGCTCTTAATCACTTAGCTCTTTTAAGAGCTTGTTCCGGATACGCTCTCCAGGAGGAGAGATCTTCCCCACACGTTCCTGAATGCTGAAGGTTCATTCCAGGGTGGACGGAAGACGGCGCGGCTCCAGTTAAGCTACGGCGGTTGTGGAGCCTGCGGTGGTTGTGGTGTCGTCTGCAGTGCTTGGAGTCCTCTGAGAGCGCTAGGAGCATCCATCAACGGAGGGTACTCGGTCGGAGTACACGGAGCTCCGTTACACATAGTATTCTCTCCCCCCTCCCATAGTATTCTCTCCCCCCTCCCATAGTATTCCCCCCCATAATATTCTCTCCCCCCTCCCATAGTATTCTCCCCCCCCATAGTATTCTCCAACCCCATAGTGTGTCCCCCCTCCCATAGTGTCCCCTAGTGCACTTTCCCTCTGTCCCATATTTACTTACCTGTCTTGAAGCGTGGGCCGGCTTCACAGCGCGCACCGCGGAACTGGAACTTAAATTTCAGGTTCCGGTTTCCGGCGGGACTGAAAGGAAGTGTGCACACAATAGTGTGCACACTTCCTTTCAGTCCCGCCGGAAACCGGAACCTGAAATTTAAGTTCCAGTACCGGCGGGACTGAAAGGAAGTGTGCACACAATAGTGTGCACACTTCCTTTCAGTCCCCCTGGAAACCGGAACCTGAAATTTAAGTTCCAGTTCCGCGGTGCGCGCTGTGAAGCCGGCCCACGCTTCAAGACAGGTAAGTAAATGTAGGATATCGGCGTATAACACGCACCCATGATTTTCTCCCTATTTTCAGGGAGAAAAAGTGCGTGTTATACGCCGATAAATACGGTAATTTTTTTTAACTCATAAAATGTCAAGTAGTTATTATTTGAAAAATAGGTCAACAGTTAGTGCTCCACCTGTTTACCAGAATTACAAATTTGAAGCCCAACAACATTCAACTTAAGTTTTCAGCTTTCCAAGGTCAATATTATATGGATTACAAAGTTGGGTAAACATACAACTAAAACCAAAGCATCTGCTTGAAAAGTAGCCAATGGTAAAAAGACCCTTTCTAAATGATTAATTTGGTGATGATGACTTTATTATTGTCATGATGATGATTACTGTAATGAAGATAAATATTGTTCTATTCAGTACGAAGGTTTTGAAAGCACTAGTTAGAGCAAGTATTCACGAGATCGTAATACACTTTTATCCCTTAGTAAATGTGTGGCAGCTGTGGACATGCACAGATTATTAATTAAGGAATGACAGGGTCATATTTTACATATACAATCCGAATTAAAAAGGTTTTATTGAATTTGTATTTCTGTTCTTCATTATAGGCGCTGGGCTACGACCAGCTACCTTTATAGTAGATAATTTCACCTTGGTCATTATGAAGCTTATCTCACAAACTGATATATTAATTGCTTTGTAGACATACAGGCATATGGTACCCATAGGTAATGTTTGTTCCAAACCACCCTCAATAAGAAACCATAAACTGATACTATATCCCTTTCCTGGCAAGAACATGACCAAGAACATCGTCAGAATGGCCTTTATCAAGGCCAAACAGATGCTTTACTGTGGCAAAATGCTAAATATTAAGAGCTATTTTATTGATTGCCATGGTCATTTCCGTATTGTGTGATGTAGAAAATGACCTGTTCTTCCAACTTAATACATATCCTCAATATGTGAAATCTAAGTTAAAGGATTTTGGTAAATATGGACATTGATATCACCAAAGAAAGTCACGTCTTTAAAAGTGATCCAACAGCTTGTGAAATATTGCAAACTAAGTGCAAATTATATTTTTAAACCTACATTATCAATAATTACATATTATATAGATTCCCTGTAGGGATGTCTGATATATAAATATGTTCTTAAAGTAATAAAATAATAAATCCTTTGGTACTCCAGCTGTTGTGGACTACAACTCTCATAAAGCTTTAAAATAATGCTGACAAAGCATCAGGGGAGATGTAGTCACATAGTTACATAGTTACATAGCTGAAAAGAAACTTGTGTCCATCAAGTTCAGCCTTTCTCACATATGTTTTTGCTGTTGATCCAAAAGAAGGCAAAAAACCCAGTCTGAAGCGCTTCCAATTTTGCAACAAACTAGGAAAAAATTCCTTCTTGACCCCAAAAGGGCAGTCCGATATCTCCTTGAATCAAGCAGCTATTACCCCACTAATTAGAAATTATAACCCTGTATATTATGTTTTTGCAAGTATTTATCCAGTTGCAGTTTAAACATCTGTATGAACTCTGATAAAACAACCTCTTCAGTCAGGGAATTTCATATCCTTTTTGCTCTTACTGTAAAAAATAACAACTTGTCTTTGCTTTAGATGAAATCTCCTTTTTTCCAGCCTAAATGCGTGACCTTGTGTCCTATGTATAGCCCTGTTTATGAATAGATTTCCAGATAATGGTTTGTACTGGCCTCAAATATATTTGTATAATGTTATCATATCCCCTCTGAGGTGCCTTTTTTCCAAACTAAAGAGAATTAACATTTTTAACCTTTCTTTTTTTTTTTTGTCAATCTTTCTTTTATTAAGGCACGGATGAAGGGTACAGAATAAAGAAAGGGAAATGCAAGGATTTTCACAGATTAGGGTTAATATAACGATAGCATACATTTCCACATTATTTTCAATGCCTCATTTTTATATTATTTTGAGAGTCGCTTAACGTACATTTATCTTAACTAAACATAAAACATGAATAAGTATGTGCATTTATGTAACAAGAGGAGAGCAGGCTATTAAACATTATTGATTGATCCATAGCGGAGTTCAGCTAAACTTGTGACGCTCAAGTAACCATAGCTTAGATTCATCAAAGTGTGATATTGGCAAGATATCTCAATGTATGGCTATTGCCGTCTGAAGCATTACAGCACGTAGGAAGGCTGAAATTAATGGTAAGGCTGAGATTAGTGGTAATACTGGCGCGTTCGTTACGAAGTGAGCCCGCTTTAAGGATAGTCACAAATTAGCTGTAGGCTCATCACCTAACTGTATTCAATTTACTAGCTAGAGTGAGTTAGTAAGACATAGCTAGGTTAACTTGTATCATACATTTCAATCTGAGTAGCAATACATAGCTATTCACTTGCACTTGCAGTGCCTGCCAGATAGTGCGGATAGACAGAGCTTCGTTTTATGCATGAATAGGCTTAACAACGTTTTTAGAGCAGGCAGGGTGATTACTGACGGCGTCATTGCACCCATATTAGTAATATCGTAATGACATAAGCTTACCAAGTACGGCTGCGTGTATGAAGGATACAGCCTGATTATACTAGTGCAGGCATAGGAGACTCAATGCCGGCTTAAATTATGTAAAATTAAATTCTGTAGAAGGACAGAGAAAATTTAGCTAGCAAGATTATGTGAATTTCAGCTGGTGTCAGGAAGGAATAAACAGTATAAACAAAATAAACAGTATAGCCTTGCAGCACTAGCTGTGCAGGTTTAAGTCCAATAAGACTGGTTGCCGTCGTCTGGAAAGCAATGTCCCGGTGTGGGTAGCCATTAGAGGTTGCTAAATGGTATCTGCACGGACAGTACATGCTGTGCCCCAAGGTGTTTTCGGTTGTGGGCGGCGTGAAGTGGGGCTGCGGGCCGGCGGGCCATCTGTCAGCCGATGCCCCTGCTGGGGAGGCTGGCATCTCGTGCTGATCGAGTCGGCAGGGGTTTGGCAGGTTGTAGAGATGAGGAGTGAGCACCCCAGCCCCAGGCCGGTATGAAGGCTGGCACCTGCGGGCCACAGACACGGGATCTCGTAGTGGAGGCCGGGTCTTCCCTTTGTTGGGCGCCTTGGAGAGCTCGGATGTTTCGCCATCGCCTGCGACGGTCGGGCTTCCGGCGGTGTGGCTGGTGCCGTGGAGGTGTTCTCCGGGGGGCCTTCGGCCCAGGAAGGAGTGCGGTGTGGTCAGACTTTCCCTGCCCCTGCGACTTCAACGTGGTTGCTGGGTAAGTAGTTGTTGATGGTTGCAGCGTTTTCGGGTGGCCCCTAGCTTGAGAGTGGTTAGGTATCACCTTCTTCCCATATGCTGAGGCCCCTTGCTGGTCGGCAGTGGGTCGAGCTTCTGGCCTGTCTCCTCTTCTCCCACTCAGGTGTGCAGGTAAGTGGGGCGTTGTGAGTTCCTTGCCGTGTAGGCGCTTTTTCTTGGTCACTGTGGGACTCTGACTTGTCCGGTCAGGGGCGCGAGTCTTGGTGGGTTGCGGAGCTGAGTTGCTCCGAGGAGGCTCAGGGCCCTTGCGGGTCGCGGCCTTGCGTATACTCCCTTGAGGACGGGCCTGTGGCACCGTTAACAACTCCTCCAGCCGTCGCCAGAATCGTTGAAACGCTGTTTCTATGCGTTGTTGCGTGTGGCTCGGTGGGTCCGGGTGGTCCGACTTCGGCCCATGCAGGTCCAGCCTCCACGAGGAGAGCTCTTCTGCCATCTTGGGCCTCACTGTCTGGGGTGTCGTGCGGATTGCCAGCTTGCCAGGTGAGTCTCTGGGGTGAGTATGGGGGGACCGGGATAACCCCCACCGGTCCAGTGTGGGGGGTTGCAGGGCATCAGACTTGCCATCGGTCACAGCCGGTGCAGCACCAGGGGATCGGCCGACTCCCCCAGGTACCTGGCCGCCGTTCCCGCTAGGCCGCATGTTCGGACGGTGGAGTTCCATATTGTTGGGGCTTAAATAAGGGCACCCACGGATGCCCACTCGCTGTGTCATCAGTCCACTATCTGCTCCTCTCTGAGTTTTGGTCGTTTCGAGCTGGATGCTTTCGGATTAAGTTTAGATGAGCAGGAGCTATTAACAAACACGTCCAGCCATCTTGGCTGTCAGGCCCCGCCCCCCTTTTTAACCTTTCTTTGTAATTAAAATGCTCCATTCCTTTGATCAATTTTGTAGCTCGTCTCTGCACTTTTTCTAGTGCCATGATATCCATCTTTAGAACATGTACCAAAAATTGCACAGCATACTCAAGGTGTGGTCTTACCACCTATAAAGAGGCAAAATTATATTTTTATCCTGAGAATTTATGCCCCTATTTATACATGACAAAACCTTGCTGGCCTTAGCAACTGCAGATTGACATTGCATATTGCTGCCTAATTTGTTGTCTATAACCACGACATCTGGAGTGCTGAGAGTTACCTACGCCTGCTATAAGTGATATGAAAGTCCAACAAATACTGTATATAGCAGGGGAGGCCAAACTTTTTGTCTGTAAGAGCCTCACGTTAAAATATTTAAATATTACTTTTATTAGAGTATTTAACAGCACCAAATATTGTCCTGTTCCAAATATTGTCCCACATGTCTTATACCCCTAGCTCTCCCCATGTGTCACATTCCCCCAGCCCTTTCATTCATGTTTAATTTCCTTCCCCATGTTTCTTATTCCCCCAGCTTCCCCACGTATCTCATTTCCCAGGTACCCCATGTGTCTCATTCCCCCAGCCCCTTCATATTTCTCATTATCTCCAGCACCCCCATTCATGTGTTTCATTCTCTTCCCACCATGTATCTCATTCCTCCAGCCCCACCATGTATCTCATTCCCCAGGCACCCCATATGTCTTATTACCCATCAGCACCTCCATTCATATGTTTCATTCTCCTCCACGATATCGCTCATTGCCCCAGCCCCTCATATGTCTCATTCTCCCAGTCCCTCCATTCATGTTTCATACCCTCCCCATGTGTCTAATTCCCCTAGCCCCTCCATATGTCTCATTACCTCCTGCACCACCATTCATGTGTTTCATTCTCTTCCCACCACATACTGCATTCCACCAGCCTCCCATGTATCTCATTCCCCAGGCACCCCATGTGTCTCATACTCCCAGCCCCCCTGTGTCTCATTCCCCCAGTCACCCATGTGTCACATTCCTCTCATTCCCCCAGCCCCCTATATATCGTGGTGCAGTTCTCTTCCCTGCTGCCGGTCAGCCAGAATCTGAGCCCCCCCAGGCCAGTGCACCCTAAGGTGGCCGCATGTCCCATTTTATGGCAGCGCTGGCCCTGAAAAGTTTTGTGAGTCTTATTGGACCATCTAAAGAGCCACATGCGGCTACAGAGCTGCTGTTTGACTATGTCTTATGTATGATATATAGTATAAAAGTCCAGCACATACTATATGTGATATAAAAGTTCAACACATATAATATGTGATATAAAATTCAAAAAAATACTATATATGATATACAATAATAGTGAAAGAATTCCTCTATCATTCTTATAGTAAATAAAGTGTAACTCTGGCCTTTTGCATGAAGAATTCTTGAAATAATATAAGAAAAAGCAAGGCATTGTATATGAGATATGCTTATAATAAGGACAAATAGTTACAGCAATCTGTAAGACATATTACAAAGGCATCTTTATAATAATGAAGTCATAGACACAGCATTGTGCAAGATCATATCTTGCAAAGATATTATCAAAAAAGCTTATGAGATGTACTAGTAACACTGGCAGTCTGGTAATGCTTAAAGCTAAGCTTTGTAGAAATATAGTTATCTAGTTCAACATTACCACTGGATCACTTAATAATATATTTTAAATTATATCATTTTAAACAACAATTGTTTTTAGGTTGAAGATGGCTATTTTAAAGTTTAAAAGCACATTTTTTTAGTATTATCACAAAAGGTTCTAATTCCTATCCAATATATATTTTCAATGCAAGCATTCCATTTCTGCATATAAAAAAACTAAGAAAAAAACCTTTAATCATTACTTATGACCTGTGTCTAACAAATATTTGGTAGTGAGTTCTGAATATTAAAAAGTGAGTTCTGAATATTAAAATAAAAATGTAGAAATCTACATTGCTGTGTTTACCCTTATCCTGTAACTAGGTGCTTCCATCCTCCGATCTTCCTTTCAATTTGTAGAAATTTATTAACATTCAGGTACAGTATTCAGAAGCAAACATCAATATTTTTTAATAACAATTCATAACCTAGCCTGAATTAAGAGATATTCTTATGTCATGAATAGAACCACAGGGTATGGTATGAATCTTCTATTTCACGAGTTACTGTGGTTATTCTGTTGTGACCTCCGTAATTTCATTTCTTGTTTTTTCCAGGAATCATCGAAAATTGAGAAGTATTCTGAAAAAAAGATGAAAACAACATACAATAAATTCAGTTTTGCCTACAGCTAAACATACTTAATGAAACCATGTAGATACATACTTTGGCTGATATGTCTTCTCTCAAAAAACATCAATACTCTAAGTAATTACTAAATAACATTCCAAAGACCCAAAGGCTGCAGTTGAAATGGTAAAATATTACCGAGTCCATTACCGATACTGGAGTACCCCTGTACCACCGCTGAATCACTCGCCTGAAACCTGTTTAATATAATGAGGAAATATTATTATAATAGATCTGGTTTTATGCTATTTTTTTTAGATTGCCTTATTTTGTTTAGAGACAAAAAATAAAAATAAAACAATGGATGATAAAAAAAATACCACTATTCCTTTGTTAACCAAAAGCATGTTTTGTAATCAGTAGCCAGTGGAATAGTTCAGTGGATAGGTTTCCAGTTGCAAAATCTCAAAGTTAATTTAAGGTCAGTGCAAAACTTTATCCTTCCCAAGTCAATTTAGCACCATTAATTTGGGAAATAATAACCTCAGGGATGTATTTTGAAACTAGCAATAAACTAGAGGTATCTTTCAGTGGTAAAGGGGACTAATTTTTTTCCATAGTAAAATTATATATTTTTTAATTATAGTATAGCTTTTTGTACTTTTCTTTTATCATTTGTGATGACTACTTAACCTTTCTAAATAAAATGTAGGTTTACTCAAGAGACTCTCCAGACCTCTTAATTTTCTGAACATCTAAGAAAATATTGTTAATGATGTAGATTTTAATGAAAGGGATTATTAAGTTTAGTCCAGAATCACAAATAAAATATAGCATGCTTGTCCACTGCACATTTTTTGGGGGTTTGTGATTCGCTACAGTTCTGAACGGAGTTCGGGAATTCAAACGATCATCCCAAATTCAGACGAATTACAGTTCATAGTGAAACAAATCTTCAAGTCTAATGAGTTAATCATTGTCATTGTAAACCTAAATTTATTTTTTACGATTAGTGAGGAAAAACTACTTAACAGCCACCCTACACAAAGCTCTTTTGGCTATAGATCTAAATTTGTTGTGTTATAAATTTTAAAGCAAACTGACAGTTCTATGTTAGTGTTTTATTAACTAAATAGTGAAGTGTGATGAAATAAAAGAGTGCATTTAAATACTGCATTAAATACTGTAATAATCTCAGTTGGGGCACACATTTCCCCAACCCTTAAGTTAGTTTTGGTTAGAGGATATTACACTTCAACGTTACAGCTGTACCTGTGCAGCAGCCGTTATTAATTCAACACATCCGATAATAATATGGACTAATGCAATTTTATCTCCTCCTCCTCCTCCTCAACACTTCACCCCTCATGTCCAATCAATCGCCAAATCCTGCTGCTGCCATCTCAAAAACATTGCACGCATCGGACCCTATTTAACACCTGATACGGCAAAGGTTGTCCATGCTGCTGTCCTCTCTCGCCTTGACTACTGTAATCCGCTTCTCAGTGGTCTCACATATTTACAACTTACCCCGTAACAGTCTATAATGAATGTGGTGGCGGATCTCATCTTCCCGTGCCTCCTCGCTTTTGACAGTCCCTCCATTGGCTTCCCGTAAGATATAGAGCTCAATTTAAGATACTGATACTTGCTTACAAATCTCTACACATTGCTGCTCCGACCTAGTTATCCTCACTAATGCTCAATATGTCCCATCTAGGCCCCTATGCTCTGCCGAAGACCTATGTCTAACCTCTGTTCATACTCCTACCTCTGAGGCTCACCTTAAAGACTTCTATAGGGCTGCACTGTTCCTATGGAATGCCCTTCCCCTTGCTGTTTGGCTCTCACCCAATCTCCACTCCTTAAAAAATCTTGGCAAACGTACTTCTTTAAGAAAGCATATCAATTAAACTGTGATCAGCTTTCCCTCACACTGATTTCGCTCCTGAAACAGTCACCAAAACAAAACACTAAGCCCTCAGTGAATACTATCCTAGCAACCTGCTTTTCTACTCTACCCTTACCTTTTGTATCACTATACCCCACTCCCTCTTTCATGTAAGCTCATTGAGCAGGGCCCTCAATCACTCTGTTCCTGTGCGTCAAATTTGTCTGTTAGTCCACCCATTGTACAGCACTACGGAACTTGTTGGCGCTTTATAAATAATAAACATTATAATAATATGTAACAATAATAATAATCACTTCAGATGACCTCACCATTATTTAACAAATATTGTGTTGAAAAAAAACCTTACCTTAGTCCTAACCCAAGCACTAACCCTATCACAGTATGTAATATACACCATAATATGTAATATAAATATAAAATATACATTAAGGTGAAGCATACATTATAACTAAGGATCTAAAGACATTTATAATCTATATAACTTTGGTCTTGTGGTTTGTAATGATGTCTCCAAACAATTGGAAGATTTATTTTCACATTGTACACCCACAGTGAGTTTCACATTTTAGTTTTATTATTTTTGTATTTGTACACCTTCTCAACAACTTTTTTGTCACTATCTGTATCCATTCCTGTTTTATTTTATTACTTAACCTCAAACAACCCAGACCCTTTTCTGGATGTTTTGGCAGGGGAGCCTTTGTTCCTGGTGACTAAATATAAGTAAACCTCCTAATGGTTGAAGGATTTTCTGTCCCTGATCGATGAAACAATCAATCAATGTAAAACCATTGAAATGCATTGTGCTGTATGCATTAAGTTGTATTGCGTGCCATGCATAGCGATGCATTGGACTTTTTTTAAAAGAGACCATGTGGAAAATTTTACATAGTGTTCTGAAACGTGTAATTTAATTTTGGGATTTAATCTTTTTTTGTTTTTAAATCTGCTTAAGTTGTTTTTTAAAAAAATTGTTTAACCCCTTAAGGACCAAACTTCTGGAAAAAAGGGAATCATGACATGTCACACATGTCATGTGTCCTTAAGGGGTTAAAAATTGTTTGCTTTTTTCTACCTAATTTCTGGGTTTTCTGGCAGAAATACCTTAATTAAGAATAGACTGCCAAATTAGAGCGATGGAAAAAGAACAAGTTAAACAGAACAATTTTCTGGTGGAAAAAAGATTGATAAACCCATTGGGCCACTGAGAAAATGGCGAGCATTCAAAAATGATTATTAGGAATCACAAAATAAAAAAATTCAAAAAATGCCAAAAAATGCCAAAGAAAGGGACAAATTTGTCTGCAACACTTTGTGAAGTCTATGTATAAAGAATAACCAACCCCCGAGACATGCATGTTATACAGTTATAAGAAATTACATAAACCACAAGTGCAAATCAGATAAGAGTGATTGCATAAGAAGAAGAGAAAAAAAACACATTATTTTTAAATGGGCAAGTATAGGGCAAGGATAGTGTTGTGTGTTCTACATGGAGACACTAAATCAGAAAATGAAAGAACACACTGCGACAAGACATAACAACGCATCAGAATCATTGAGTAAATATAACTAAGGACTTAACTGCGTGAGAGCTGATACTTGAATGTAGGAAGATGTGGATTGGGAATTCCCACAAACTCTGCATGTCAGCATTTGTTAGTCTAAGCTGAGCGCAGGAAAATCTGCTTATTAGAACTGAACTCACAAGGGGGAACATACAAAAGAAAAAGACAAAACAATGGTAAAATTCAAGTTAACGGGGCAAGAAGAAAATGGTAAAATGTGTGTAATTCATACAGATCAAATGTTTCATATGAAAATTAAATGATAGGTATGCTTTCATTAAAAGTTTAACTACAGGCAATTTATAATATTCCTAATTTTAGCTAATTATTTTATTCAACAAAAATACCAAAATACCGCACTCCACCAAGAAAAATAATAAAAAGCAGCTATGAAACAGATTTTAACTTTATTAAATATTAATATTCATATCTTTTGGGGGAATGAAACATTTTCAAATTGTTGTAGAATTGATTTGCCTTTGGGGGCTACCTTAACCCCTTAAGGACCAAACTTCTGGAATAAAAGGGAATCATGACATGTCACACATGTCATGTGTCCTTAAGGGGATAAAGTCCACCCCTAAGAGACTATATCTGTAAATTATTTTGCTTGCTGCTAATGTAATTATTCAGTATTATTGCATTATATTACAGGGAAGCGATGGGGTTTGTGATTTTTGTTGCAGAACACTATTTTATTCTAAATTAGGACACATTCTTTTAAAATATTTTTTTTTATTTGAAGAAATTTTGAGAAAGGAGACAAAATAAAACTCGTAGGTCTAGATAAACATCAGATGGTCGCGCCGGACCCAATGAGTATACAGGAGACGGTACATATGATAAACGAAGGAAAGAGAAAAAAAAAAGGGGAAGGTAATAGAGGCTAAGTAGCATTGTAAGCAATCCTTTCAAATATTCGTCAACCTGTAGTACTGTAGCTCTATACCAACAGTTATCTACATTATGACACATTATGTGATGCGGGAAAAGAAGACAAAATAAAAACACAAAATACACTTGAAGGTTAAATGGACTCTCCAGTGCCAGGAAAACAACCCGTTTTCCTGGCACTGCAGGTCCCCTCTCCCTCCCACCCCCATCCCAAGTTGCTGAAGGGGTTAAAACCCCTTCAGTGACTTACCTGTATCCAGCGCCGATGTCCTTCAGCACTGGGTCTGCCCATGCTCCTCCCCCGCAGACATCAGCCGGTGGGGGGGACCTATTGCGCATGCGCGACAATGCTGCGCACGCGCATTAGACCTCCCCATAGGAAAGCATTGAAAATGCCTTCAATGCTTTCCTATGGGGATTTCAGCGACGCTGGAGGTCCTCACATAGCGTGAGGACATCCAGCGAGGCTATAGCACAGAAAATCTGTGCTATAAACTCGGAAGTGCCCACTAGTGCCCTCTAGTGGCTGCTTACATTAGCAGCAAGCAAAAAAAGCAAGCCACTCGAGGAGGAGTTCACCCTGCAAGGTAAATATTGCAGTTTATGAAAACTGCAATATTTACAGTTGCAGGGTTAAGGGTAGTGGGAGTTGGCACCCAGACCACTCCGATGGGCAGAAGTGGTCTGGGTGCCTGGAGTGTCCCTTTAAACTCTGTGGCTGTATACAATTTCTGGAGATATCCCTCATTTACTATTATAGAATGTAGTGTAATGCTATGTGAGACCCTTTGATAATGACCTTGCATATGTTTACGTTGCATAATTTTATTCTAATTCTAGAAAATGGGCGGTTACCCATCAAGGCTCTATTAAATGATTAAATGCGTTCTGGTATGGATATGTTATATAAGCCCCTTTTTGTTTTACACATCTGAATATAAAATGAGGAAAACACTAGTGGCCACATATTGGTAAAAGACAATAAATAAATACAACAGTCCCATATGTAACCAAATACCCATTTGTGAAAAAACTGGCTCACCTTTCGAAGTGTCAGCTGTTGATTTGAATCAATATATTGTTTAGCTGGAGCTGCACAGAATTACGAATGCAACTATCCAAAGGACATATATGGAAAAACTGTTTATTATTATCATTTATTTAACACGAATAACACTGAGGTTTCTAAATAAGATATTATCCCTTCCAAACTTTAAACACGTTTACTATATTAAATTAAATGAATTATATTATTTTAACAGATGCATTTGCTTTGTGTGTTGTATGATTTTCCATTGTGGGACTTAAAATCCTACTATTAAGTGACAGCAGTGGTTATACAGGGTTATTCAATAAAGTGAGAATTCAAACTGAATTAAAAGTAAATATCAAATTTGATATGAAAATAGCCAAATTGGACACATTCTCTAAGATAGTAATGCTTCTATTTCAGCTCTTTGGCCTTAAACTTTAAATTTTCTTTGAATTCACAGAGACTGTATCCAGTCCCAATGTATAAACAAACAAAAAAAAAAGCATTTACTGTGTGCTCAACCAAATCTCTGTGCAAGTTAAAAAAAAATATATATAATTTGTCTTTAGTACCACTACAATAGACAAACCACAACGTGAAACCTATGCTAAAAATGTACCTTTGGAAAATCTCTAATGAGTCATGAAAGGGCACTTTTATGAATCCCTACAAATGAATTAACTCTTAATAGGGCACATATGGAGTGGGGATTGCAACGTAATATAAAAGAAAATAAAAACAATTAAATCACGCCTAAATTCAAACTCCCACTGGTCTTGAACAGCACCGACGGCTATTATATTCAGCCCCGATGTACGAACAAAATAAATCCCCAAAAGTTACCTGCACATCTTAAATCTCTATTTATATTTAAGTAACATACGTTTTAATATAACTGCATTACTCACCTTCAATGTGTGAGCCGATCTACAACCACTCAGGTGAATCATACGCTAACAATTCACCTTGCTACTTTCTGTTTAACCCCTTAAGGACCAAACTTCTGGAATAAAAGGGAATCTTTACATGTCACACATGTCATGGGTCCTTAAGGGGTTAAAAGGAAAATCTCTAATGAGACAGAAGTGGCTAGTCCTATGTAAGTCTACACGCTAATTATAACCCAGGGCTAATTTATAAAGCTTTCTGTACCGTTCTATTACACAGTCAATTTACAGTCCTTCCACCCTCCCCAATGTGTTCCATTTAAAGGGTTAATTAGATTGTAGGGATTCATAAAAATGCCCACTTCTGTCTCATCGGATATTTCGCCTTTAGGCTGAAAGCAGCAAGCTGAATTGTACAGTTGAATTGGCAAGTGAGCTAACACTCTAATGTCCATTGCAGTGGTACTAGAAACCTCTATTAAATGGACATAAATATTTTAGATAGTGCTAAGTTAACTTTTTTTTTATAGTATATTTAAATCCGTTGCAGCTCTTTAAAACCCTTTATAACAGCTTGTTCCATAAACTTATGAAAACTTCTTACTGAACTGTTGTACGATCAGCAGGTGATGAATCCCACGCCAAGCCAATGGGGTGTAAAACTGCCCTGTAATCTCTGGGAAAACTCCATGGGATTATAATAGGTTCTGCTGGCACCAAACAGATGGAACCTATTATATAGTTTGTCAGTGTAAGCATTTTCTGTCAATAAAAACTTTGCATATATTTCACACTCTGTTTGGGTAGACAGTATAAAAATAATCACTGTGTTTCAACCTTCTGTCACATAAAGGGTTAATATTATCAAACCTCATAATGGTGATATAAAATAATAATAGTAATAATAATAATAAACATATACATACTATGCATGTTACAAAGGTTTATATTCAACTAATGTAATTGCTTTTCTGCCCGTTTTGCTAATCTACAATGTACTTGCAAATTTTTTATAAAAAAAAATTTAGAAAAAAAATCTCTAAATCTTTTTTTTAACAGATTCCTCGCTGTATTTGTTTAAAATCAATAACATTTTCATTAATCCCTTAACATAAACAAAACAAACGTAACGCTATGAGAAAATTAACTTACCTTTTAAGTTTTAAAAAATAGTAGAGTTTGTATTAACATTGTTGCATCTAAAAATTCTCTCATTCATGTAATATTGAATAATGAGCTCAGATGCAACGCTAAGTGTTTTTGAAGAAATCTTTTCATTCTAATCCTTAATTCAATTGATGGTTTTTAAAGAAATTCTATAGAGAATCAAAATATAAAAAAAAAAGGTTGTGTGAAAATGTAATATAATTATTCTATTATAATAATATAATTATTGAACTCAGTTGAATTACCAACAAATAAATGCCTGTTTCAGAATGCATTTCACAACAGGGATATAGTGAGTAAATTATTATTAAATTATCTTAATTACCCACAGTATTCACTGCTGCTACCATCATCAATAAACTAAAGAATAATTGAGGTATTACTTAATAAACAAGTGCAAAACAAACTATAGATCTATTATGAATACATACTTAAAATGAATCCAGTTTCTTAAACTAAAAATGGCGACTTTCGTGTTACAGAACTATAGAGTGCTTAGCCTCCTGTTAACCCAAGCAGCTCCAAATTTTCAATTAGCTAAATTGGAGAACAGTCTCTCTGGAGGTTTATATATATATATATTAAGGTACACCAGAATGTATGAGTATACGACTAACAAGGAACCTTTTAGATAATTAAATTAGTTTTGGCCCTGCCAACAATGGGCCACTCTTGAACAATAAAAGGCTATTTAACCCCTTAATGACACAACTTCTGGAATAAAAGGGAATCATGATGGAATATATCCGTCGTCTGTCCTTAAGGGGTTAAGTCAGGGATATCTGACCATGTCCCCCCCATTGTTGCTCAAAATAGATTTTTTTTATGTATCTTAGATGAATATATCACATATTGCATGGGGTTCACATTATCCAGTTCCCCGTGGCCAATGTTGGTCATTTCAGCATCATATAGTTGGTTTATATTTGCAGTCGAGTGTCTTCCTACTTTTATAGTGATATATATTGGAAATATAGCTAAATCAAATGGCTTAACCACTACTATCCTTCCAAAGGTGCCTTGTAAGTAGTGATCGAAAAATCTGAAACAAAATTACTGTCTAAAGCTGGGATGGCAAGGCAGTAGATCTCCAGTTGGTGCAGAACTAAAATGCCCATGATGCTTTGCAATCCTTAAGACTTGTAAAGCATCATGGGAAGTTTAGCTATGCTACAAAGTCCCTGCTAATTCTTTTGAGATCAGTGTCTTTATGCTTCATTAATATATCTATAATCTATTTCATACGGTTTGTGCTGATCCACATTTTTTCCATTTCCCGCTAGAAGAAAGACTGATATATGATTGGCCTATTTTGCTTTTTCTGAATAACTAAGGTTTGGGATAAGGTTCATGTCAGTCTCTTTTCTTTAGCCTGAAGCTTGTTTTATTTTGAAATAAAGCATCTATATGCTGACATTATTCCCTTGAACCAATGTCACTGTGTTGGTTGACATACACATCATTTTAATTTTGAATCCTCAAAGTATATGGCAGGCATAGGCAACATTCGGCACTCCGGATGTTTTCAACTACACCTCCCATGATGCTTTGACAGCATTATGGGTGTAAGAGCATTATGGGGGATGTAGTCCACAACATCTGGAGTGCCGAAGGTTGTCTATCCCTGTTATATGGAATCCTGGAATTTTGGTTGGGTGCAATGCGAGACAAAAATTAAACTTTGTAAGGTAATTCAGAAACTGCAGAACATGTTAAGATGCATAACCTGTAGTGTCATTACTACTGGATCAACCCACAAACAAGCTCTCTAAGGGCAGCGAGTCTAAGCCTCCTTCAAAATAAACATTTACCATAGCATTTTTCTCCTACAAAGCTCCATTAATAAAGGTAAACAGATCTAGAGAGTCTTACTGAGATGTTTTGAACACTAAAATAAAAACAAAAAAAGTTCCCGTTCTGGTAAATATAAAATATACAATTTTTCTGGTGAAATATGTCTCTGTCACATTACTCATGACAATGTCATTTAAAACATCCTTTTAAAATATTTAATGTACTATTTCACACAGTTCTGTTCAGAAGCACACTAATTTGGCTCGTAGGTATTTTTAATAAATTACAGTGATGTATCATTATAATTACCACAATTACTTAGTCGCTTGCAAATTTGTTAACATATGTATAGTTTGAGTTTTGTATTCAGCTGCGTCGGGCACTGATAATGCATTGCACATGAACATAGAATTGTGAATGATGCATTTGATTGTGATCTCGGGTAGACAATGTGGGAATAAAATTGCAATTCTTATCTGAGTGTGACGGATGTTAAAAATATTTTTCGTAACAAGATTCCTTTCATTACATTTCCCAACACGAAACGTTCTGACTGATAAATGATGGCAGTTAGAACATAAGCCTATGCAGACATGTAAAGGGATGTCATGTAGATTTGTGTACTCAGACTTTTAAGGTGATCATCATCAATGTGCCCAAATTCGATAACTGCAAATTGCTATATGGTCAAATAACGAAACAAATGACATGGGCAAAAATAAAGACTTCTGAATGTAAGTCTAAAATATACGTTATATAAAATGTAGTACATATGAAATATGTACATATAACTTATTTTACTGTTCCTCCTATTTTTATTTTTTTTGCTCACTTCTCACTTCATCTGTGAATAAAACCAAAATGGAATGACTGTCCCCAAGCCATCAATCATTTTTTTTTCCTAATAATTTTTTTTTCTCATATTCTTTGTTTTTGTTCCAATATATTAACTTGGCTAACCCCAAGTTAAAAGGGTAATCCAGACGTGGACCTTGTGCTCGCTGTGCATTGAGGGGTATCAACTACACCTCACTGACAAGGCACAAACAAGGCTGAAACGATTGTCTGGGTTTGTTGTACCTCTCGCGCAGAGGGAACTGGCTGGCATTTCAGTTCTGGACTGCCTTTAACAGATGGGATCAGTCTGACATGCTTCCCAATATGTTCTTTCAAAAAACATTTTGAGACCCGAGCAGGGATTTACCGAAAGGGCAAGCTTCTGAGCTTATCTAAGCTTTTGTCCATTCTCAGAGTTCACATATACTTTGTTTTTTTTTTTCTAACTATCATCAGAAATTTTATTTGTGCCACGGGCGGAATTCAGAACCATGCTCGGCCATTGCTCTTTTTGGTTGGTTTGTGTTTCAGGTACATTTCGTCTCGGAGTTTGGGAATTCGACCAATTACCCAATTGGCCCAAATTCAGACAAATTGCAGATTGTACTGAATGAATTCTAGCCTAGGAAAAAATAGTTGTTCCAGCCTGTCTCTGTCATGCTAGGCATTTCAGTTAGCAAGACAACGCTTGTAAAGATCTGAAACTACCAAAATTCACATACACATTTTATTTTAGGGAAACAAGTGGAGATGCAAAAAAAATATTGAGCCCTGCCTTGAATAGCATGACAGAGTCCTGTTGAAATCAAAACATAATTACGTGTATATATATATATATATATATATATATATAGTACATATATTATACATTATACTGACTGAAAAGATAGCAAGGACACATGAATAGATTAAATGATATTATAAAAATAGCAATTAGCTCATTTCCTGTCTCAAGCTCTCAGCACTCAGGGAAAAACAAAATAGAATTAAATATTAAAGGGATACTATACTATAGTGTCACGAATACAAAGTTGTATTCCTGACACAATAGCTCCCTCTGCCTCTCCCTCACCTCCCTCCCCTCATTGCACTGTATGAAGCATTAAAAACACTTTACTTAACGGATTACCAGGGTTGCACCTCTGCCTCCTTTGAAGTCCCTTGATGAGTAAGGTGCTAATGTGCATGTGAGGCAAGTGCCTCCCGCACATTATGCCTCCCCATAGGAAAGCCTTGAATCAATTCTTTCCTATGGGGAAATGGCTGACGCTGGATGTCCTCATGCAGGGCGTGAGGATGTACAGCATCACTTACTGGACCAAAGGTCTGTTAACATCCAGGAAGCACCTCCAGTGGCTGTCTGTTACACAGCCACTAGAGGCAGACTTAGTGCGCCATTTTTCATAGCTCAACATCTTGCTAATTCTCCCCCTAATGCCCCTCATCATTAAGCAATTTGCCCAAACCATTTAATGATATGTTAGATGACATGTAAGCACAATCTTGATCTAATGCAGTGGTTCTCAAACCAGTCATCAAAACCCACCAACAGTCCAGGTTTTGTTAGTATCTCCATTGGAATAAAACAAGGAAATACATAAATCCTGGACTGTTGGTGGGCCATGAGGACTGGTTTGAGAACAAGTGATCTAATGATATTTACCAAACTACTTGGCATAAAGGGGTTAAAATTTACAGACAGCAGATTCACATTTTGCCAAAATTACAGGACTAAAGTTAAGTCTTACATTACAGTTAACTCTATAATCGTGGAAGCGTATTCCTGTCAGGAATGTGCAAGGTTTATAGTAAATCCCCTCAGAACATCTGTCCAATGGCTTATTAGTTTTATTAACTACTTCAATGCGAGTCTATTTATTTTTTTAATGAAGGAATAAGATTACCGCACATCTGTCCAGTACACATTTTTTTAACCAAACTGCTGTCGTTTCTGTCATGTGTATTAGAAGATATCTACAGACGTTTAGTTTATCACGAGCATTCCAGTTTCTGTGAGTGTTTGTTGATGTGCTGCATCTCCTGAGTATGTCTTTTCTCTATAAAACAAGAAAGAAAAACCCTCTTTTTTGATCCACTGGCTTCAACCACACTTGGGGAACTAGTCTGTCATTTTCCTTGCAGAAACCTTAAACACATTTACATCTTCAATGATAGACAAGGTCATCGCAGCCCCTCTGGACATCTCACAGTCTTTTTTTTTTTTTTGACTGCTGAAGAGCAGGAGAATGGTGTGCCTCAGTCCACATGGTTATAACTTGAAGTGTTAATTGGCAAAAACCTGTATGACCTTGAAATCCATTTTACTTGCATTGCATGTGCACTGTATGTGTTACCTCTCAAAACCCCTCTAATGCAGCCAGATTAATTAAACATGATCCGCTACCCCGATAGCTGGTGCAAAGGGGCATTTCACATTCTTTCTTAAATTAGTTACTTTACATTTATATATTGAAGAAAGTTGTGCGTGTGTGTGTGTGTCAAAACATCCTGCGTCGTAATTTTGTGTTTATTTAAATATCATTGATGAGATGCTGTATAGTATCTCCCAAATTCAGTGAAAGTTAAACATACCACCCATATGTCTATAAACTACATTTGCTCTTAAAGCTTAATGAGAAGCGTATTCTGCAAAGATTCAAAATGACATAGTTAGTCATCATTTGCACAGTATATTGTAGTGAACACTCTACTGATATGGGTTAATGTTAGTGTGGCATTCACATACAAATATACAAACACACACATGCTCTCTGCACACAATATGTGTATTAGTAAAGTGGCATGTATACATGTGGGTGCAAGTAAGCATGTTTGGCTGTGCTAGGTGCCTACAGTCCTGCATTTTGGGGTACTGTGCCAGGAAAATAGATCCCATAGGACCTGTCCAGCTATTTTAAATCTGCCAGCATAGTAGAACAATGGGTGAGTAAAGCATTTAACATTGTCTGTAATCCCACCGTGCACCACAAGTAATCCCACCGTGCACCACAAGTAATCCCACAATACATTGAAACTTTATTTGGATTTATATAATTCACATTAACAAGTCTAGTTTTTATAGAATAGGTTGAATAATGACACCTGCACATTTTGGCATGCCGTCAAAACTAAGTGTTATATCATACTTCCCAAGTGTCCCTACTTAGGAGGGACAGTCCCTATATTGGATCCAAATCCCCCTGAACCTCTGTTTTCTGTACCTCTTTTTAAAAAGCTCCATTTTGTTGGTGTGTCTGGATGTATACCAGAGCGCCACAGCAATATTACTTCTAGTAATGTGTCTTTAACCCCTTAAGGACCAAACTTCTGGAATAAAATGGAATCATGACGTGTCACACACGTCATGTGTCCTTAAGGGGTTAAACTACAATAAATGTGTTTAGAATGTAGACTGCGTAAGACACATTGTTCGTGTTCTAAATAACATTTTAGTTGCATGAATTGTTATTAGTAAGTCACTTAACATTTCTCAGAACTGCCCGCCCCTGGGCACACCCCCATCCACACTCTTATAATTAACGTGTCCTTCATTTTCCATTTGAAATGTTGGGAGGTATGGTATTTACAAATTAAAGTAAATGCAAGAAATTGCAGCAGGGTACTATAGAAAACATTTCAATAGACCGTTCTTATTTTTGGTTTTCCTTTTTAATAGAAATACGAGCTTCTGGAAAATCTAAGTACCAATTCTCATGAATAAAAATAAATTCCAGGCAGTAGAGAAATTGCTTCCATCTCCAACCATTTTAGCATCATGTCATGTGTCACCCTGTCACATTTCGCTGTTTAGTTATTAGACCCTGTAATATGATGGAGTTAGTCCACCGGAATGAAACTTAATAACACATTGTACACAAGTACCAACTGACCCAATGAAAAGTATACCACACTTTGCGTATTAGCTTCCAATTCCAATTTCCTGCCAAGCTATATCACCTGTGTCGCTTAATTAAAACATAATGTTGCTGCTTTAATAACATTCTTATGCTTTGCTGACCACGATGATTGTGCCTCAATCTTAATGAAGCCGTCGCCTCCACATATGGCTATTGACTTTGGAGAAAGGGTTGTGTGTGTGTTCGTATCTATATATATATATATATATATATATATATATATATACACATATATATACACATATATATACACACACACACACTTCTAACAAGCCACACTGTCTTCCTCTCTCACATCACACATCAATTAGATGCACATGCAGTGGTCCTATTTGTCAATGGATCTCAAATACGCCTTAATAACTAGCAGCGTTTAGTCAAACAGCCATTGTCTCCCACAAATGCATCACCAGCTACACACATATTCTCTGATGAAGACTTAGTCCTTTCTATTAACAGGGAGGTGAGGAGAAGAAATCCTGATGTTTGTTGCAGCTCTTGCTCTCTGGGGATATTGGAGAGCTCTGTACAGCTCTTTTCTGTTTCCTCTATTGAGCTACATCTTGGCATGCAGGACTGCCTGACACCTGATTAAACTGGGGATGGGTAGAGTTGGAGTGCATGTCACTAGGGGGCAGTGGAGACTGTGTTCTCTGAGTGCAATCCTCAGGGAAACAGCCAGGTGCTTTCACAAGCATTCGTCTGAACAAAACAGAAAATAAAATCATAGCTATCCTGCAGACACAAAAGACGCAGACAGGAAAAAAAACAAGGGACCCAGAGAATATAAATATATTAATTGCACACTAACATGGTCATTTATTAAAGCCAGAATTCAAAGTGAATCTCAAATTTAAGGCTTGATTGGCCATATCATTTTTGAAGTTTGACTTTTGGTTTTTTTTACCTATTTTGGGAGATTGAGCAGGCATGTGGCAGAAGTAATCCAATACAGATACATTCAAATTCCTGCATTTGGAATAAGAAACCCACAAGCCAGTTATACAATAAATTGGATTGAATTGGGTATAACATTAAATAAAAAGGACTTAGGAAAAAAGATTCCAACCCAAACTAGGCAACAATCCGCCGTTGCAAAGGTTATGTATAAAAAGTGGTATTGATTGGTACGTGATCAAAATATACCCCATCTTGAATATGCACTGCAATTTTTGCCACCAGTTTTAAAGAAGGATATTGCAGAAATAGATAAAATGTAGAAGCAAGCTGCAAAATATATAAGTGGAATGGAAAACATTAGTCATAAAGAAAGGCTAAAAAAGTGTATTTGCTTTAGTTAAAAAAACGCATCCCAGATGGTACATGATGGCACTATACAGCATCAGTACAAACCAATATGTGCTAACCTATTCTCTAGCAGGAATATACAACAGACAAGAGGTCAGCCATAGAGATTGGAAGAAAGACGTTGTTCGCATACAGCAGAGAAAAGGTTTCTTTGCAGTAAGAACTATATGGTTGTGGAATTCTCTAACTAAAGAGGTTGTCTTATTGCATTTTGTAGATAAAAGGCCTGGTTGGTTTTTTTTTGTTTGTTTGTTTAAAACCTGAATATTAAAGGATATAATTAGAATGTGTGTGAACAGGCTGTTGATCCAAGGAGAAGTCTAATTGCTATTATGAAGTCAAGAAAGATAATGTTTCCCTTTTTGTGGCCAAATCGGAAATTGTTTCAATGTTTTTGGCTGTTTGGGGGGATCAAGAGCATAAATGAATAGATTTTAAGGGTTGAACTCGGTGGAATTGAGTCTTTTTACAACTTTTAAAAAGTAAATATGTAATGATGCGCTCACACTAAGCTGCCCAGGAAATGTACCCTGCTGTCGCCAGATGTGGGACACCGGGGAACCGAATCCGGACGGCAAGACAGGATCCTTAATTAGGAAGTGTCCCACTAAAATTGGTATGGCTGGGAGATCTTCTGTCTATTGTGGACATAAACAATACTGGAAAACACCCACAGACGAGTCCTGCTTATTTGCGTATTTAAAGCAGCATTCTCATGCCAAGCTTTTAATCTCTCCCCACAATTACTAATACTAAGTAATTGGTCTTTCAGCTTTTTTTTTTTACACCGAATGCTCACTGTTTAGTAGACATGCCCCTAGTCGCAGCATAGTGAGTAGGGGCAGGAAGGATTTTAATCTCCCTTATGCTAATATGGGGGTCATATTAACCCCTATAGAATGATTGGGTACATGGAGGGGGTTTAGGAAGTGGCGTGATGCACAGCTCCCAGCCGCTTCTATTTTTACATCTTACAAGGAAGGAGCCACAAACCGCTAACTCCCTCCATGTAATAGTTGAAATTCATTTTTTTGTTCCTTCTTTCTAATTTCTATTAGTTCATTCATCTTTCTAATGAATGAACGAATATCCAACATTCCTGTCCTAATTTCGGACAATAGCAAATGCCCAAGTGTTCAAATGGGTGTGCATGGGAATTTCACAGGGCTATCTAGTGTGGGCAGATGACGTGTCCCACCGGGCCTTTATCAGCTCACACTAAGATGACGGCACCTAAGACATAGATCCACGCAAGAAAAAAAGAGTTAAGAGGGGATCTAGGGGTATTTGGGGGTGACTATGGGGGTGAACAATAAAATGTAGTGGAGTTGGGAGTGGGGTAAAAAACCAAAACGGATAGAACCATGACAGTGCCACTTTAATAAAGAATATCTGGATATAAATGTATACCACGCAAAATCTATTTTTTTTTATGGCACGGGCAGGTTTTTGGAGAGTTGGATCCACAAGAAAAATGTGAAGTACATCCTCATACATACATAATGGCTAACAAATTCCGCACATGGTGCTACGTATATTCAACATCAGAAGAGTGGTTAACATTGAGCTATTACGAAGCACAATTCTCAAAGGTAATATTTGCATTTGAAACATATCAGTATGTTAAAGCATGAGATTCAGCCTGACCCTAAATGCTAGATTTGCATATTCATATTCCGTGCGTAAAACTTTATATAGAGACTGATGCGGTCATCGTGACCTTGATCCCAGCTTGAGTAGTTTGTTAAAATTGAATCATTTAGTACTTGCAATCTCCTTCACCTTGTTATCTGCTACTGAAATGTTTTTCTTAGACCAGTATGACCTACAAATTCCCTCTGCTTCTCGCGGTTACTTCAATCCTGCTTTAATATATACGAACAACCTCCAAAAATTCAAATTATCCGGGACTTAAATATTCATATTCCTCATGCATGTTACAGAAATGCTATATTTAATTAAGTGGTATGGAACCAAAACCAATGTTTTATTTTCGAAAGAGAGAGAATAATTTTAGAGTTTAAATGGCCTTTCAGCTAAATAACAATCGGTTTTATCCTGATTTGCCGGTAACTCAAACTCCGCAATTTATTTATATTTTTTCTGATTATAAGAAATTAGTAATTAATTTTGCAAATTAGTTGACATCTGGATGATTCTTAATAAAGACATGGAAGCAATTGCAAACAGGGAGATTAATATTACATTGGGTAATTAATATTTATTTTAAATATGGTAGAAAATATGGAAAATCCAAGACAATTATAGCGTTTGATGCCCAGATGTGATGATACTAGATAATAGAAATGAGAAAATGAAAATAGCTAATACATAACACGCAGGGAAGCTAATGCTTACAATGATGTACACTGTGTATCAGGTCAAATGGCGTAAAATATTTTGTTAAATATTTAATAGACTAACATTATTTTCAGAAATGTATTCACTAAATATTGTAGTGAAATGAAAACTGATTTGCAGAAATCAGATTAAAATAAATAGTACATTTAGATAATTAGTTACCATTCCCTAATTTGTACTAAATGTTGCAATTCAGTTTTCAATTAAATATAATCTGTGATGTTTGGGGAATAAACTCCATTGTATAGGGTGTACTATGTAAAAAAAAAATCAATTTTAATCATTATTTAAAAAAAAAAAAAAAAAAAAAAAAAAAAACAACACAATGTGCAAAAATACCCAGTGCAACAAATAATACAAAAAATAAAATACATTTCCTCCATAGTTGTATTACCCAGGACTGCTCTAAATCCTCATACAACTACCAAAAACAAGGTACCGTATATACTCGAGTATAAGTCGAGTTTTTCAGCACATTTTTTGTGCTGAAAACCCCCCACTCGACTTATACTCGAGTCACTGCCTGTATTATGGCGATTTACATTGCCATAATACAGACAAGGACCGCCGGGCTCATTACAAGCCCTGCGGTCCTGTTCGGGGCTGGCAGGAAGCGTTTACTTACCTTTCCTGCAGCTCCTGTCAACTCCCTTCTCTCTCCTCCGGTCCGGTCAGCTCCCTTCTCCTCCACTGTATCTCGCCAGAGCCGCGGGGTCAGAGCGGGGGTCAGAGCGTTGCCACGGGTTACTGTGGCAACGCTCCGTGCAGCAGTCACACCATGAGACCTGCAGTGGAGCTGACAGGGGAGCTGACCGGAACAGAGGAGAGAGAAGGGAACTGACAGGAGCTGCAGGAAAGGTAAGTTACAGCTCTCTGCCAGCCCCCCTCCTACACAGCCCATCCACTGGACCACCAAGGAATGAGAGCCCCCCTCCCTGGCCAGCTAACAAGCAGGGAGGGGGGACAAAACAATTATAAATACAAATTTAAATAATAATAAAATAAAATATTAATAATATTTAAAAAATTATAATAATATAAAAATAAAATATTAATAATATAACACAAAAATAATATTAAAATAATAATAATAATAAAAAAATAATAATAATGCCTACCCCCACCAAAGCTCTGCATCACATACACAAACACACTCTGCATCACACACACACACACTGCATTCATACACACACACACTGCACTCATATACACACACACTGCATTAATACACACACACACACACTGCTTTCATACACACTGCATTCATACACACACACACTGCACTCATACACACACTGCACTCATACACACATACACTGCATTCATACACACACACACACACTGCACTCATACACACACTGCATTCATACACACACACACTGCACTCATACACACACTGCATTCACACACACACACACACACACACTGCATTCATACACACACTGCATTCCTAAACACACACACACACACACACACACACACACACACTGCACTCATACACACACACACACACACTGCATTCATACACACACACACACACTGCATTCATACACACTGCATTCATACACACACACTGCATTCATACACACACACACACACTGTAAATAAATATTCAATTAATATAATTTTGGGGGGATATAATTTTATTTAGAAATTTACCAGTAGCTGCTGCATTTCCCACCCTAGTCTTATACTCGAGTCAATAAGTTTTCCCAGTTTTTTGGGGTAAAATTAGAGGTCTCGACTTATATTCGGGTCGACTTAACTCGAGTATATACGGTAGTTTGCTTTTGGTATTTATATGTATTATAGCCTCTCAGTATGTTATTTGATGACATCTACTGTCTTACTTTTGATGGATGGAAAGATCCATTTTTAATGCCTTTATAGTCAGAAACAGAAGCCCTGGGTATCTCAGAAAGAAAGGTTAAGACATTTACATTTTCCAGGGTCTTACCAGGTACGTTGACCACTAACCACAAAGTACTCAAAGATAGCTGCCTGCCACAGGGCAAGGATAAGCCAGGAATGCACTGAAAAAAGTATTTCCTAACATGCATTACAGTAACACATACAGAAACAATATTATATGCAATCTCTTATTTTATTTTTAATTTTTTTATCTGTTTATTGGTTTTACAACATAAATTCCAATTCAAACGTATTTGTGTTTAAGCGGGTGAGTGCCTGTGCAGAGGCGTAGTTATCAGTACCCAAGTAGGTACGCAAATTGGTGCCTGCGCAGAGGCATAGTTATCAGTACATGGGTAAATAGGCAGATTGTTGCCTGCGCAGAGGCGTAGTTATCAGTACATGAGTGTGTATGCAAGTTGTTGCCTGTACTGAGGCGTAGTTTATCAGTACATGAGTGTGTATGCAAGTTGTTGCCTGCGCTGAGGCGTAGTTATCAGTACATGAGTGTGTGTGCAAGTTGTTGCCTGTGCTGAGGCGTAGTTATCAGTACATGAGTGTGCATGCAAGTTGTTGCCTGCGCTGAGGCGTTGTTATCTGTACTTGAGTAAGTATGCAAGTTGTAGCCTGCGCAGAGGCCAGTTAATCAGATTGCACATTTTACTACTTTTAGTCTCATATTTGGATGTGTATTTGTCTTGAATCTTACTCTGATTGTGTTCAGTTCTTGTGGTCCAGTTGTCGGGTGTGCTTTTGAGTGTCTGTCTCAGTGTTTGTGTCTAGTGGGGCCTATTGCGGTTTTGTTGGACTCCTATTGGGCACTGTAACGGACCGTTTCAGCAGACAAGGGGTTAAAATCCGTTTAGGCGATATTTCCCTTTCTGAGAGACAGGCACAGCTACTGCAGAACACCAAACTCCCGAACTGGATACAAGATAGCACTCCAAACTGGAACCTCACAAATAGCTGCTAGCAGACGAACAGGAAAAGCATACATCAGCTTACACTCCTAGCAATCAGTCTCCAACAGCATACAGTGAATCCCCCCAAGAACGAGACAAGGCTCCGTGTAGTGGGTCAAGCAGTGGTCTCAGGTGCTGGCACACCCAGCCTGGTTTTTATTACAGTTAGGCACAAACAGAACACACCCAGGGGGAGGTATAAAACAACCAATAACATAATAGTACAGCCCACAGTTTCCCTCCCCTCTGCTTGGGAGATAATTGAGTTTCCTACTATATCTACTCAATTATCTCCAAGCTAAAAAGTACAAATTTTTATAACTTTAAAACCATACATCACATTCACATAAAAATACATAACCATAATCAATCCATTCAGGGGAACAACATATTAAAAAATGGCATGAATCAGACCAGGGGTTCAAAAGTTAGTAAAAGTATATTTTGTTCCCCTGGCTGGCAGCATAGCAATCTGGCTCAAACAGGTTTTACAGGGGCCTCTATCCTGGAGACAAAGGGGAAAGTAATCCAATTATCCAGGGCTAGAGGCAGACTCCATTGAGCACATGGTTGCAAAAAGACATAAAACACTTTAAAATACACAAGGTTACATTTATGACATAAAATACAGACATGCAACATATGCCAAGATAGCTTAGGTTTAAGCGCACATTATTACTGAATGGCGCTCAGAGCACACACATACAGTTCAATTGCCATGGAGCCAAAGTCTTTCCCATAGTCTTTCATTATACGAATGGGCTCCATGGCATAGCTATCTGGGGTATCACTGCTCAAACAGGGCAAGCACCGAATGACCCGGCTTTCTTGTCTTTGCAGGGGAAAATCAAGCCTTTTAACATGGGGCCATAATCCAAAGGCAACGGGCAGGCAAACCAGGCTTCTCCAATGCAATGTGGCAAGATTGCTCTCGGCACTATGGGCACTATGAAAGCTAGTGTGCGTGGGTGTTCCTCCTTATGTTACAGAGCCCTCGTACTTTGCATTGTGGTTAAGCCACATTAATCACAGTAGTACTTGTCCATCCAACCCACCCTGACATGCATTAATTAAGCGCCAGGTTGTTCATGGCTGATGGTCTTGCGTATGTTAGCCAACATGTCCCATGAGCAGGTTGGGAAATATCATTTTTGTGCTATTCATGGAAATTTTGATATGTGCGGTTCACTATAGCGTTAACAGGAAATTCCCTTAAACAGTCATTAAAATTGATAAGAAGAAGAGAAATTAAAAAAATAAAAAAATAAAAAAAAAGGAAAGGGAAAGAGAAAGCAAATAAATGCAAATGTATTAATAAGAATAACTGAACTGGGCCAGCTCAATATGTAGACAGGAGTCACTTCACTGGAGGGGGCGTTATAGCGCCCAGCGCACGGGGGCCATCCCGCCCAGAATCTTCAGCCTCGCGACCACCCCTACAGACTTCCTAGTGATATGGCTTCTGCTTGCGTTGAGGCAAGGTATGTATTTGTAGGCTGCTCTCTGATTTAGCTTCACCACTAGTCCACACAAGGTATGCATGTTCATGCTGGGCCAGTTATCACCTCCAAGTTCTCCAGACATCCCCAATATGGCGAACCTCCAGTCCTTCCCCCCTCAAGGCATGCCCTTGAATCAGCTGAAAGCTCCACCGCGCTGTGGGCACTCAGACACCATAGCAGTCCGGCGGTCTCCCCCCATGTAGAGTCCGCAGGACCCCCGCCTCCTGCACCTCCCCAGCTGCATCGAAGCCTCCCTGGAGCTCCAGCTCTGGTATGCCTCGCCCGCTTCCGGTCTCATGCATGGCGCCGGCGCGCGCCCACCCGGCCACCGGTCCGCCGGGGGGCTCGCGCATCCAAGCTCCACCTGGCTCACAGAGTTGGGGGCACATTCTCCCAGACCACCACCTAATCCAGGGACTGAGGCCGGCTCCATGCTGATCCGTTTGCCACCTGGGGGAGTCCAACCGTGGGGTCCGCCACCTCGGTGTCCGAGGTGACTCAGCGTGGATCTCTGGCACTTGTAAGCGTGGCACGTCATGTTGCTGTGTCGGTATGAGTAGTCCGGTGGCCATTTTAACCCCGCGTGGGCAGGCTTCACGAGCAGGGCAATCCTCCAGTCTCCGAAGCTTGAACTCCTGGGTCGGGATCACCCCCCCCGGCTAGGAAGGGGAGCGGGGCCGGGCCGGGACCTCCGTCCTTCGTTCTTTTATTGCGTGTTACGGTCTTCACTTGTCACAGGCTTCAGACGTTCTCCTTGCCCAGTTTGGGCTGCCAGCGTGGCAAATGGCATGTCTCTTTGCTCCTGGGCATCAGGTTCTGGTGGGTTCTCAGTTTGTTTATTAATGTTTTAAGCAGCTAATAGCCGGAGCTCGTGAAGATGGCTGCCGCTCGGATCGGCGGCCTGCCCCCGCCCCCCGCAATCTCTTATTTTCAATAATAATATAGAATTATGCCAGTTTTTCTTTAAATAAAATAATCTCATAAAAGTTATGGTAAACTTAAAGTAACACTATGGGTCAAGAATACTGACGTGTATTCCTTACCCTATAGTGTTAAAACACTATTTAGGTGTTTGTCCCTCCTTGCCCCACTTAAATGAGGTAAGAACTCACCTTTGTTCCAGCACCAAGCAGGTTTACCAGCGCTGGCTCTGCCTCCCTGTACCACTTCTTTGGCTAAGATCATTAGACTTGACAATCACAGCCAATGCAGTGTTTTCCTATGGGAAATCATAGGGCTGCCTGAGATCATCAATTCTTATGATCTCAGCCAATTAGCTCGGGCAGGTGTGGAGTCAAAAGCCACGCTGGCCAATCAGCATCTCCTCATATAAATGCATTGACTCAATGCATCTTTATAAGGAAAGTTCAACATCTTCATGAAGAGAATGGAGACGCTAAATATCAGTGCTACATGTTGTGCAGCACTTACACAGGAAGCACCTCTAGTGGCTGTCAGAGTGATTGCCACTGGAGGTGTCCCTAGGCAGCAATGTAAACACTGCCTTTTCTCTGTAAGGGACAGACACCTGCAGGTACAGACCTTAGACACCAAAATAATCTGTAGTTGATCTGATGACTATAGTGTCCTTTATTAGATTAATTTTGTTTGCTTTAGTTTTTCCTTCTGCTTACAACATGAGTCTACTTTGGTTATGGAATCCTCAACCTCAGAATACAGGAGTACCTACAGAGTATCACAGTAACACATGTAAGCATATGATATCCCTCATGAAATCACATACACCTCCCATGAAACTATGAACTCTATATTTTGAGCAATCTTGGGGTGTCTATGTGCCCCTTAAATAACACTTATGCAAATGTATGTTTTTTTCCAATAAACTATTTTACGAACATACTTGATTTCAAGTTACCCTATAGCGTAAACATCACACCTTCAGATTTTTTTCAACTGAGTGTTATTTTTATCTTGTGCTATTAAACTATATCCAATGTAAAATATAAATATTTTACAATATAATATAAAATACATCCATAGATGCATAACACACCTGCTCCCATGTACCTTATCTTGGAGGAGATAGAAGCAATCTTAAGGTTAGTAAATCTTGCTTGGACATATTTGCTAGGAATTTTCCAAGCAAAGTATATTTCTATAGCTTTCCGAAGCTGTCCATGTCTTCAACATGTTTACATGACTTTCCACAGTTAATAAGATGTGGATTGCATTTTTCAATCAAGAGTTCTGTTGTATACATATACAACCAAGGATTTCCAAGTAAGTTTGTGTTCTCTTTAAATAAGGTATATGATATAAAAGTGTGACTAATACTATATAAATATAGGGCATATCTTAACCTGGAGACAAAAAGGAAAGGAAAGATAACAGAGGCTAGAAGGCATGTAATTAGTTCTCTAGAGAGGTGGAAAAAACAGAATTGGGTAATTACCACCAGATATATACCTACACATTAAACTGGTAGAGGTCATGGAATCTATAAAGTAAATGTGTTTAAGGTCTATAGCAACCACAAAAGGACAACAAATCCAGGATGGATTGAGTTTAGTTAGTGTAGGCAAGCAGTGTCATTACAGCCGAACAAGAACACAGAGGAATGAACCTTTGGGAAGAAAGTTACAAATACGACAAAAGTTCCTTGAATATCACTCTGGTAAATGATGACATATGGTCCTTCAGTAGAGTACTTCTGATCTTTTTTTTTTTTTTTTTTGTTAACAAAAATACATATAATAAAGCAAATACAATTAGCAAATAATATTATATAAAATATTGGCATTAATCATTACTTCTTCTATCAGTGACAGAGTCCACATTTGTAAAAACCTACTACCCTGGTAATTAATTCATTATGTTCCAACTAGTTAAAGGGACTCTCCAGTGCCAGGAAAACAAACCTCTTCCTCCCACCCCCATCCCAAGATGTCCCTCGGTGCTGGGTCAGGATCCGCCCACGCTCCTCCCCCTGCCGAAGTCATCCGGCAGGGGGAGACCTATTGAGCATGCACGGCTGACAGCGGGGGAGACCTAATGCGCACGCGAATCAATGTCGCTAATGCGCATTAGACCTCCCCATAGAAAAGCATTGAATAATGCTTTCAATGCTTTCCTATGGGGATTTCAGTGACGCTGGAGGTCCTCACATAGTGTGAGGACGCCCAACGACGTTATAGCACATTTTTCGTGTACTATGAACACGGAAATGTCCTCCACTGGCTGTCTAGTTGACAGCCACTAGAGGAGGACTTAACCCTTCAAGTTAAATATTGCAGTTTATGAAAACTGCAATAATTACACTTGCAGGGTTAAGGGTAGTGGAAGTTGGCACCCAGATCACTCCAATGGGCAGAATTGGTCTGGGTGCCTTGAGTGAACCCTTTAATAATGGTGACATATAACACAACTATCTTGTTGCATTAAATAGTACAAGACTGAGCAAGTCAATGAAGAATCTAGGTGCTTTGATTTACCCTTTGCACCACGTTAGGTCAGGGGCTGCTATGTATATCAAAACTTTATAGGTTTGTGATAAATTTGCCCTTGAGATACCCCATTGTTCACCTGATTGCAAAATAATTACCACGTAGAGAGCTGATACAATACATTTTTCTGTTCAATAAAGGTATGATTTACATTTGTCAAATAATAACAACATCCTAATAATATACCTCTTAGTGATGTACTCAAGACTGTTTTTAAAGGGATGTAATCCTACCTTGACAGGTATACCAAATAAAGTGAATCTCTACTGCAATCATTATCACCATTGTCATGGGAATCAAGGCTTTCAATAGTTTTCTGATGTGCAAATGTACAATACAACAGACCAGAAAAGCAATAACGACACAATCTCTTTGGACCTTCAACCTTTTCTTCTTTCATTTACGTTAGCAAAAAAATTATTTGTTGACAGATACAGCGGATATAGCTAGTTCATCTCTGTGGGCTGCAATCCATAGATCAGCTGACATAAGGTAGTTACTCTGTATTATAACACACAATGCACTAGCCAACGGAAACATTTATGTCTTCAAATGGCTTTTGTTAATTCTGAATAATTGTGTCCTGATTATGCAAGGTGTGATGACATTTGTCAGACCTTGCTTCTGGCACAGTGATGTGTGTTTTGTGTTTTGCAAAATGTACATTATATTTAATTTAAGAACTTTTGCCGATAACCTTGGATGCAAAAGCACTTAACAATAACAGGCCTCCAAATGAATTTGACATCAGCCAGAAGATAATATAATTCCTTACTAATATCACAATCTCATAAGCACATTGCTTTCAAAAGCTAATTGCAATTTAGAACAAGCAATGTGTAGGCTAGGAGGTCAAAAAGCTTCCTGTGGATCATATATCATCAGGTGCCAACTCCCTCACTTTCATCTACATTCCACATGTAAATAGGTTGAAAATGTGTTCTATAACATTATTATCTGATACTCGTAATCAAAATACTTAATCGGTTCCACCTTCAGTAGTAGAATGTTGCGTGGGTTTGTATGCTTAATATACTAGCAATAAAATAGTAACATTATAAATTAGGTTGGAATTATTATGTGATGTTCCCTTTTTCCTCTTACGTTCAAAAATGAGGCAAGAGCTCCACATTTAAGAAATCCCATCTCCGCTTCTGCTATAGAATATTTCTTCTTTATTTCAGAATTGTAATTTAGTTTATTCTGGGATGAACATATTGTAAGTAGTAACACAGTTGATAGTCTTCTAGTTTTGTTTATTCATCCTTGGAAAAAATGTTTTTAAAAAATGTGTTTAATTCTTTATTTTTCATTGTGCAAAAAAAAATATTATTTTTAATTCTCAATTTTTCATTGTGCATAGTAGAACAATTGAGCTTGCCCAGTGACAAAAGCATGGTCAAGCACAGAGAAAACAACTTGTTAAGACAATAGCATGACTTTGAGATGTCTGCACAGTATTTTTCTTGTTGGGAAAAGCATTGAAATTGACAAGAGTATTGCATTGTTGTGTCTATAATTCGTACCTTCATGGGTCAGTTTAGACATGTAGTTAGCATATGTGTTATATAATGTAGAGACACGTAGCTAAATTAGTGGGTGTGCCAGTAGTGCGTCAAGTTTTAGTTAAGCAACTGTCTGGTAGGCAATTGAAACATGATAAGATAAGACAATATACAAATAAAGTGTTGCCTGGCTTTGGGTCAGTAGTGGGAATGGGGAATAGCCCCTGCGTCCTGTGAGAGGGTGAATCAGGCAGCCTAAGTCCTTCTTAAAGGGACCCCCACCTCTGAGTGGTGAGTGGCAGGTCGTTTATTGCCGTGCCAGGTAAATAAAGTGGTTTATAGGCAAGGAGAGTAGGTCTTAGTGTTGCAGATAGGGTACAGCTATGATGGGAAGTTGATGGGCCAAAGGGAGAGGTGGGGGGTAGTTGAGGTGAATGGTCAGTTCCTGGTCAGCTCGGTTTGCCAGAGCGCTTGTGGTCTGTTAATTAGTTTGTGTATTTGACATATGGTAAAACAATGTGTGGTAACTTAAACTAATAAACTAGGAAACTATTAAAACAGTGCCCTATGGGCTACGTGAGTTCCGAGTCAGGTTGTGAGGGCAGCATAGGAGTCCAGGGTTGCCTGTCTCGGGACAAACGGGGTGCTTCTTGCTGGGTTCCAATTATGTGTCACTTGGGGTGCTGTGTGAATCTCCAGCCGGTTAATAAATCCAGGGGTAGGTCCAGGTCTTTCGGTAGTGCCCCCGAACCCTGTAGATCTTGTATGGTGTATGTGTCATTCCCATCTGTACTGATAATGTTCTGGAGAGGCGCCAGCGGTAATGAATTCCATTCTGTCAAAGTGGTTTCATCGATTTATGCCAGACCAAGGTGCTGCTTGAGAGATCAGCATAGAACGTTAGTCACATACTCTCAAATTGAAAGGGCGACTTCTCCCTCAAAGCTATGAGGACTGTTGCTTTGTTTCTCCCATTTTAGACAGTGATTATTAGGTCTCTGGAGACCTCCGCTGGTGATTTGGCTGGTTTAGGGGCCCAAAAGATTCCATCCAGGGCTATGGCCTTGGCCTGTCTGGGAGTTTTTAAGACTTTTAACACACATCTCATGCAGTGTGGTAGTTCAGCCTCTGGGACCTCGTCCGAGACTCCCCTGATTTTGAGTTTTTTTCTTCGCCGTGTGTCTTCTTGAGCTGCAAAGCGGAGATCATACAACAGGGTTTGCTGCCTCAATTCCTGCATCTCGCACTGGAGTGTGGCTATTTGCTGCGTGCTGGTTTGAGAGGTGCTTTTTAGGGCTCCTATGCAGCCTGTTAGGCCCCACAGATCACTGTGGATCGTGGTAACATCTGCTAAAAAAAAATTCAGGTCCGCCATGAGGGCTTTTGTAGGACCGTGGCCGTCATGGGGGCCTTCAGCACTGGAGCCAGAGTAGGTATGAAGTCCTCTTCTGCATCCTCTGAAAGCTCCTCAGAGTGGTCGGGGAAGCTGCCTGATAGCGTTGCCATCTTGGGCCCGGGGGCAACATGCACTTGCTTCCACATGTCCCCTGTTGTCAGCCCATAGGTAGGTTTGTCCCACCTCATTTTCTTCAATATTCACCCCATGTGACTTAGGACTACTAGGGTGCTCCCCCAGTCTGGGTTATGGGGTGAATTATGTATACAAAAAGCTTTGTTGTTCGTGAAAAGCTCGGCGTTGCAGGCTAGTGCGACTGCTCACTGCCCCCCATCAAGTTCATTTTTAATGCCACCTATTGGTATTGTTATCACAACCTTTCTAGGCAACAAATTAAATATCTTTAGTATATTCCTTTTTTTTTCCATTCTGGTTGCTATTTAGTTGTAGTGTAGTTGTGAGACTTTTAGGAAATAGTACAGTGTTTGTGGTGATATTTTACAACTCTGAAGATTTTTGTAAAACACAATCTAGCCCCTCTGCTTCATGCATGATGTTCTTCTCCATCGTACTTCTCTTGGAAAGTCCTCCCTTACACACCAGACTTTGTCTTCAAAACATGCACAGTCAGGAAACATCAGCTCTTATCCCTTCAGTGCTGCACTATTTACTGATTTCATAAAACTTGTTCTAACTTCCTGCAACAAACTTGTTTCACCTTCATCTCTACATCTACTGTTGTATTGTCATATAATATATCAGCACAGTGTAACTACAAGATATTGTTAGTACATCTAGCAATCTCTCCCTACTCATGTGAGTAGGTAACCTCTTGTTTCTCTATGCTAATTATTTTTTTCCCCAAATTATTTGTAATTTTGTCTCTATGTGATGCTGTGGACTATATTGCTACATTATAAATAATAATAATAATAATAATAATAATAACAATAAAACTACTAATAATAATAATTATAATAATAAGCCATACTCTATTTTAATAATAGACATATTAACATTTTAATTTTTATTCAAATATTCTTGAAAATTAGTTGTGTTCCCTTAATTAACAAAGAATGAAACCATATTAATTTATATACTAAATATATAATAAGCCCTATCATCTATAAAGAGCATTTATATTGGAAAGTACACCATGTACGTTGTCACCGTACATCTGGAATGAAGTATATTTACAGAGGTAAACAATGTGCTCTTTTTTTGTTTCATCATCCTCTATTTATTTAAAATACATTTATACAATAAAAACAAATTGAACAAAGAATTACCTAAACAAGATAATGTAAGGTTTTCAAAAAAAAGTTACTATGATAGTACATTAAAATGATAAATTGATTAATGCTAAAATCCTTCAATAAAAATAAAAAGTACTTTAGGTATTTGTCTTGTTAAATTTCTGCTACGAGCAAAATTGTTTTCAATGGATTTTTAATGTTTGTTTACGACGAAATAGCTCAAAAAGAGAAACTTTTAGAAAATTAAATAAAGTGGTATTGAGTAGTTTTACATTCAAACAATTATTATATCCCCCAAAAGTTTTCTGAATGTTTATAGCTCACATTTGATGGTGCTGTGTAAGCAAAATAGCATGTACCATGTTTACAGCATATAAACAATTTAACCTAGTAAAGTTTGCTTATATTTTGCCAGGTGGGAGGGGGCTTACCACACTTTCGACCATTAGACAATGTAAACTATATTTCATGACGTTTACATTTCTTCGCTAATATTTATGGGCAGTCCAGTGAATACTAAACAAACTGTGACTAGGGCATACATGATGGTCTTTGCGTGTATAGATTCTCTGGGGTAGAAACTAAAATACACAACTAACTGTCCACTTGATCAGGTCCAACTAGGGTCACTGTTGCAAAATGTTTCCTCTGTCACTGGGTAATTTCACATTCTGGTATTTGAAATTGAAATGATTAGAAAATAAAATGCACAGAATTGTCCACAACACGTTCTATTTTCAGAATGTTTACACACACACACACACACACACATTAGCAAGGAATAGACAAAATAAACGCTTGAACCAAAGAAGCTGAAATTCATAAATTCTCCATATCAGCTACTTTTTTTGTCTTACAATCTTTTTTGTCAATAAAATCTTACATTGTCAATTTCCCACAATTCCTAGTTGTAGAGAATAAATCTCCTCTTAGCTGCCAACCATCACAATTCTTCAGAGACTTTACTTGTGACTTGTTCCACCATACAATGCTTTTACTTTGCTAGCCTGCTTATTGAGATACTAAAGTCATTTCTTCCAAATTTGCAGTTTAATCTAATGGTTAACCATATTTGTGGCTTTGCCAGTATAGTCCAGGACATTTCCTCCATAGAAGATCACTGCACACAGTCGACTATGATAAATTCTAGAGTGACATAACCATTTTATGTATATGAGCCTCACCATTGATACAAATTGTGATAATGGCATGTACCATTGACCCTACCCTCTTCAATAATTCCTTCATATCTCCAACACTTTACTGCCTTTTTAACAAATCCACGTTGCATATGAAGCTATAATGGATTAACATTAAAAAAAATGTCTGACGTGCTATCAAGTTAGACCACACCCCCCCATGCATCCCATTCAGCCATCTTGCAAGTTGGCAGACTTGCAAGTTTCGAAAGTTTTAACAGCTGTTTAACATTCACTTATCTCCACTACATGCTTCATTGCTGACAGCTAAGGGTGGAACAACATAAAAGCAGAATAATTTGCTTGTTGTTATGCTTTATTATGCATGCAGGCGTGAAATATCACCTGCATACATAATTCCTATTTAATTGAGCTGTTTCACAGCATGCTACTTGTTCTAAGCTGTGGTGAGTGATGTTACACAGTCTTCAGAGTTACTGTTTCTTAACTCTCCTCATTTGCAGGTTGGCAATGAGGCTTCATACATTATTCCTCTCACCTTGGTAATAAGGCTTAATAAACAGCATAACAAATAGATATTGTTTACAGGCACAACTGGTGTATATATATATATAATATATATATATATATATATTGTATAGATATAAAACAATAAACATCTGTATTCAATATCATCGATTTTTTTTTTTCATGTAGATATTAGTACCTGCGGCTGGATTCCAGAGGAGTCCAGAGCCATGGTCCAAAACCTGAGAGACGGCAAATTTAGTTACACCATTACTAAAGACATATATTCTTTTCCAGTAGTATAAAATAATGCTAAAAAAATATTTTCCTTTCAGGCATCTAGAAAAACAGGTGAAAAATGTTTTTTTTCAGTAGCTTAAAAATAAAAAAATACCCAGCAGTTAATAGAAAGGAATTATTATTATAATTATTTTCATGTTATTTTTATTATAGCTCATATATTGACTAATTACGTGCAAGTATTCTGCAGAATGCATCAAAAAATGAATGGAAATAGGAATGAAACAGATAAACAGCTGGGCAGACAGAAAGACACATAGAAAATGCAGTTGCTATCATGAAAGAGAGAAGAAGCCATTTTAGGTAACAATTTTACGAGCACAATAAGAGACATGTGAAAGAGACAGAGTATCAGATCTTCTGCAAATATAAAGTATTTGACCAAAAAGTGCATTTTCATGTTTTCTCTCCCCGCTTCTGGATAACCATCTTCCACGCAGGAAAGGTTTTCAATGTTTGTATGCTCCATACTTCTGCATCAATAAAGTGTGTTATGCCCAGATAGCAGCCCTAGGTATGGCCCATTGATGGGTTATGCCATGCCACATCAAGAACACCATATACATACCATGATTGATACAAACTGTAGGCAGATACTGAGTAACACCTCAAAGATGCTATAGGTTTGTCATTAGTAATATAGATTAAAACTGTATGCTAATCCGATTCACATTCACCCTCACACCATTTGTAGAATTTAAAGGAACACTATCAGTTTAGGAATACAAATGTGTATTCCTAACACTATAGGGCCCTAGTGGCCATTTAGGATCCCAGGCCCCATTTGTAGTGAGTAAAAAAGGTCCTACTTCCTTGGCTGAGATTATCAATACCGATGATCTCAGCCACTCAAATCCTTTCCCATATGAAAGCACTGGGAGGCTAGTCCACATGAACAGTAAAATGTCATGCTGCCCAACTCTGATGCTATCTCTGAGACCATCTGATAGATAGAGTACAGTTTTACTCTGCTATCTCTGTATAGGGGCCTCTAGTGGCTGTCTGTGTGACAGCAACTAAAGTAATTTACCCTGCACTGTAAATATTGCCTGCAAAAGGGCACTGTTTTTCATTGAAGCATTAAAACTGGGGTTATGGCATTCAGACCACTGGTAAGTAAGTTAAAAGTAAATAACGTATTTATCGGCGTATAACACGCCCCGGCGTATAACACGCACCTCATTATAAGAAGGAAATTTCCCTCCCTCCCATAGTATTCTCCCCCCTCCTATAGTATTTTCCACCCCCTCCCATAGTGTTCCCCCCATCCCATAGTTTTCTCCCCCCCTCCCATAGTGTCCCCCCCTCCCCTTGTCCCATAGTGCACTTTCCCTCCCCTTGTCCCATAATTACTTATCTGTCTTAAAGCGTGGGCCGGCTTCACAGCGCTCACCGCGGTACAGGAACTTAAATTTCAGGTTACGGTTTCCGGCGGGACTGAAAGGAAGTGTGCACACTGAGTGCGCACTTCCTTTCAGTCCCGCCGGAAACCGGAACCTGAAATTGAAGTTCCAGTACCGCGGTGCGCCCTGAACACCGTCCCACGCTTCAAGACAGGTAAGTAAACCTTCACATTCGCTCCATAAGACGCACAGACATTTCCCCTCACTTTTGAGGGGAAAAAAGTGCATCTTATGGAGCGAAAAATATGTATATCGGCGTATAACACGCACACATCATTTGCCCCCTATTTTCAGGGAGAAAATGTGTGTGTTATACGCCAATAAATACGGTAGTTCTAGACATTCTTATATTTTCTTACTTACTACTACTTACTATTTCTTACTCTTTGTTTTCCTTGAACATCACAGAAAGTGTCAACAGACACTCACTACAATGCCATAGGTTACTGGGGTTTAAAGAGAGTAAAATCTACTAACAGAGAGTTGCAGTTACTTGAAAACCAACTTGGAAAGTTTAGAATGAGGTAACAGTGCAATAGAGTTTTGCGTAGAAAAAACAATACTCAAATTTCACCATTTTTTTTTGTTTTTAAGTCACTTCAACTAATTCTTTACTGAATAGGGTTTGGTGTGTGTCACTCATTGTTTTTAAGTCAACTAGATATGAATATTTTACTACTCCAGTGATTATTGTTATTAGGAACACTAATCAAACTGATTTACCAAGAAAAAATGCATTGAAATGTCTCTCCCCGGGGTATACGCAGTAATATTAAATTATAGTAATTTACTGTACATTGAAAAATACAAGTACACAGTACACCACAGATCAGACGATCTCTCTAAATTCGCAACTTAATTCTTCCAACAAAAAAATAATGTTTTTGGAAAACTATTTTTTTCCCTCTCTTTTAAGTACTTACTTGGGATTAGAAATAGTGGTAGGAACATACAGTAAAAGTCGGAATCTCGTTTCACCCCGAGCTGTAACGTGAACCAAATCTAAATAACACTAGTACACACTTGGAAAATGTCTCTGTGATATGCTCATTAGACATGTGGGGTAAGGGTGCCAAAGTCCCGAAGTGCCGAACTGCCGAAGTCCTGAATTTTGGAAGTGCCGAACCGGAGTGCCGAAGTCCCGAATTGCCAAAGTGCCGAACCGAACCAAATTGTTTGGCCATGCACATACCTAATGCTCATGCTGCCACACATTACTGTGAGTTATACTCTTGTGTAGCTCTGTGATACACTCATTCTTCTGCACCTTATTGTGAACTTATTGAGGTGGAGATCTGTGATACACTCATACTACTGCACACTATTGTGAGCTTATTGCTGTGGAGCTCTGTGATACACTCTGTAGCTGAGCTCCCTGAACCCTGGCTGGGTACTTCTGCCAAGGACAGCTTCCTAGCTGGAACAGGGGACAAACAACAGCACTTCTGCCCACAGTCGTCGTGGCTTGACTGGGGCCCTGAAACCGCTCCTTCCTGGAGCCGAATGGGGAATTAGCTCTAGTCCTTACAAAGACTTTCCACGTTGAATTCCCTGCAAGCTGAAACAGCAGACACAGGAGTAAATCTTCTTTCCCTCCAATAACAGGAAGACACACAGTTTTGGAGTGTAAGCTGGAATAGATTTTAATGGTGCCACACTTGGCCTTTTATGCAAGTCCCCAAGCAAGTAGTACGCCCACATGGAGCTTGTTGAGGACAGGGACACAAACTTACAAACCAATAATAATATATTTACAATGTAAGGCACTTCCACACATGACACACAATCCCTCCCCTCTGCTTTGGAGATAATTGGATCAGTATATGTACTAATTTTAATCCAATTATCTCCATGCACAGAAAAAACATACATTTCTAAAAAGACCCCAAATTACCCCAAAACACATGATATCCCCACAATGTTACATTCCCCGATAGCCCTGGTCCTCCACAACATATCCAAAAATCACCCAGATAAGTTCAGGGGTTCAGGAATTTCCTGGAAGTCATCATTTTGGCCGACCGTGCACATGGTCCTATGCCCAAAACAGTTCCATGAAATCTGTGCTAACGGTCGGTCAAGTTTGGTAGTCTTTTACAGGTTTCCCTGCAGGGTCCATAGTCTGTGGGCAGGAGGCTGGCAAGCAGGCTCCTCACTTGGAGAGGGGAGTTTGTCACACACTCATACTACTGCATGGTACTATGAGCTTATTGCTGTGGAACTCTGTGATACACTCATGATACTGCACATTACTGTTAGCTTATTTCTGTGGAGCTTTATGATACACTCATGCTACTGCACGTTACAATGAGCTTATTTCTGTCGAGCTCTGTGATACACTCATGCTACTACACGTTATAATGAGCTTATTTCTGTGGAGTTCTGTGATACACTCATGCTACTGCACATTACTGTGAGCTTACTTCTGTGGAACTCCGTGATACACTCATGTTACTGCACGTTACTGTTAGCTTATCTCTGTGGAGCTCTCATAATGTGCCTCATTATTGTAAACTTATTGAGGTGGAGTACTGTGATACACTCATACTACTGCACCTTATTGTGAACGTGTTGAGGTGGAGCTCTGTGATACCCTCATACTACTGCATGTTACTGTGAGCTTATTGCTGTTGAGCTCTGTGATACACTCACACAACTGGACATTTATGTGTATACTTATTGAGGTGGAGCTCTGTGATAAACTTAAAACACTACACATTGCTGAGGTCATTATTGCACAATTGATATATAAGCTAGGTGAGAGGTGCTCAAAAGGTAGATCTCAAGATATTGTAGAACTACAATTCCCATGAAGATTTGCATGCCTTAAGAATGACAACACATCATTCAAATGTCAGTTCAATACAGGGTCAGATCAAACTATACCCATGACCATGCCTTTCATCTTATCCTCCAGTAAAATAAGAAGTCTTCAGTTGGCTCATAACAGTCATACACTTTCTAGTGCACTGCTTATGAATTTGAGCTTTTGTATACACTAATACACATTGCACATTAACTCCTTATGACCGGAGGGCGTACTATTACGTCCTTTTAAAAGCGGCTCTAAATGCCGCAGGGCGTAATAGTACGCCCTCCGGTTTTTTGTAACTTACCCGGTCGCCGGCGATCCCACGCCGGCGATCACGGTTGGGGGGACTCCCAGGATGCCCCCCGCGGCACGTCCGCCCTCCAGGAGCCCTCCCAGCCATGTGAGAGTGAGGTCCTTGCGAGGACCTCACAATCACATGGCCGGGTTAGCTGCCTGCTGCATTGCCAGCAGGGGGACCAACTGTAATGACAGTTGGTCCCCTTGCTGGCTGAAAATCAAATAAAAAAATGTTAAAACAGTGTAAAAAAAAATAATTATATACTTAGATCATATATATATATATTAAATATATATGATCTAAGTATATATATACACATATACATACACACACATACACCGTCTAGGTGTATTTTAATATTAATATATATATAATTATATATATATTAATATCAAATTACACGTAGACTGATACTGATTAAATATATATATAAATATTGTTATATATATATTTATAAATAATATAAAAAAAAATATGTAAATACGTAATAAAATAAAATAAAAAAATAATTAAAAATAAAATATTAAAAAATATATAGATGTGTTTTATTTCGTTCTAACTGTATTGTGATATTAATATATATCAAAATACACTTATATTAATATATATCAAAATACACTTATAACGAAATAATATATATCTATATACATAAATATATACGTATATATCACTATATATATACCTATATATAAATAAAAATATAAAAAAAATTATATATATATATATATATATACGTATATATACACATATGTATATATATATACATATATTAATTCTACACATATATTTATGTAATAATTTTACATAATTAGGTATCCTAATTAATTAGAATTAGCGGGACCTGCCTGACAACCCATGCCGAAAGTAAAGGGAATTTAATTTGCTAGCACTATATTTAACCCTATAACTTTCCAAGACACCATAAAACCTGTACATGGGGGGTACTGTTTTACTCGGGAGACTTCGCTGAACACAAATATTAGTGTTTCAAAACAGTAAAATGTATTACAACGATGATATCGCCAGTAAAAGTGACGTTTTTTGCATTTTTCACGCACAAACAGCACTTACACGGACGATATTATTGCTGCAATACTTTTTACTGTTTTGAAACACAAATATTTGTGTTCAGCGAAGTCTCCCGAGTACAACAGTACCCCTCATGTACAGGTTTTATGGTGTTTTCAAAAATTACAGCGTCAAATATAAGGCTTGTGTTTCATTTTTTTCACTTTAAAATTCGCCACATTGCTTACGTTGCCTTTATGACCCTATGGTAGCCCAAGAATGAAAATTACCCCTATGATGGTATACTATTTGCAATAGTAGACAACCCAAGGTATTGCAAATGGGGTATGTCCAGTCTTTTTTAGTAGCCACTTAGTCACAAACACTGGACAAAATTGGCGTCTTTTGCATTTTTCACAAACAAACAAATACTAACGCTAACTTTGGCCAGTGTTTGTGACCAAATGGCTACTAAAAAAGACTGGACATACCCCATTTGCAATACCTTGGGTCGTTTACTATTGCAAATGATATGCCATTATGGATGTAAATTTATTTCCTGGGCTACTATACAGTCTCAAAGGCAACGTAACCAATCTGGCGAATTTCAATTTCAAATGTAACGCGCTATATTTGACCCTGTAACTTCCCAAAACACCATAAAACCTGTACATAGGGGTACTGTTTTACACGTGAGACTTTGCTGAATACAAATATGTGTATTTTATTGCAGTAAAAGCAAACAGTATTATGACATTGACAGTTAAAATGTCATGTAGAACTAAAAAAATGAAAAAAATCTTATTTTCTCCCATTTTTTCATATTAAATTATGTTTCATAGCTAAATATTTGATATTAAATGAAAGCCCTGTTTCCCCTGAATAAAATGATATATAATAAGGGGGGGTGCAATTAATATGAAAGAGGTGAATTACGGTTGGACAGACATATAGCGCAAATGCCAGGTTTTGTTTACATTTTGTTTCGTTCACAACTTGTACATTTGGCTGCGGTGTTAAGGGGTTAATGAGAGGCTTGTTGAATTTACCTCTATGATGCACTTATACAAATCGTAAAAGGTGTAGGGAAAATAGAACAGAGTTATTTGGGTCACAATGAATGACTTACCCATAAATTAGAGAGACCGTAACAAGTATGCATGTGGATCATTGAATACATACGCAGTACATCGTTTTTATACAAAAAAACAAACAAAACAAAAACAAAACACTGGAATATAAAACTTTAACCAGTTCTTACTTTTTACTGACTTATTGTCAATAACGGAAAATCTGTCTTTTCAATGCAGTGATCCATAGAAGGAGATGAAACCGTAACTGCTTGCAAAACAATGCGACTCGTTTGCTAAACCGCAGGGAAATCACGCTGGGGCTTTGTAAACAAAAAAAAAAAGAAGAAGTAATGAAGTTGAAGTGTGAATGAGGACAGAGTTAATTACATGGCATTAATTTCTTTTGGCCTTGAGGAGTAATTGGAATGGCAGTAATGTTTTCGGGCAGCGGGAGATATTCCTGCGGCTTATCCAGAGGTGAAACGAGAGCCCCTCTAATATGTCATGCTGAACAAACATTTTTCAACAATTTCTTTCATTCAGTGGGCAGAATTAGGACAGGGAGGCTTCAAGTCACCATCAATTTCCTTGGTGCCAAGATTATTGATCAACAATTAATAATAGTTCACCACCAACTGTATATATCCATTAAATGATGGTAACGACCCATGGCTGATTTTATGACTGTTAATGACCTGCTGTGAGATCTTAGCAGATCCAGTTGGTCATTAACTGAAAGGTCATTGTCTAAATTGCAGATTATTGTTTTAATTTTTTTTCATTATGGATAGAAATTCCTTCCAAGATATATTATTTCATCCCCCGCACTATTTACCCACAAAATAATTAGCTTGCTAAATGGAAAATGCAAAGCAGTGATAGCTATTGACTTCATCATAATAAATCTACGCACATTTGTGTTCTGTAAAGATAAAATGTTAAGAAAAATCGCAATTTTCTTCATTGTACGTGTATAAACGCTGACCCATTAATCAGTGGAGTTTCAGAGGGCTACATTATTTATTCTTTCGTGAATTCAAGTTTTAATTATAGATTGACGCGATTATAATGCAAATCAGGATATTAATTCAATAGTACTAATTTCAAAGCATAAATCAATAATGAAATCAATGTATCATATGCCCTCTTGTCTTTCAAATGTTTGCGCTTGGTACTTGAACGGCTTTTACATCAATGCGCTGCTACCAGTTTATAGTAAATGTAGTTTAATCAGATCTATGTCATACATTGCTCATAATTGCTGCCCCTCTAACACTTGATGCCAAAACATAGGTCAACAATCTACACGAGGTCTATATTCATGGGTTTTGGTCCATCTGAGCAGCTTATCTTAGATATCACTGTTTCAGTAAGGATTAGATTCGCAGTAAATCATAATGTACACAATTACATAGTTACATAGTACACAACTAGGGATACACAATATCCAAAACATGCTAAAAAAAAAAAAATAACCTTTGCTTCCTATGGAAAAACCACTGTACCAATTTGTATTTTTTTTTTTTTAATAATTATTTGTTTACGGAAAAAAATTCTGTCCTCAAAGAAAACTAAATAATTGAGAAACTGTTGATTGAGAAATATAAAAAAATGGTCTCTTTTCATCTTTTCCCACAAAATAAACAAGCACGTTCAAAACAGTGGAAAAATAATTTATGACATTCATAAGGGTCATACATTTTGGCATTGTTTGTCAAAAAAAAAAAAAAAGACAGTATGTGTGTGTGTTATATGTGTAAAAATTCCCTCAAAGAAGAAAAAGGAATTTTCAATCAATCACCGAGTCTAATTTCCCTATTCAAACAGAATAAAAGGGTAAATTAACAACCGCACTCTGCAAGCTAACAGTTTTGTGTGCACATAAAATTGTAATTGTGTTTCCTATCAACGACTTTTGTTGATGGGTTTGTGAATTTAAAAGGAAGGGGAAAAGACAAACCGAACATGCGAGATTCATCCCATTTATTAGATTTTCTGAGATGTAGATGATCATCCCAGCATTAGGAAATTAAAGACAAATTGAATTAAAGGTAGCAGATGGAACAACTATCTTCAAAAATGCTGACAGTTAAGAGCCTTTTAAGCATTAATTGTGTCTGCCTGTGTTTTATGAATGTCACCTGGGGGGATAACAAGATGGCTGCAAAGCTTAGGAAGTGTCTTCAATATTTCATTTGTGACAGAAATCATCCTTACTGCCAAAAGTCTTTAAGAGCCCAAAGCTTTGGTCTAGTGCATTTCACAGCAATTAAAATGCAATTGCGGTTAGTACAACATACATGGAGAGAAAGGAACGAGTATGCAAACAGAAGATATTTTTTTCGTATTAAATCTACTCTTCAAAAGACAATTGAAATGGCTATTTGATGAACATTAGAAAAGCTAAAATGTCTCATGCATTTACTTTTTTGGCACCTCCTTTTGGATCTTTCTTCTCCCCTTTACACCCGCTTTGGAATACTAGTGGTCTATAATTAAAGGAACACATTAAGAAAAAATATGTGTATTTTCTCTTTTTGATTTAGGCCCACTGCTATACCCCAAGACTATCTTCATTAGAGAAGCACTAGGACAAAAAGCAGAGCAATCACTGCCATCCACCAACAGCTCTTCTTGACTACTTGACAGTCGGGAAGTTTGACCAAGGGAGTTTAAGTGCTGATTTTTCTTCAAATTTATTTTATTTGTCTTTATAAAATAAGACAAAGGGGGCGTGCTTTGAATTTTTAAAGCACTACTGCAATCTGTCATGGTACCTTATATTTTATCTTATTTGACTATCTATACATGTAGATTTAAAAGCAAACTACTGCGTGATCTCACAACAGTAATCAGTCATTATCACAGTGGGAGATATTCAACAAGCAGCCCACATGTAGAGTTGGTCAGCCCCAGGACCTGACATAACCCACACTTACTGGATATAGAAACTAACAATGCTACATGAATGCCTAGCTGCACAAGATGAACCAGCTACTAGCAACAGAGTCTCACCCTGACTGGCTAACACAAGGCAGAACAATACTGGTCATGAAGGACCCTCATTCACCTGCATTCCCACCACATTGAAAGCGCTGTCAGGCATCATAACTTCCAAGATCGATGGAGATATGAGTCAGCACATTAGCAATACTCAAAAGGGGATTGGAAACAACACCAGAGGATCAAAAAAACAACTGCTGGTAGACCGAGTAGTCACATGGGATTCTAATATCATACACACCAATATGTGCACAGCCTGTATTTACAACAAAAAATCCTACGCCACATCTTGGATTTGTACAAGGTCAGCAAGTCACTAAGAGTCTTCATGAAAAACACAATGGGCAAGTTTAAAACAACTCTAGAAGCCAATTCCAGGAAAATAACACAAGTTACATCAAATGTGGCATATACAAAGGTGATGCGCTATCCCCGATTCTGTTCTGTATAGGCCTCAAAGCCCTTAGTCAGATCATCATGAAAGTTGGATACACATACTGGTTCAAAAGTGGAGCTACCATCAGCAACCTACTCTACATGGACGACATCAAGCTGTATGCCAAGAGTGAGTGGGAAATTGACTCACACTGATCCACCTAACGAGGATATACAAGAAGGACAACGGAATGTCATTTGGACTTGATAAGTGTAGACAGATGATAGCAAAAAGAGAGAAGATAATCAAGACAAAGGGAGTTAAATAGGAGATATAGAGAACAGTTACAAGTGCCTAGGGATACCACAAACCCATGGAAATCATGACGAAGAAGAAAGGAGAATGGTAAGTACCTCCAGAGAGTCAGACAAATCCTGAAGTCCCAGTTCAATGACAAAAACAAGATCCAAGCCATCAGCACATATGCTTTACTAGTCATCTCATACCTAGCTGGAATAATAACCTGGCCAGGAGAGGATCTGGCCAGATTATTGACATCACTTCAACTTGCAGTAGTGTTTTAAGAATTTAAAGCATGACCCCTTCGTCTTATTTTATAAAGACAAATAAAATACATTTACATTATTAATTGGTTACCTGCTTTATGCTGTTTCTATGACACTTATTACTGAAAGAAAGAAACCACATCAGAACGGATACAAAGTTCTGTGTCTGTATTTTTTGGTTTTTTTTAGTTGTTCTGGTGCTGTGTCTCTTTTAATGTGACATCTTCCATCCTAAATAAATGGTTTCTAGTAAAGAAAAAAAAAATACATTTGAAGAGAAATCAGCACTGAAACTCCCTTGGTCAAACTTTCTGACTGTCAAGTAGTCGGGAAGAGCTGTTGGTGGATGGCAGTGATTGCTCTGCCCTTTGTCCTAGTGCTTCTCTAATGAAGATCGTCTTGGGGTATAGCAGTGGACCTAAATCTAAAAGAGAAAATACATGTATTATTTTTTATATAGACCATTAGTCTTCCAAAGCAGGTGTAAAAACAGGTCAAAGGGGAGAAGAAAGATCAACAAAGAAGTGCCAAAAAAGTAAATGCATAAGGAATTTTAGTTTTTCTAACGTTCATCAAATAGCCATTTCCATTGACCATGAATGTCAAGACCCAGAAACACAGAGCATATGTATGATAAAATAAAAGATAGGAGCACTCATAGGTCTTTACAATCTAACTGTTTCTTTATTTAAATCTGTGAAATATTACATGTGAGATCAACATTTTGACCCTACCTGAGCATTTCTCCATATCAAAATATAAAAACCCCAAAGCAACTATACAGGGAGTGCAGAATTATTAGACAAATGAGTATTTTGACCACATCATCCTCTTTATGCATGTTGTCTTACTCCAAACTGTATAGGCTCGAAAGCCTACTACCAATTAAGCATATTAGGTGATGTGCATCTCTGTAATGAGAAAGGGTGTGGTCTAATGACATCAACACCCTATATCAGGTGTGCATAATTATTAGGCAACTTCCTTTCCTTTGGCAAAATGGGTCAAAAGAAGGACTTGACAGGCTCAGAAAAGTCAAAAATAGTGAGATATCTTGCAGAGGGATGCAGCACAAATTGCAAAGCTTCTGAAGCGTGATCATCGAACAATCAAGCGTTTCATTCAAAATAGTCAACAGGGTCGCAAGAAGCGTGTGGAAAAACCAAGGCGCAAAATAACTGCCCATGAACTGAGAAAAGTCAAGCGTGCAGCTGCCAAGATGCCACTTGCCACCAGTTTGGCCATATTTCAGAGCTGCAACATCACTGGAGTGCCCAAAAGCACAAGGTGTGCAATACTCAGAGACATGGCCAAGGTAAGAAAGGCTGAAAGACGACCACCACTGAACAAGACACACAAGCTGAAACGTCAAGACTGGGCCAAGAAATATCTCAAGACTGATTTTTCTAAGGTTTTATGGACTGATGAAATGAGAGTGAGTCTTGATGGGCCAGATGGATGGGCCCGTGGCTGGATTGGTAAAGGGCAGAGAGCTCCAGTCCGACTCAGACGCCAGCAAGGTGGAGGTGGAGTACTGGTTTGGGCTGGTATCATCAAAGATGAGCTTGTGGGGCCTTTTCGGGTTGAGGATGGAGTCAAGCTCAACTCCCAGTCCTACTGCCAGTTTCTGGAAGACACCTTCTTCAAGCAGTGGTACAGGAAGAAGTCTGCATCCTTCAAGAAAAACATGATTTTCATGCAGGACAATGCTCCATCACACGCGTCCAAGTACTCCACAGCGTGGCTGGCAAGAAAGGGTATAAAAGAAGAAAATCTAATGACATGGCCTCCTTGTTCACCTGATCTGAACCCCATTAAGAACCTGTGGTCCATCATCAAATGTGAGATTTACAAGGAGGGAAAACAGTACACCTCTCTGAACAGTGTCTGGGAGGCTGTGGTTGCTTCTGCACGCAATGTTGATGGTGAACAGATCAAAACACTGACAGAATCCATGGATGGCAGGCTTTTGAGTGTCCTTGCAAAGAAAGGTGGATATATTGGTCACTGATTTGTTTTTGTTTTGTTTTTGAATGTCAGAAATGTATATTTGTGAATGTTGAGATGTTATATTGGTTTCACTGGTAAAAATAAATAATTGAAATGGGTATATATTTGTTTTTTGTTAAGTTGCCTAATAATTATGCACAGTAATAGTCACCTGCACACACAGATATCCTCCTAAAATAGCTAAAACTAAAAACAAACTAAAAACTACTTCCAAAAATATTCAGCTTTGATATTAATGAGTTTTTTGGGTTCATTGAGAACATGGTTGTTGTTCAATAATAAAATTAATCCTCAAAAATACAACTTGCCTAATATTTCTGCACTCCCTGTATATGGGAGCTAAGAAAAGTGACTTGCCAGTAGGACAGATCTCCTAACAATTTGCTACTAACCACCTGCTGTCACGAGTTGTCCAGGTTTTCAGGAGACTGATAGCACATTGTGTGGAGATTTCACTTATTGCTTCAGGTGTCCATGGTAACATAACCATGTCACATAACCATGTCATCAGTAAGTGATTTCTGGTTTGCCAGTGGCTGGAATAATAAATCAAGGCCGTAGTCCAAACTACCTGGAGTGCCAAAGATTGCCTACGCTACATGAAGGCTATCACTAAACATTAATCCTTACTCTACAATAACACAAAATATAAGACCCTACAGTACCTTAGCAATAACCATTAACCACTACTCTACTATGACATGTACAAATGACAGCAACCCTAACTTAAATATACCATGTAATATAAAAGATGCATCATGAAGAACCGCGTATTATGGAGAACAAAATGTCATCTTGGGTTGGGTTTTAGGAGACTCATCCTTTAATCTTGTGGTTTATTATGGTGTCTCCAGAACCTCTTGATGGCATAGCATATAAAAAAAATAAAAAATAAAAAAAAGTATATATATATATATATATATATATAATTATATAGAGTCCATAGTTTTATATATATATATATATATATATATATATATATATAAAACTATGGAAACTATATATATATATATATATATATATATATAAAACTATGCAATAGAATAAAAAGTATGGCATGCAAGATTTGTGATTCCTTTTGTAAAAGGACACAGCAGGTACAACACTTTATATAGCTTTGTAAAATGCGAGTAAAGAGTGATATACTGTAGAACACCGATATATATTAAGTACAGAGAATGTAACCATTAAAATAACAGATGACTACACAGGTTAATGTATTCTGTCTTTATTGCTTCCTCTGTATTTATGTATATTAATATGTGGTTTAATGTAGACTAGGAAAATTTAAATGCATTGAGGGAAGAATGGTATGATAAATTACGGACATGCATAATTTATGCAAAACCAGCATTATATGGTTTCTGCATAAATAAAGATAGAAAGAAACTGCAATATGAACTGCGGGGCTTTTTTTTTAGTTATTCCTTTATACTTTTGTTGTGTCCTAGTTTGCTTGAAATAGGTTAAGATAGAAGACATGTCGCGTTTGTTGTCTTCAAAGCATATATGGCATGCGTGAACGCATAATGTAATATGTATAATGCAAGCGTCCCTTATTTAGAAAGTAACTGGTTTAAATGATCACAATATATGGAAATGAAATTCAGAAAGCGCTAAAGTGTTCTTGACTTCTAAAAATAAAGCCTTTAAAGGAATCAATAGTCTGTAAAATGTTGTTGTTTTTTTTTTTTTTCTAGTTTAAAGTTTTTGTAGGGAAAACAGGGAGAGTATGTTAACTAAATCCTTCTTTTATCTGAAGCAAGTACTCATAGACTGGTAGAATGTATGGTAGCTAAATCCTTTTTATTACCTAAAGTAAGGATCATGGAAGATCTAATTTATTTCTTTTCTACGGAATTTTCACAGTTTAACTTTTTGTTTACTTTTTATTTTTTTTCAAAGAATACAAAATTTTCCTCCTGACAGTTTTTTTTTTTTTTTTTACATGGGAAAAGACGTTTTAGTGCTTTGAAACTCAATTTTATGCTTTATGGGATACCTTGAAGGAGGTAAAAAAAGTGCTAATTTAATTTTAAAAAAATATAACCTGATAAATTTGTAGTATCCTTCAATGAAACTCCCGAAGCAGACAAAAAAATACACATTTTTACTTATCTTTGTTTTTTAAAACATTGACAGTTTCTGTTCCTAAGATATTTTATTTTTCTTGAAATCTTGTGTCAGCTTGAGGAGCAACTTGCTGATATTTTAACATAGTTAAACATTCAAATGATTAGGGTGAAAGTTGCATACACTCAAATACTTGTAAATAGATATTTAAGAGTCTATCTAATGAAGGATAAATTGCATCAACTTTTTAAAATTATAAAAAAAAAACTACACAGTAAAGTAGGTAAACTTTTCACTAAAAGTGAGGTGATCGCATTGTGATTTATTTCATGTTGGGCTTAAAAAAATATGAATATGTGCATTACAAGCATATCTGGTTATGTTTTAATTAGCACTACATTGTAACCAGCTCTGAAACTGAGCCAGGTGGATTGTTCAAGTATGATTTAAAGGAACGCTCTAGCGTTATAAAAAATACATCTATTTATAAGGTGAAGAGTTATTTGCCCCTTTATATTTTTATTGGCCTTGGTAAGAAATCATTTACCTCTAATCCAGTGGCAAGAAGGTCTTTTTGCTGCTCCTGGTGCAGAGATTTGCTCACTGGCTGAGAGTGATCATCTGATGCTCTCAGCCAATGAGCTAGCCATGCACCAAAGAGCTAAGCATAGGAAAGCTAACAAGATCTGCAAAGCAGGGGTGTCAAGCTCTCTGTTGCAAGTACTGAAGATGGTTTTGACACTGGTGCATCTACTTACACTGGGGGTGCACCCAGGTACTCCTAACCCAGGCACCATAACCACTAGAGCATTATGGAGTGGTTATGGTGCTTAACATGTTCCTTTAAGACTGTATGCCTCTAATGTCTTGACTTGAACAATGTTACACTGTAGAAGATCTTGGCAAAGCATTCAGTTTGCATGGAGCAAACAGTTTAAATAATAATAATAATAATAATCACTATCACTATTAAATAGAACCCTTCCTAAACCATACTTTATTATACACTATACTACACTTTATTATATTATGTTTATTATACTTTATATTATTTTTCTTTAAAGGAGACAAAAAGTTATTTAAGTAGGATAAGAAATACATGTTAAAATGAAGGTGTTCCCTTTAAACTTGTGCATTCTGATTCAGACTCATTTAATTTGACTGGATTTGGGCCCATCAGCTATTCAGCTTAATTCCATTTCTCCAAAGTGCCATTATAATATTACATATGACTAGTGCGATGGTCAAACATGTTCATTTTATTTGATATTCAGATTACTGTTTGTGGCACCAAAAACAAAAGAGGTGCTTGACGGGGAAAAAAGGATGATTGATTACTAGGAGACAACCACTAAATGCTCTTTTTATTCATCGATCAAATGGGAAGCGACCAATATAGACAAAAAAAAAGGAAGATTTAAAAAAAATACATATACATTTCAATATTTAATAAATATATTTAAATACATTAAAAAATAAATTACTGCTCCTCTTGTTTTTCTCTCTACTGGTTATATTTTACCACTTGATCTGTGAACCAAAAGGTGGGGAAATGCTTCTATCAGTGTTTTGCAAAATATACACAGAATATTTATAGAATGCAGTTATCAGCAGTAACACTGATTGGCCTACTTTCACGCCCTTGTTGGTTCATCGGAATAATTTTCGGGAATATTTTTCATGGAAGATATCCAGATGAGCCTAACCATCAATTGAACAAGTACTGGAGCTCCAGAACTAAATTTCATTTTTGGAAAAAAAAAATTGTTTGGCTGGAGCAAATGTTTCTAATATTTATTTTTTTAGACATTTTCACACCTTTTTAGTTTGTCCAAATGTTTTTCCATGAACGATATTCAGCGAAACAGAACTGTCACAGGAACAAGTGTTAAGCATCTCAAATAAAATGCCAATTTTGGAAAAGTTTGGAAAATATGATCTGTTCAAACTGCACCTTCTGCAGTGCGCAAGTCTAGTTCCTTTATATATTAACACTTCCAAGATGATTGACCGGCCACTACATATGCTCCTCTTCTGCTGACTTAGGTATTCATTGATTTATAAAAATAAAAATATCTCATGCAGTTTTAAAAGAAGAAGATTGCTGATTGGCTTTCTCTTTACTGTGTCAGGATTGCCAGGTTCTTACCTCACTTCCTCAGCGTTCTTTCAAATGCTGCAAGCTGTGAATGCATGTCCTTTTATTCACAACGGAATTTTCATACGTGAGTGTGTCGGAATAACGCATTTGCCAGACCAAACTTCAATGATGCTGCGGATCGGGCTCATACAGTTACCACCCGGACATCATCTGCAGTTCTAAGATGATGCCAGCCAATAAGAGGCAAATTCCTCCTATTTAAAAATTACCTGTCCCAGTTCTTTGTGCACTGTTGTAGTACTTGTTAGACCAATAGCATTTTTAAGAATGGGTTAGCCTGATTCAACCCAAAACTACATTTCTTTGAATGAAAGTTTGAATTGAGTGAATCCTTTACGGTGTATTTAAACTTAAATTATTTTCACTAATGTTACAGAAAATGTCAAAATGATACATAGAAGACAATGTTTTATGTTTTGATTACTAACATGAAGTTATCATTTGGAGTTTTAGGTTTAAGTGAAGCTGAGAATTAAGTAAGAAGTGTGGTTTATGGGTACTTAAAAATAACATGGACAATGACGCAAACAAGTGTTCAGGATTATTTAGACAATAATAATTTTGAGTTGCAAAAGTTTCCATGGGTTGACCAATTCTCATCCAAGCCATACAGTATGATAAGCAAACCTTTACACGGAGCAAGGATTTAATAATTTTGCTAATGTATATAACCTTGCTAAGACCTTTTTTGACTATGGAACCAATGTTTTGAACATCAGTTCATGAAAAAGATCTTTTAGAGACAAGGAACAAGATTAATTACTGTAATGGAGGTTTACAATTCTGAACAAAGCATTGTCAAATTAAGTTCGCTCACATTATCAAAGCATGACCTGTTATTATTCTAGAATCGTATAGTAATGTTTGCCCGTATCTTCTCAAGGTGAATTATAAATCTTAGTTTGGAATGAACAAGGGCATTTGTGTACTTTGCTCCGTGTAAAGGTTTGCTTATCATACTGTATGGATTGGATGAGAATTGGTCAATCCATGGAAACTTTTGCAACTCAAATTATTATTGTCTAAATATTCATTAGGAATGATTAGCAAGCTTTCTGGGACAATATTCTATCGCCAAATTATTAGTAGAAGGTTTTAGATTCCGTGAGAAGGTTGTGAGTCAACTGATCAATCCACAGTTGATTGTGGTTTATTTAACCAGGCTCAAGATGAAATCTAAGAATTTATCTTTTGGGTGATTTCAAATTGATCCTTATCAAGAACATCACACTCACCGGATAGAGATTATTAGTTTGCTTTGTTTACTATGTATGAATTAAGGAGACTTGGGCACAGGGAACATCAGGAACATTCTGTTTTTTGACATTTCAGTTCTTAGGAATTATGGTCAAAGCTTTTTCAGTTCATTTTAAAAAAGATTGGTTTGAGCTGAAAAATTTCCAACTGATATGAAAATTGGCAGAGAAGCCCTACAATAGAGGCGTAAAAAGGTGCATACAGTGTCTCTTTTACAAAAACAAAAACTCTCAAACTGTATATTAGTGATTTAAACTTGGTGCACATGTCTATTTTTCTAATGCTACCATCTTAATGTCCTATTTAGTTCAGACCCCTCCACCTGTTAAAAAAAATAAAAACAAAACAACCAAAACAAATAAAAGCTAGGTCCCCTTGTTTACATTAAAAGCCCCAACCCGTGGGTCATGGGTGGGGTCGAGGGGGGGGGGCACTATGTAATTTAAAACTATCCAGTTTAGGCGACATGCCCCTACTACATGGGGGCACAGGTAGGGTCATGCTGGAGGTTTTAACCTGTGCCAGGTCCCCCATTATTGCACTAGTGACTGGGCAGCAATAGCTAGTAGTTTCAAATTTGTTTAGACGTAATGCCCCTACTCACAGCATGCCACGAGTAGGGGCATGCAGGAGGATTTAACCTTCCTTTTATTAACATTGGGGTCATAGTAAACCCCATAGGTTTTAATGCAGGGTGGGTAGGAATGGTTTGTTACAAGGAGGGAGCTGGTAGCGCTGCTGACTCCCCCTGCATGCGCAGTGATATTTTCATCCTAACGGACGAAAATAAGTTATTTTTTTATGAATTTAATTAAAAAATGAATGGTTTTCGGATGAAATTCGGGATTGACGAATGACATTTTTACTTAGTACGAAATTATTAGTTTGAAACGAAAAAGTCACTGGTGCACATGTCTAATAATAATACATCTAAAATTTAACCATTGACTATCTAACTTCAAGGCAATGATTTTACCAGCCCCCAAACTGATGGCAGATTTCTTATTTTATTAAGAGAAAGTACGCAAAATGCAGCCAATAACACAAAACTATCTTTCTTCATACAACATCCTTTAATAGTTGACACATGAGTATACATCAGATTATCTACCATCATAAATCTGCCTATCTAATGTGATGTACAGTGCTAGTAGAACTAAAAAAAACAGATATGCTTTAGCTCTTTTACAAAACCTTCATTAAATTATGTGTGTGTATATAAATATAGATATACACACATTATAGTTATTCACAAGTGCATACTTTGTAGATACAAAATCATGTCTTTAAAACTATTCATAGTATTCAAATAGTTTCTTTGCTTTCGGTATGCTCTGATCAATTTAACGCAAATGCATATGTGTCTGTGTGTTATAAAAACCGAAACAAAAGCAGTTTTAAGTAACAATGAGCAGTAAATCTAAATATCCACCTTAAAAGTCATTATAATAGTAACTCAATGAACAAAACAGTGTCTGTTTTTCTCCTAAACCTCTCAGGAAAACTCACATGCCGGATTCAGGCAAAAGGACAACAAGTTATTAAGAATTATTTTTATTTTTTTTAAATACACAAACTTCATGTCATTTCACAGCTGTGAGTTCCGAGAGCCCAAATAATTTAATTCAGCAATAACATTGTCATTATTATGATACATAGTAACATGTATGATTTCTTTATTACATTGTTCCTCCTTGATTTTCCACTTGCCTGATTCCAGAAATGAGGAGACAAGGACTGTAATATGAAATGCACATTTCAGAAGTGGAAGATAAATCACAATCTCAATATGATCCTCAACAGGGAGTATTTTTTTTTCTACCAACCCTCCGTATAGCATATGTCCTTGTTTTGTTTCCAGTACAACATAGGATGAGATGTCAAAAGCAGAATAAGATATTTTCGTTGAATTTTAGAGGCTAATTGTCCACTGTGAGCAGTAGGGACAGTCTTTGAATTTTGAGAATCTAATTTTTCTTCATTTAATGAGTAACATTGACTGCACAATTCTGTATCGTTGCATCTTCTGTGAACCCTACTTATTCTTACATAGCAGAATGGTAGTGGAATGGTGGTTCTCCTAAGAACGTAAGGTAATATAGGTCAGTGCCATGTTCCCTGGCACACCAAACACTTATTTCTGAATTTTGGGCAATTTGCTAATTTGTCTAAAAGACGAATGAATACATCACTTGAATAATGAACGAAAACAAAACAAAAAATAGATTGATCCATGGAGTAATCTGTTTTTCAGTATTTTATTTAAAGGAGAGAGATTATGGTTCTAGCCTTGTAATTTTAATCTTAGATGGACGTTTCAGACACAGCATAGATACCCACCACTGCTCTCTGTGAACTAAGACAATGGTGCATGGATAAACTCACTGACTGAGAGTGATTACCCAGCTCTGCACTGCAGTGCTTAGCTCAGGAGAGCTAAAGGAAGTGCCTGCTTAGGAGCTCCTTGGCTGAGGTTGTGGCTATGGAAGATCCAAGAAGTGAAGCTGTTCTACAATGGTTTGACTACTTACAATGGGAAATGGGTGACAGGTCATTCCTGGCACAATAATACTTTAAGTGTTCATTTAAGGCATTATGCTATTTAGTGCCACACTGCCTCCTGTATATATGATAGATGTCCCTAAACCAATGTATGGCAACCTTGAGGTGTACAGACTTTTTCCTGTTGCTTCATATTTTTCATATTTCATATTTTGTATTTTTCATATCTATGTTTGCCAACTTTGTGTACCCAGGCTGTCTCTGCTTCTTTAATATAAGCTCAATGGGGAGCTGAAAATAATTATATTTACACCTTAACACCACCAATGTGAAAAAGGAGTTTGAACATACCAATATATGCGTATGTATAGGAAATCTTCACTTCTTTAATTAAAGTATCAATTGGTTTGCTGTTTAAAATTTACTAGGTGTAACTAAGTATTGACACCAGTTTAAAACATGCCCAAACTGAAGCCAAAGGTTCCATTGAAAAGTCTATCAGTATAGCCAACACCTTTACCATACATGCATGCCTACAACCTGTGACATAAATCAAAAGAAAATACAATCTGACAAATATTGAAATTCCCCAGCATATCTCTGAATAGCAGATGCTCGAAGTCGGGCCACTCAAGATTAGCATGACTCGAGACCTGAGTATTATCTGAAGCTAAAATGGAAAACTATAAGGGTTACATAATAAAATGTCTAAATAACAGCATGTTCTGCACACAAGTTCAACCCAACCTGGGGCTATACTTGCATACTTGAACTGCCTAGGCCCCATATAAGGTTTAGGAAGCATCACTATTTTACCAAACAAGTGTCTAGAAACACATATATAATAAACATGCAACATTATAACTTAAATTTATACATTTTATTGGTGACACGGTTAGACTGTAATTGCCCTCTTCAACCTTCTTTAAAAGCAAATCTTGATTTTTTTGAGATGATTAGCCCTCTCTTAGTTTGACATTGTAGATAAAGTAAACTAGAGCAAATTTATCAGGAAACTTCCTCTGAAAGATGCATTAAATTGGTCCGTAGATTCCGATGCAGTCTGCGGCTCACCCTAAATACAAAGCAAATGATGTGAGATGGCACCCTGCCAGCAGACATCCCTATGTAGATACATACCCTAGAGCACTGTGCGGTAGGCTCTGTAACAC